>NW_027640436.1:0-488000 GCF_949752795.1 Hyperoodon ampullatus
CCAGTTTTTTTGTTTTGTTTTTGAAATTCCTTTTTATAGTGGGTTTGAGCTGATTCTCGCTGCCATGTTTATGCCAGTCTAGACACACTTGATTCCCTTACGGAGACATATCAATACATAGGTTTTAAGATTCTTACTAGTCAGATATTTTCCTCTGCGGGAAATATGGGGTTTTGAGTCCCTTTCACTGAGGACGGTGTAGGTCTTGTCTATTCCATAGTTGGTTTTTGGAACGGTACCTGTGCTTATATCAAACTCTGGTTTTATGCATCACCCCACCTCTCCTTCAACCTTAAGCAGGTATAAGAGTGTTTTCTAAATGTGAGACACTGTTCTCTTTCCTAACTCAGTTCAAGTGTAGCCATGTTTACAGGATCTTCATAAGTGATATCTTATGATAAGTTTCTTTTTCTGTGTGACTTATTTCACTTAGAATCATCGTACCTGAATCCACCCATTTTGCTGCTACTGGTCTTATGACATTGATTTCATGGCTGAGGGATATTCCATCGTACGTAAGTACCACAATTTTTTGAACCATGTTTATATTTTCTGGGATACTTAAGGTGTATCCAAGTTGAGGTCCTTGTATGCAGTGCAGCCCTAAATTTTGGGGTGTCTCTGTCTTATTGATTTTCAGTTTTCCCAAGGTATATTCCCTAGACTGGTAGTGCCCTTGGCTCTGTAGCTCTGTTCTTTACTTGTTTTAGGGAACAGAATGCACTCCTCCAGAGAGGCAGTTGGCAATTTACATCCCGCCCATCAGCATAACAAGGCTCCCTGTTCTCCAGGGCCTGTCTTGCCTTTCTTGTTCTTACACATTTTGTGGATGTCCCTTTTGACCGGTGGGAAGTGATACTTCTTTGTAGTGCAGATTTGCATTGCCCGCTTGCTTGCTTGGCCAAAAATTGCGTATGCGTTTTCTCCTGAATATATTCAGGAGAAAACGCATACGCCCTTTTTGGCCAAGTGCATCATTGTCGAAGTTGTGCCCCTCTTCCTGTGCTTTAAAGGCGATTCCAACGTACCTCTTGAAATCTGTTTCCTGCTATTCTGCCTCGCTTTCAAGTCCGCCTCGTTGCCTTCCCTCAACAGATTTTTGGACGATAGTTGTCCTTTATTACTCGGCCAGTTTGTGAATTGCTGTGTCCCTGAGCTCCATTTTTCAACTCGTTTTTGGAGAGCTGACCGCAAGTCCAAAATTTTGGTTCAGGATCTATACTGGTTCCCGGTGGGTGGCTGAGAATTTGGTTAATTCTTCTTCCTGCCGGGAAATTACAGTGATATGTGCCCGTCCAAATGCCTAACAGCTACTCTCTCATTGGTTCTCCCTCTTCCCTTTCATCCTCTGCCAAATTGGCAACCTGTGCGAACCAAGAGGTTAAAGGGGCTGTCTCTCCAAGTTGGGAGGTTGATAGTAAAGCAGACGGAAAGTCAAACCGGAGCACCAGGAGAGGGACTATGCGTTGAGTTTTAGAAACCTTTCGTATTCACAGTGTGTCCGTTCTCTAGGTTTCCCGCACATGTTATAGCTGTAGTAATATTCCCTTCAACCTGGAGAGTTCGGACCCATGGAATGGGTGCCATGCATTATTGCTTTAAAGGGTCTGCATTTGCTCACCCAATCTCACCAATCGTCTCAGTCCCAAGTGTCCCTCCTTATGCCACATCCAGCTGTCGTTGTAGATAGGGTCATTCCAGCTTTCATCAGAGACCCTGAAGGAATTGTAAAGAATTTCCCAGTTTTTTTGTTTTGTTTTTGAAATTCCTTTTTATAGTGGGTTTGAGCTGATTCTCGCTGCCATGTTTATGCCAGTCTAGACACACTTGATTCCCTTATGGAGACATATCAATACATAGGTTTTAAGATTCTTACTAGTCAGATATTTTCCTCTGCGGGAAATATGGGGTTTTGAGTCCCTTTCACTGAGGACGGTGTAGGTCTTGTCTATTCCATAGTTGGTTTTTGGAACGGTACCTGTGCTTATATCAAACTCTGGTTTTGTGCATCACCCCACCTCTCCTTCAACCTTAAGCAGGTATAAGAGTGTTTTCTAAATGTGAGACACTGTTCTCTTTCCTAACTCAGTTCAAGTGTAGCCATGTTTACAGGATCTTCATAAGTGATATCTTATGATAAGTTTCTTTTTCTGTGTGATTTATTTCACTTAGAATCATCGTACCTGAATCCACCCATTTTGCTGCTACTGGTCTTATGACATTGATTTCATGGCTGAGGGATATTCCATCGTACGTAAGTACCACAATTTTTTGAACCATGTTTATATTTTCTGGGATACTTAAGGTGTATCCAAGTTGAGGTCCTTGTATGCAGTGCAGCCCTAAATTTTGGGGTGGCTCTGTCTTATTGATTTTCAATTTTCCCAGGTATATTCCCTAGACTGGTAGTGCCCTTGGCTCTGTAGCTCTGTTCTTTACTTGTTTTAGGGAACAGAATGCACTCCTCCAGAGAGGCAGTTGGCAATTTACATCCCGCCCATCAGCATAACAAGGCTCCCTGTTCTCCAGGGCCTGTCTTGCCTTTCTTGTTCTTACACATTTTGTGGATGTCCCTTTTGACCGGTGGGAAGTGATACTTCTTTGTAGTGCAGATTTGCATTGCCCGCTTGCTTGCTTGGCCAAAAAGGGCGTATGCGTTTTCTCCTGAATATATTCAGGAGAAAACGCATACGCCCTTTTTGGCCAAGTGCATCATTGTCGAAGTTGTGCCCCTCTTCCTGTGCTTTAAAGGCGATTCCAACGTACCTCTTGAAATCTGTTTCCTGCTATTCTGCCTCGCTTTCAAGTCCGCCTCGTTGCCTTCCCTCAACAGATTTTTGGACGATAGTTGTCCTTTATTACTCGGCCAGTTTGTGAATTGCTGTGCCCCTGAGCTCCATTTTTCAACTCGTTTTTGGTGAGCTGACCGCAAGTCCAAAATTTTGGTTCAGGACCTATACTGGTTCCCGGTGGGTGGCTGAGAATTTGGTTAATTCTTCTTCCTGCCGGGAAATTACAGTGATATGTGCCCGTCCAAATGCCTAACAGCTACTCTCTCATTGGTTCTCCCTCTTCCCTTTCATCCTCTGCCAAATTGGCAACCTGTGCGAACCAAGAGGTTAAAGGCGCTGTCTCTCCAAGTTGGGAGGTTGATAGTAAAGCAGACGGAAAGTCAAACCGGAGCACCAGGAGAGGGACTATGCGTTGAGTTTTAGAAACCTTTCGTAGTCACAGTGTGTCCGTTCTCTAGGTTTCCCGCACATGTTATAGCTGTAGTAATATTCCCTTCAACCTGGAGAGTTCGGACCCATGGAATGGGTGCCATGCATTATTGCTTTAAAGGGTCTGCATTTGCTCACCCAATCTCACCAATCGTCTCAGTCCCAAGTGTCCCTCCTTATGCCACATCCAGCTGTCGTTGTAGATAGGGTCATTCCAGCTTTCATCAGAGACCCTTAAGGAATTGTAAAGAATTTCCCAGTTTTTTTGTTTTGTTTTTGAAATTCCTTTTTATAGTGGGTTTGAGCTGATTCTCGCTGCCATGTTTATGCCAGTCTAGACACACATGATTCCCTTATGGAGACATATCAATACATAGGTTTTAAGATTCTTACTAGTCAGATATTTTCCTCTGCGGGAAATATGGGGTTTTGAGTCCCTTTCGCTGAGGACGGTGTAGGTCTTGTCTATTCCATAGTTGGTTTTTGGAACGGTACCTGTGCTTATATCAAACTCTGGTTTTATGCATCACCCCACCTCTCCTTCTCCCTTAAGCAGGTATAAGAGTGTTTTCTAAATGTGAGACACTGTTCTCTTTCCTAACTCAGTTCAAGTGTAGCCATGTTTACAGGATCTTCATAAGTGATATCTTATGATAAGTTTCTTTTTCTGTGTGACTTATTTCACTTAGAATCATCGTACCTGAATCCACCCATTTTGCTGCTACTGCTCTTATGACATTGATTTCATGGCTGAGGGATATTCCATCGTACGTAAGTACCACAATTTTTTGAACCATGTTTATATTTTCTGGGATACTTAAGGTGTATCCAAGTTGAGGTCCTTGTATGCAGTGCAGCCCTAAATTTTGGGGTGGCTCTGTCTTATTGATTTTCAGTTTTCCCAAGGTATATTCCCTAGACTGGTAGTGCCCTTGGCTCTGTAGCTCTGTTCTTTACTTGTTTTAGGGAACAGAATGCACTCCTCCAGAGAGGCAGTTGGCAATTTACATCCCGCCCATCAGCATAACAAGGCTCCCTGTTCTCCAGGGCCTGTCTTGCCTTTCTTGTTCTTACACATTTTGTGGATGTCCCTTTTGACCGGTGGGAAGTGATACTTCTTTGTAGTGCAGATTTGCATTGCCCGCTTGCTTGCTTGGCCAAAAAGGGCGTATGCGTTTTCTCCTGAATATATTCAGGAGAAAACGCATAGGCCCTTTTTGGCCAAGTGCGTCATTGTCGAAGTTGTGCCCCTCTTCCTGTGCTTTAAAGGCGATTCCAACGTACCTCTTGAAATCTGTTTCCTGCTATTCTGCCTCGCTTTCAAGTCCGCCTCGTTGCCTTCCCTCAACAGATTTTTGGACGATAGTTGTCCTTTATTACTCGGCCAGTTTGTGAATTGCTGTGCCCCTGAGCTCCATTTTTCAACTCGTTTTTGGTGAGCTGACCGCAAGTCCAAAATTTTGGTTCAGGACCTATACTGGTTCCCGGTGGGTGGCTGAGAATTTGGTTAATTCTTCTTCCTGCCGGGAAATTACAGTGATATGTGCCCGTCCAAATGCCTAACAGCTACTCTCTCATTGGTTCTCCCTCTTCCCTTTCATCCTCTGCCAAATTGGCAACCTGTGCGAACCAAGAGGTTAAAGGGGCTGTCTCTCCAAGTTGGGAGGTTGATAGTAAAGCAGACGGAAAGTCAAACCGGAGCACCAGGAGAGGGACTATGCGTTGAGTTTTAGAAACCTTTCGTATTCACAGTGTGTCTGTTCTCTAGGTTTCCCGCACATGTTATAGCTGTAGTAATATTCCCTTCAACCTGGAGAGTTCGGACCCATGGAATGGGTGCCATGCATTATTGCTTTAAAGGGTCTGCATTTGCTCACCCAATCTCACCAATCGTCTCAGTCCCAAGTGTCCCTCCTTATGCCACATCCAGCTGTCGTTGTAGATAGGGTCATTCCAGCCTTCATCAGAGACCCTGAAGGAATTGTAAAGAATTTCCCAGTTTTTTTGTTTTGTTTTTGAAATTCCTTTTTATAGTGGGTTTGAGCTGATTCTCGCTGCCATGTTTATGCCAGTCTAGACACACTTGATTCCCTTACGGAGACATATCAATACATAGGTTTTAAGATTCTTACTAGTCAGATATTTTCCTCTGCGGGAAATATGGGGTTTTGAGTCCCTTTCACTGAGGACGGTGTAGGTCTTGTCTATTCCATAGTTGGTTTTTGGAACGGTACCTGTGCTTATATCAAACTGTGGTTTTATGCATCACCCCACCTCTCCTTCCCCCTTAAGCAGGTATAAGAGTGTTTTCTAAATGTGAGACACTGTTCTCTTTCCTAACTCAGTTCAAGTGTAGCCATGTTTACAGGATCTTCATAAGTGATATCTTATGATAAGTTTCTTTTTCTGTGTGACTTATTTCACTTAGAATCATCGTACCTGAATCCACCCATTTTGCTGCTACTGGTCTTATGACATTGATTTCATGGCTGAGGGATATTCCATCATACGTAAGTACCACAATTTTTTGAACCATGTTTATATTTCCTGGGATATTTATTTTGTACCCAAGTTGAGGTCCTTGTAAGCAGTGCAGCCCTAAATTTTTGGGTGGCTCTGTCCTATTGATTTTCA
This sequence comes from Hyperoodon ampullatus, assembly GCF_949752795.1. Lineage (NCBI taxonomy): Eukaryota > Metazoa > Chordata > Mammalia > Artiodactyla > Ziphiidae > Hyperoodon > Hyperoodon ampullatus. Next base: position 5,856 of record NW_027640436.1, read on the forward strand.
GTTTTCCCAAGGTATATTCCCTAGACTGGTAGTGCCCTTGGCTCTGTAGCTCTGTTCTTTACTTGTTTTAGGGAACAGAATGCACTCCTCCAGAGAGGCAGTTGGCAATTTACATCCCGGACATCAGCGTAACAAGGCTCCCTGTTCTCCAGGGCCTGTCTTGCCTTTCTTGTTCTTACACATTTTGTGGATGTCCCTTTTGACCGGTGGGAAGTGATACTTCTTTGTAGTGCAGATTTGCATTGCCCGCTTGCTTGCTTGGCCAAAAAGGGCGTATGCGTTTTCTCCTGAATATATTCAGGAGAAAACGCATACGCCCTTTTTGTCCAAGTGCATCATTGTCGAAGTTGTGCCCCTCTTCCTGTGCTTTAAAGGCAATTCCAACGTACCTCTTGAAATCTGTTTCCTGCTATTCTGCCTCGCTTTCAAGTCCGCCTCGTTGCCTTCCGTCAACAGATTTATGGACGATAGTTGTCCTTTATTACTCGGCCAGTTTGTGAATTGCTGTGCCCCTGAGCTCCATTTTTCAACTCGTTTTTGGAGAGCTGACCGCAAGTCCAAAATTTTGGTTCAGGACCTATACTGGTTCCCGGTGGGTGGCTGAGAATTTGGTTAATTCTTCTTCCTGCCGGGAAATTACTGTGATATGTGCCCGTCCAAATGCCTAACAGCTACTCTCTCATTGGTTCTCCCTCTTCCCTTTCATCCTCTGCCAAATTGGCAACCTGTGCGAACCAGGAGGTTAAAAGGGCTGTCTCTCCAATTTCGGAGAATGATAGTAAAGCAGCCGGAAAGTCAAACCGGAGCACCAGGAGAGGGTTTATTCTTTGAGTTTTAGAAACCTTTCGTATTCACACTGTGTCCGTTCTCTAGGTTTCCCGCACATGTTATAGCTGTAGTAATATTCCCTTCAACCTGGAGAGTTCGGACCCATGGAATGGGTGCCATGCATTATTGCTTTAAAGCGTCTGCATTTGCTCACCCAATCTCACCAATCGTCTCAGTCCCAAGTGTCCCTCCTTATGCCACATCCAGCTGTCGTTGTAGATAGGGTCATTCCAGCTTTCATCAGAGACCCTGAAGGAATTGTAAAGAATTTCCCAGTTTTTTTGTTTTGTTTTTGAAATTCCTTTTTATAGTGGGTTTGAGCTGATTCTCGCTGCCATGTTTATGCCAGTCTAGACACACTTGATTCCCTTACGGAGACATATCAATACATAGGTTTTAAGATTCTTACTAGTCAGATATTTTCCTCTGCGGGAAATATGGGGTTTTGAGTCCCTTTCACTGAGCACGGTGTAGGTCTTGTCTATTCCATAGTTGGTTTTTGGAACGGTACCTGTGCTTATATCAAACTCTGGTTTTATGCATCACCCCACCTCTCCTTCAACCTTAAGCAGGTATAAGAGTGTTTTCTAAATGTGAGACACTGTTCTCTTTCCTAACTCAGTTCAAGTGTAGCCATGTTTACAGGATCTTCATAAGTGATATCTTATGATAAGTTTCTTTTTCTGTGTGACTTATTTCACTTAGAATCATCGTACCTGAATCCACCCATTTTGCTGCTACTGGTCTTATGACATTGATTTCATGGCTGAGGGATATTCCATCGTACGTAAGTACCACAATTTTTTGAACCATGTTTATATTTTCTGGGATACTTAAGGTGTATCCAAGTTGAGGTCCTTGCATGCAGTGCAGCCCTAAATTTTGGGGTGTCTCTGTCTTATTGATTTTCAGTTTTCCCAAGGTATATTCCCTAGACTGGTAGTGCCCTTGGCTCTGTAGCTCTGTTCTTTACTTGTTTTAGGGAACAGAATGCACTCCTCCAGAGAGGCAGTTGGCAATTTACATCCCGCCCATCAGCATAACAAGGCTCCCTGTTCTCCAGGGCCTGTCTTGCCTTTCTTGTTCTTACACATTTTGTGGATGTCCCTTTTGACCGGTGGGAAGTGATACTTCTTTGTAGTGCAGATTTGCATTGCCCGCTTGCTTGCTTGGCCAAAAATTGCGTATGCGTTTTCTCCTGAATATATTCAGGAGAAAACGCATACGCCCTTTTTGGCCAAGTGCATCATTGTCGAAGTTGTGCCCCTCTTCCTGTGCTTTAAAGGCGATTCCAACGTACCTCTTGAAATCTGTTTCCTGCTATTCTGCCTCGCTTTCAAGTCCGCCTCGTTGCCTTCCCTCAACAGATTTTTGGACGATAGTTGTCCTTTATTACTCGGCCAGTTTGTGAATTGCTGTGTCCCTGAGCTCCATTTTTCAACTCGTTTTTGGAGAGCTGACCGCAAGTCCAAAATTTTGGTTCAGGATCTATACTGGTTCCCGGTGGGTGGCTGAGAATTTGGTTAATTCTTCTTCCTGCCGGGAAATTACAGTGATATGTGCCCGTCCAAATGCCTAACAGCTACTCTCTCATTGGTTCTCCCTCTTCCCTTTCATCCTCTGCCAAATTGGCAACCTGTGCGAACCAAGAGGTTAAAGGCGCTGTCTCTCCAAGTTGGGAGGTTGATAGTAAAGCAGACGGAAAGTCAAACCGGAGCACCAGGAGAGGGACTATGCGTTGAGTTTTAGAAACCTTTCGTATTCACAGTGTGTCCGTTCTCTAGGTTTCCCGCACATGTTATAGCTGTAGTAATATTCCCTTCAACCTGGAGAGTTCGGACCCATGGAATGGGTGCCATGCATTATTGCTTTAAAGGGTCTGCATTTGCTCACCCAATCTCACCAATCGTCTCAGTCCCAAGTGTCCCTCCTTATGCCACATCCAGCTGTCGTTGTAGATAGGGTCATTCCAGCTTTCATCAGAGACCCTGAAGGAATTGTAAAGAATTTCCCAGTTTTTTTGTTTTGTTTTTGAAATTCCTTTTTATAGTGGGTTTGAGCTGATTCTCGCTGCCATGTTTATGCCAGTCTAGACACACTTGATTCCCTTACGGAGACATATCAATACATAGGTTTTAAGATTCTTACTAGTCAGATATTTTCCTCTGCGGGAAATATGGGGTTTTGAGTCCCTTTCACTGAGGACGGTGTAGGTCTTGTCTATTCCATAGTTGGTTTTTGGAACGGTACCTGTGCTTATATCAAACTCTGGTTTTGTGCATCACCCCACCTCTCCTTCAACCTTAAGCAGGTATAAGAGTGTTTTCTAAATGTGAGACACTGTTCTCTTTCCTAACTCAGTTCAAGTGTAGCCAAGTTTACAGGATCTTCATAAGTGATATCTTATGATAAGTTTCTTTTTCTGTGTGATTTATTTCACTTAGAATCATCGTACCTGAATCCACCCATTTTGCTGCTACTGGTCTTATGACATTGATTTCATGGCTGAGGGATATTCCATCGTACGTAAGTACCACAATTTTTTGAACCATGTTTATATTTTCTGGGATACTTAAGGTGTATCCAAGTTGAGGTCCTTGTATGCAGTGCAGCCCTAAATTTTGGGGTGGCTCTGTCTTATTGATTTTCAATTTTCCCAGGTATATTCCCTAGACTGGTAGTGCCCTTGGCTCTGTAGCTCTGTTCTTTACTTGTTTTAGGGAACAGAATGCACTCCTCCAGAGAGGCAGTTGGCAATTTACATCCCGCCCATCAGCATAACAAGGCTCCCTGTTCTCCAGGGCCTGTCTTGCCTTTCTTGTTCTTACACATTTTGTGGATGTCCCTTTTGACCGGTGGGAAGTGATACTTCTTTGTAGTGGTGATTTGCATTGCCCGCTTGCTTGCTTGGCCAAAAAGGGCGTATGCGTTTTCTCCTGAATATATTCAGGAGAAAACGCATATGCCCTTTTTGGCCAAGTGCGTCATTGTCGAAGATGTGCCCCTCTTCCTGTGCTTTAAAGGCGATTCCAACGTACCTCTTGAAATCTGTTTCCTGCTATTCTGCCTCGCTTTCAAGTCCCCCTCGTTGCCTTCCCTCAACAGATTTTTGGACGATAGTTGTCCTTTATTACTCGGCCAGTTTGTGAATTGCTGTGCCCCTGAGCTCCATTTTTCAACTCGTTTTTGGTGAGCTGACCGCAAGTCCAAAATTTTGGGTCAGGACCTATACTGGTTCCCGGTGGGTGGCTGAGAATTTGGTTAATTCTTCTTCCTGCCGGGAAATTACAGTGATATGTGCCCGTCCAAATGCCTAACAGCTACTCTCTCATTGGTTCTCCCTCTTCCCTTTCATCCTCTGCCAAATTGGCAACCTGTGCGAACCAAGAGGTTAAAGGGGCTGTCTCTCCAAGTTGGGAGGTTGATAGTAAAGAAGACGGAAAGTCAAACCGGAGCACCAGGAGAGGGTCTATTCTTTGAGTTTTAGAAACCTTTCGTATTCACAGTGTGTCCGTTCTCTAGGTTTCCCGCACATGTTATAGCTGTAGTAATATTCCCTTCAACCTGGAGAGTTCGGACCCATGGAATGTGTGCCATGCATTATTGCTTTAAAGGGTCTGCATTTGCTCACCCAATCTCACCAATCGTCTCAGTCCCAAGTGTCCCTCTTTATGCCACATCCAGCTGTCGTTGTAGATAGGGTCATTCCAGCTTTCATCAGAGACCCTGAAGGAATTGTAAAGAATTTCCCAGTTTTTTTGTTTCGTTTTTGAAATTCCTTTTTATAGTGGGTTTGAGCTGATTCTCGCTGCCATGTTTATGCCAGTCTAGACACACTTGATTCCCTTACGGAGACATATCAATACATAGGTTTTAAGATTCTTACTAGTCAGATACTTTCCTCTGCGGGAAATATGGGGTTTTGAGTCCCTTTCGCTGAGGACGGTGTAGGTCTTGTCTATTCCATAGTTGGTTTTTGGAACGGTACCTGTGCTTATATCAAACTGTGGTTTTATGCATCACCCCACCTCTCCTTCCCCCTTAAGCAGGTATAAGAGTGTTTTCTAAATGTGAGACACTGTTCTCTTTCCTAACTCAGTTCAAGTGTAGCCATGTTTACAGGATCTTCATAAGTGATATCTTATGATAAGTTTCTTTTTCTGTGTGACTTATTTCACTTAGAATCATCGTACCTGAATCCACCCATTTTGCTGCTACTGGTCTTATGACATTGATTTCATGGCTGAGGGATATTCCATCATACGTAAGTACCACAATTTTTTGAACCATGTTTATATTTTCTGGGATACTTAAGGTGTATCCAAGTTGAGGTCCTTGTAAGCAGTGCAGCCCTAAATATTTGGGTGGCTCTGTCTTATTGATTTTCAGTTTTCCAAAGGTATATTCCCTAGACTGGTAGTGCCCTTGGCTCTGTAGCTCTGTTCTTTACTTGTTTTAGGGAACAGAATGCACTCCTCCAGAGAGGCAGTTGGCAATTTACATCCCGCCCATCAGCATAACAAGGCTCCCTGTTCTCCAGGGCCTGTCTTGCCTTTCTTGTTCTTACACATTTTGTGGATGTCCCTTTTGACCGGTGGGAAGTGATACTTCTTTGTAGTGCAGATTTGCATTGCCCGCTTGCTTGCTTGGCCAAAAAGGGCGTATGCGTTTTCTCCTGAATATATTCAGGAGAAAACGCATACGCCCTTTTTGGCCAAGTGCATCATTGTCGAAGTTGTGCCCCTCTTCCTGTGCTTTAAAGGCGATTCCAACGTACCTCTTGACATCTGTTTCCTGCTATTCTGCCTCGCTTTCAAGTCCGCCTCGTTGCCTTCCGTCAACAGATTTTTGGACGATAGGTGTCCTTTATTACTCAGCCAGTTTGTGAATTGCTGTGTCGCTGAGCTCCATTTTTCAACTCGTTTTTGGAGAGCTGACCGCAAGTCCAAAATTTTGGTTCAGGACCTATACTGGTTCCCAGTGGGTGGCTGAGAATTTGGTTAATTCTTCTTCCTGCCGGGAAATTACAGTGATATGTGCCCGTCCAAATGCCTAACAGCTACTCTCTCATTGGTTCTCCCTCTTCCCTTTCATCCTCTGCCAAATTGGCAACCTGTGCGAACCAAGAGGTTAAAGGGGCTGTCTCTCCAAGTTGGGAGGTTGATAGTAAAGCAGACGGAAAGTCAAACCGGAGCACCAGGAGAGGGACTATTCGTTGAGTTTTAGAAACCTTTCGTATTCACACTGTGTCCGTTCTCTAGGTTTCCCGCACATGTTATAGCTGTAGTAATATTCCCTTCAGCCTGGAGAGTTCGGACCCATGGAATGGGTGCCATGCATTATTGCTTTAAAGGATCTTCATTTGCTCACCCAATCTCACCAATCGTCTCAGTCCCAAGTGTCCCTCCTTATGCCACATCCAGCTGTCGTTGTAGATAGGGTCATTCCAGCTTTCATCAGAGACCCTGAAGGAATTGTAAAGAATTTCCCAGTTTTTTTGTTTTGTTTTTGAAATTCCTTTTTATAGTGGGTTTGAGCTGATTCTCGCTGCCATGTTTATGCCAGTCTAGACACACTTGATTCCCTTACGGAGACATATCAATACATAGGTTTTAAGATTCTTACTAGTCAGATACTTTCCTCTGCGGGAAATATGGGGTTTTGAGTCCCTTTCACTGAGGACGGTGTAGGTCTTGTCTATTCCATAGTTGGCTTTTGGAACGGTACCTGTGCTTATATCAAACTCTGGTTTTATGCATCACCCCACCTCTCCTTCCCCCTTAAGCAGGTATAAGAGTGTTTTCTAAATGTGAGACACTGTTCTCTTTCCTAACTCAGTTCAAGTGTAGCCATGTTTACAGGATCTTCATAAGTGATATCTTATGATAAGTTTCTTTTTCTGTGTGACTTATTTCACTTAGAATCATCGTACCTGAATCCACCCATTTTGCTGCTACTGGTCTTATGACATTGATTTCATGGCTGAGGGATATTCCATCGTACGTAAGTACCACAATTTTTTGAACCATGTTTATATTTTCTGGGATACTTAAGGTGTATCCAAGTTGAGGTCCTTGTATGCAGTGCAGCCCTAAATTTTGGGGTGGCTCTGTCTTATTGATTTTCAGTTTTCCCAAGGTATATTCCCTAGACTGGTAGTGCCCTTGGCTCTGTAGCTCTGTTCTTTACTTGTTTTAGGGAACAGAATGCACTCCTCCAGAGAGGCAGTTGGCAATTTACATCCCGCCCATCAGCATAACAAGGCTCCCTGTTCTCCAGGGCCTGTCTTGCCTTTCTTGTTCTTACACATTTTGTGGATGTCCCTTTTGACCGGTGGGAAGTGATACTTCTTTGTAGTGCAGATTTGCATTGCCCGCTTGCTTGCTTGGCCAAAAAGGGCGTATGCGTTTTCTCCTGAATATATTCAGGAGAAAACGCATACGCCCTTTTTGGCCAAGTGCATCATTGTCGAAGTTGTGCCCCTCTTCCTGTGCTTTAAAGGCGATTCCAACGTACCTCTTGAAATCTGTTTCCTGCTATTCTGCCTCGCTTTCAAGTCCGCCTCGTTGCCTTCCCTCAACAGATTTTTGGACGATAGTTGTCCGTTATTACTCGGCCAGTTTGTGAATTGCTGTGCCCCTGAGCTCCATTTTTCAACTCGTTTTTGGTGAGCTGACCGCAAGTCCAAAATTTTGGTTCAGGACCTATACTGGTTCCGGGTGGGTGGCTGAGAATTTGGTTAATTCTTTTTCCTGCCGGGAAATTACAGTGATATGTGCCCGTCCAAATTCCTAACAGCTACTCTCTCATTGGTTCTCCCTCTTCCCTTTCATCCTCTGCCAAATTGGCAACCTGTGCGAACCAAGAGGTTAAAGGGGCTGTCTCTCCAAGTTGGGAGGTTGATAGTAAAGCAGACGGAAAGTCAAACCGGAGCACCAGGAGAGGGACTATTCGTTGAGTTTTAGAAACCTTCCGTATTCACAGTGTGTCCGTTCTCTAGGTTTCCCGCACATGTTATAGCTGTAGTAATATTCCCTTCAACCTGGAGAGTTCGGACCCATGGAATGGGTGCCATGCATTATTGCTTTAAAGGGTCTGCATTTGCTCAGCCAATCTCACCAATCATCTCAGTCCCAAGTGTCCCTCCTTATGCCACATCCAGCTGTCGTTGTAGATAGGGTCATTCCAGCTTTCATCAGAGACCCTGAAGGAATTGTAAAGAATTTCCCAGTTTTTTTGTTTTGTTTTTGAAATTCCTTTTTATAGTGGGTTTGAGCTGATTCTCGCTGCCATGTTTATGCCAGTCTAGACACACTTGATTCCCTTATGGAGACATATCAATACATAGGTTTTATGATTCTTACTAGTCAGATACTTTCCTCTGCGGGAAATATGGGGTTTTGAGTCCCTTTCACTGAGGACGGTGTAGGTCTTGTCTATTCCATAGTTGGTTTTTGGAACGGTACCTGTGCTTATATCAAACTCTGGTTTTATGCATCACCCCACCTCTCCTTCCCCCTTAAGCAGGTATAAGAGTGTTTTCTAAATGTGAGACACTGTTCTCTTTCCTAACTCAGTTCAAGTGTAGCCATGTTTACAGGATCTTCATAAGTGATATCTTATGATAAGTTTCTTTTTCTGTGTGACTTATTTCACTTAGAATCATCGTACCTGAATCCACCCATTTTGCTGCTACTGGTCTTATGACATTGATTTCATGGCTGAGGGATATTCCATCGTACGTAAGTACCACAATTTTTTGAACCATGTTTATATTTTCTGGGATACTTAAGGTGTATCCAAGTTGAGGTCCTTGTATGCAGTGCAGCCCTAAATTTTGGGGTGGCTCTGTCTTATTGATTTTCAGTTTTCCCAAGGTATATTCCCTAGACTGGTAGTGCCCTTGGCTCTGTAGCTCTGTTCTTTACTTGTTTTAGGGAACAGAATGCACTCCTCCAGAGAGGCAGTTGGCAATTTACATCCCGCCCATCAGCATAACAAGGCTCCCTGTTCTCCAGGGCCTGTCTTGCCTTTCTTGTTCTTACACATTTTGTGGATGTCCCTTTTGACCGGTGGGAAGTGATACTTCTTTGTAGTGCAGATTTGCATTGCCCGCTTGCTTGCTTGGCCAAAAAGGGCGTATGCGTTTTCTCCTGAATATATTCAGGAGAAAACGCATATGCCCTTTTTGGCCAAGTGCATCATTGTCGAAGTTGTGCCCCTCTTCCTGTGCTTTAAAGGCGATTCCAACGTACCTCTTGAAATCTGTTTCCTGCTATTCTGCCTCGCTTTCAAGTCCGCCTCGTTGCCTTCCCTCAACAGATTTTTGGACGATAGTTGTCCTTTATTACTCGGCCAGTTTGTGAATTGCTGTGCCCCTGAGCTCCATTTTTCAACTCGTTTTTGGTGAGCTGACCGCAAGTCCAAAATTTTGGTTCAGGACCTATACTGGTTCCGGGTGGGTGGCTGAGAATTTGGTTAATTCTTTTTCCTGCCGGGAAATTACAGTGATATGTGCCCGTCCAAATTCCTAACAGCTACTCTCTCATTGGTTCTCCCTCTTCCCTTTCATCCTCTGCCAAATTGGCAACCTGTGCGAACCAAGAGGTTAAAGGGGCTGTCTCTCCAAGTTGGGAGGTTGATAGTAAAGCAAACGGAAAGTCAAACCGGAGCACCATGAGAGGGACTATGCGTTGAGTTTTAGAAACCTTTCGTATTCACAGTGTGTCCGTTCCCTAGGTTTCCCGCACATGTTATAGCTGTAGTAATATTCCCTTCAACCTGCAGAGTTCGGACCCATGAAATGGGTGCCATGCATTATTGCTTTAAAGGGTCTGCGTTTGCTCACCCAATCTCACCAATCGTCTCAGTCCCAAGTGTCCCTCCTTATGCCACATCCAGCTGTCGTTGTAGGTAGGGTCATTCCAGCTTTCATCAGAGACCCTGAAGGAATTGTAAAGAATTTCCCAGTTTTTTTGTTTTGTTTTTGAAATTCCTTTTTATAGTGGGTTTGAGCTGATTCTCGCTGCCATGTTTATGCCAGTCTAGACACACTTGATTCCCTTACGGAGACATATCAATACATAGGTTTTAAGATTCTTACTAGTCAGATACTTTCCTCTGCGGGAAATATGGGGTTTTGAGTCCCTTTCACTGAGGACGGTGTAGGTCTTGTCTATTCCATAGTTGGTTTTTGGAACGGTACCTGTGCTTATATCAAACTCTGGTTTTATGCATCACCCCACCTCTCCTTCCCCCTTAAGCAGGTATAAGAGTGTTTTCTAAATGTGAGACACTGTTCTCTTTCCTAACTCAGTTCAAGTGTAGCCATGTTTACAGGATCTTCATAAGTGATATCTTATGATAAGTTTCTTTTTCTGTGTGACTTATTTCACTTAGAATCATCGTACCTGAATCCACCCATTTTGCTGCTACTGGTCTTATGACATTGATTTCATGGCTGAGGGATATTCCATCGTACGTAAGTACCACAATTTTTTGAACCATGTTTATATTTTCTGGGATATTTAAGGTGTATCCAAGTTCAGGTCCTTGTATGCAGTGCAGCCCTAAATTTTGGGGTGGCTCTGTCTTATTGATTTTCAGTTTTCCCAAGGTATATTCCCTAGACTGGTAGTGCCCTTGGCTCTGTAGCTCTGTTCTTTACTTGTTTTAGGGAACAGAATGCACTCCTCCAGAGAGGCAGTTGGCAATTTACATCCCGCCCATCAGCATAACAAGGCTCCCTGTTCTCCAGGGCCTGTCTTGCCTTTCTTGTTCTTACACATTTTGTGGATGTCCCTTTTGACCGGTGGGAAGTGATACTTCTTTGTAGTGCAGATTTGCATTGCCCGCTTGCTTGCTTGGCCAAAAAGGGCGTATGCGTTTTCTCCTGAATATATTCAGGAGAAAACGCATAGGCCCTTTTTGGCCAAGTGCGTCATTGTCGAAGTTGTGCCCCTCTTCCTGTGCTTTAAAGGCGATTCCAACGTACCTCTTGAAATCTGTTTCCTGCTATTCTGCCTCGCTTTCAAGTCCGCCTCGTTGCCTTCCCTCAACAGATTTTTGGACGATAGTTGTCCTTTATTACTCGGCCAGTTTGTGAATTGCTGTGCCCCTGAGCTCCATTTTTCAACTCGTTTTTGGTGAGCTGACCGCAAGTCCAAAATTTTGGTTCAGGACCTATACTGGTTCCCGGTGGGTGGCTGAGAATTTGGTTAATTCTTCTTCCTGCCGGGAAATTACAGTGATATGTGCCCGTCCAAATGCCTAACAGCTACTCTCTCATTGGTTCTCCCTCTTCCCTTTCATCCTCTGCCAAATTGGCAACCTGTGCGAACCAAGAGGTTAAAGGGGCTGTCTCTCCAAGTTGGGAGGTTGATAGTAAAGCAGACGGAAAGTCAAACCGGAGCACCAGGAGAGGGACTATGCGTTGAGTTTTAGAAACCTTTCGTATTCACAGTGTGTCCGTTCTCTAGGTTTCCCGCACATGTTATAGCTGTAGTAATATTCCCTTCAACCTGGAGAGTTCGGACCCATGGAATGGGTGCCATGCATTATTGCTTTAAAGGGTCTGCATTTGCTCACCCAATCTCACCAATCGTCTCAGTCCCAAGTGTCCCTCCTTATGCCACATCCAGCTGTCGTTGTAGATAGGGTCATTCCAGCCTTCATCAGAGACCCTGAAGGAATTGTAAAGAATTTCCCAGTTTTTTTGTTTTGTTTTTGAAATTCCTTTTTATAGTGGGTTTGAGCTGATTCTCGCTGCCATGTTTATGCCAGTCTAGACACACTTGATTCCCTTACGGAGACATATCAATACATAGGTTTTAAGATTCTTACTAGTCAGATATTTTCCTCTGCGGGAAATATGGGGTTTTGAGTCCCTTTCACTGAGGACGGTGTAGGTCTTGTCTATTCCATAGTTGGTTTTTGGAACGGTACCTGTGCTTATATCAAACTGTGGTTTTATGCATCACCCCACCTCTCCTTCCCCCTTAAGCAGGTATAAGAGTGTTTTCTAAATGTGAGACACTGTTCTCTTTCCTAACTCAGTTCAAGTGTAGCCATGTTTACAGGATCTTCATAAGTGATATCTTATGATAAGTTTCTTTTTCTGTGTGACTTATTTCACTTAGAATCATCGTACCTGAATCCACCCATTTTGCTGCTACTGGTCTTATGACATTGATTTCATGGCTGAGGGATATTCCATCATACGTAAGTACCACAATTTTTTGAACCATGTTTATATTTCCTGGGATATTTATTTTGTACCCAAGTTGAGGTCCTTGTAAGCAGTGCAGCCCTAAATTTTTGGGTGGCTCTGTCTTATTGATTTTCAGTTTTCCCAAGGTATATTCCCTAGACTGGTAGTGCCCTTGGCTCTGTAGCTCTGTTCTTTACTTGTTTTAGGGAACAGAATGCACTCCTCCAGAGAGGCAGTTGGCAATTTACATCCCGGCCATCAGCGTAACAAGGCTCCCTGTTCTCCAGGGCCTGTCTTGCCTTTCTTGTTCTTACACATTTTGTGGATGTCCCTTTTGACCGGTGGGAAGTGATACTTCTTTGTAGTGCAGATTTGCATTGCCCGCTTGCTTGCTTGGCCAAAAAGGGCGTATGCGTTTTCTCCTGAATATATTCAGGAGAAAACGCATACGCCCTTTTTGTCCAAGTGCATCATTGTCGAAGTTGTGCCCCTCTTCCTGTGCTTTAAAGGCAATTCCAACGTACCTCTTGAAATCTGTTTCCTGCTATTCTGCCTCGCTTTCAAGTCCGCCTCGTTGCCTTCCGTCAACAGATTTATGGACGATAGTTGTCCTTTATTACTCGGCCAGTTTGTGAATTGCTGTGCCCCTGAGCTCCATTTTTCAACTCGTTTTTGGAGAGCTGACCGCAAGTCCAAAATTTTGGTTCAGGACCTATACTGGTTCCCGGTGGGTGGCTGAGAATTTGGTTAATTCTTCTTCCTGCCGGGAAATTACTGTGATATGTGCCCGTCCAAATGCCTAACAGCTACTCTCTCATTGGTTCTCCCTCTTCCCTTTCATCCTCTGCCAAATTGGCAACCTGTGCGAACCAGGAGGTTAAAAGGGCTGTCTCTCCAATTTCGGAGAATGATAGTAAAGCAGCCGGAAAGTCAAACCGGAGCACCAGGAGAGGGTTTATTCTTTGAGTTTTAGAAACATTTCGTATTCACACTGTGTCCGTTCTCTAGGTTTCCCGCACATGTTATAGCTGTAGTAATATTCCCTTCAACCTGGAGAGTTCGGACCCATGGAATGGGTGCCATGCATTATTGCTTTAAAGCGTCTGCATTTGCTCACCCAATCTCACCAATCGTCTCAGTCCCAAGTGTCCCTCCTTATGCCACATCCAGCTGTCGTTGTAGATAGGGTCATTCCAGCTTTCATCAGAGACCCTGAAGGAATTGTAAAGAATTTCCCAGTTTTTTTGTTTTGTTTTTGAAATTCCTTTTTATAGTGGGTTTGAGCTGATTCTCGCTGCCATGTTTATGCCAGTCTAGACACACTTGATTCCCTTACGGAGACATATCAATACATAGGTTTTAAGATTCTTACTAGTCAGATATTTTCCTCTGCGGGAAATATGGGGTTTTGAGTCCCTTTCACTGAGGACGGTGTAGGTCTTGTCTATTCCATAGTTGGTTTTTGGAACGGTACCTGTGCTTATATCAAACTCTGGTTTTATGCATCACCCCACCTCTCCTTCCCCCTTAAGCAGGTATAAGAGTGTTTTCTAAATGTGAGACACTGTTCTCTTTCCTAACTCAGTTCAAGTGTAGCCATGTTTACAGGATCTTCATAAGTGATATCTTATGATAAGTTTCTTTTTCTGTGTGACTTATTTCACTTAGAATCATCGTACCTGAATCCACCCATTTTGCTGCTACTGGTCTTATGACATTGATTTCATGGCTGAGGGATATTCCATCGTACGTAAGTACCACAATTTTTTGAACCATGTTTATATTTTCTGGGATATTTAAGGTGTATCCAAGTTCAGGTCCTTGTATGCAGTGCAGCCCTAAATTTTGGGGTGGCTCTGTCTTATTGATTTTCAGTTTTCCCAAGGTATATTCCCTAGACTGGTAGTGCCCTTGGCTCTGTAGCTCTGTTCTTTACTTGTTTTAGGGAACAGAATGCACTCCTCCAGAGAGGCAGTTGGCAATTTACATCCCGCCCATCAGCATAACAAGGCTCCCTGTTCTCCAGGGCCTGTCTTGCCTTTCTTGTTCTTACACATTTTGTGGATGTCCCTTTTGACCGGTGGGAAGTGATACTTCTTTGTAGTGCAGATTTGCATTGCCCGCTTGCTTGCTTGGCCAAAAAGGGCGTATGCGTTTTCTCCTGAATATATTCAGGAGAAAACGCATAGGCCCTTTTTGGCCAAGTGCGTCATTGTCGAAGTTGTGCCCCTCTTCCTGTGCTTTAAAGGCGATTCCAACGTACCTCTTGAAATCTGTTTCCTGCTATTCTGCCTCGCTTTCAAGTCCGCCTCGTTGCCTTCCCTCAACAGATTTTTGGACGATAGTTGTCCTTTATTACTCGGCCAGTTTGTGAATTGCTGTGCCCCTGAGCTCCATTTTTCAACTCGTTTTTGGTGAGCTGACCGCAAGTCCAAAATTTTGGTTCAGGACCTATACTGGTTCCCGGTGGGTGGCTGAGAATTTGGTTAATTCTTCTTCCTGCCGGGAAATTACAGTGATATGTGCCCGTCCAAATGCCTAACAGCTACTCTCTCATTGGTTCTCCCTCTTCCCTTTCATCCTCTGCCAAATTGGCAACCTGTGCGAACCAAGAGGTTAAAGGGGCTGTCTCTCCAAGTTGGGAGGTTGATAGTAAAGCAGACGGAAAGTCAAACCGGAGCACCAGGAGAGGGACTATGCGTTGAGTTTTAGAAACCTTTCGTATTCACAGTGTGTCCGTTCTCTAGGTTTCCCGCACATGTTATAGCTGTAGTAATATTCCCTTCAACCTGGAGAGTTCGGACCCATGGAATGGGTGCCATGCATTATTGCTTTAAAGGGTCTGCATTTGCTCACCCAATCTCACCAATCGTCTCAGTCCCAAGTGTCCCTCCTTATGCCACATCCAGCTGTCGTTGTAGATAGGGTCATTCCAGCCTTCATCAGAGACCCTGAAGGAATTGTAAAGAATTTCCCAGTTTTTTTGTTTTGTTTTTGAAATTCCTTTTTATAGTGGGTTTGAGCTGATTCTCGCTGCCATGTTTATGACAGTCTAGACACACTTGATTCCCTTACGGAGACATATCAATACATAGGTTTTAAGATTCTTACTAGTCAGATATTTTCCTCTGCGGGAAATATGGGGTTTTGAGTCCCTTTCACTGAGGACGGTGTAGGTCTTGTCTATTCCATAGTTGGTTTTTGGAACGGTACCTGTGCTTATATCAAACTGTGGTTTTATGCATCACCCCACCTCTCCTTCCCCCTTAAGCAGGTATAAGAGTGTTTTCTAAATGTGAGACACTGTTCTCTTTCCTAACTCAGTTCAAGTGTAGCCATGTTTACAGGATCTTCATAAGTGATATCTTATGATAAGTTTCTTTTTCTGTGTGACTTATTTCACTTAGAATCATCGTACCTGAATCCACCCATTTTGCTGCTACTGGTCTTATGACATTGATTTCATGGCTGAGGGATATTCCATCATACGTAAGTACCACAATTTTTTGAACCATGTTTATATTTCCTGGGATATTTATTTTGTACCCAAGTTGAGGTCCTTGTAAGCAGTGCAGCCCTAAATTTTTGGGTGGCTCTGTCTTATTGATTTTCAGTTTTCCCAAGGTATATTCCCTAGACTGGTAGTGCCCTTGGCTCTGTAGCTCTGTTCTTTACTTGTTTTAGGGAACAGAATGCACTCCTCCAGAGAGGCAGTTGGCAATTTACATCCCGGCCATCAGCGTAACAAGGCTCCCTGTTCTCCAGGGCCTGTCTTGCCTTTCTTGTTCTTACACATTTTGTGGATGTCCCTTTTGACCGGTGGGAAGTGATACTTCTTTGTAGTGCAGATTTGCATTGCCCGCTTGCTTGCTTGGCCAAAAAGGGCGTATGCGTTTTCTCCTGAATATATTCAGGAGAAAACGCATACGCCCTTTTTGTCCAAGTGCATCATTGTCGAAGTTGTGCCCCTCTTCCTGTGCTTTAAAGTCAATTCCAACGTACCTCTTGAAATCTGTTTCCTGCTATTCTGCCTCGCTTTCAAGTCCGCCTCGTTGCCTTCCGTCAACAGATTTATGGACGATAGTTGTCCTTTATTACTCGGCCAGTTTGTGAATTGCTGTGCCCCTGAGCTCCATTTTTCAACTCGTTTTTGGAGAGCTGACCGCAAGTCCAAAATTTTGGTTCAGGACCTATACTGGTTCCCGGTGGGTGGCTGAGAATTTGGTTAATTCTTCTTCCTGCCGGGAAATTACTGTGATATGTGCCCGTCCAAATGCCTAACAGCTACTCTCTCATTGGTTCTCCCTCTTCCCTTTCATCCTCTGCCAAATTGGCAACCTGTGCGAACCAGGAGGTTAAAAGGGCTGTCTCTCCAATTTCGGAGAATGATAGTAAAGCAGCCGGAAAGTCAAACCGGAGCACCAGGAGAGGGTTTATTCTTTGAGTTTTAGAAACATTTCGTATTCACACTGTGTCCGTTCTCTAGGTTTCCCGCACATGTTATAGCTGTAGTAATATTCCCTTCAACCTGGAGAGTTCGGACCCATGGAATGGGTGCCATGCATTATTGCTTTAAAGCGTCTGCATTTGCTCACCCAATCTCACCAATCGTCTCAGTCCCAAGTGTCCCTCCTTATGCCACATCCAGCTGTCGTTGTAGATAGGGTCATTCCAGCTTTCATCAGAGACCCTGAAGGAATTGTAAAGAATTTCCCAGTTTTTTTGTTTTGTTTTTGAAATTCCTTTTTATAGTGGGTTTGAGCTGATTCTCGCTGCCATGTTTATGCCAGTCTAGACACACTTGATTCCCTTACGGAGACATATCAATACATAGGTTTTAAGATTCTTACTAGTCAGATATTTTCCTCTGCGGGAAATATGGGGTTTTGAGTCCCTTTCACTGAGGACGGTGTAGGTCTTGTCTATTCCATAGTTGGTTTTTGGAACGGTACCTGTGCTTATATCAAACTCTGGTTTTATGCATCACCCCACCTCTCCTTCAACCTTAAGCAGGTATAAGAGTGTTTTCTAAATGTGAGACACTGTTCTCTTTCCTAACTCAGTTCAAGTGTAGCCATGTTTACAGGATCTTCATAAGTGATATCTTATGATAAGTTTCTTTTTCTGTGTGACTTATTTCACTTAGAATCATCGTACCTGAATCCACCCATTTTGCTGCTACTGGTCTTATGACATTGATTTCATGGCTGAGGGATATTCCATCGTACGTAAGTACCACAATTTTTTGAACCATGTTTATATTTTCTGGGATACTTAAGGTGTATCCAAGTTGAGGTCCTTGTATGCAGTGCAGCCCTAAATTTTGGGGTGTCTCTGTCTTATTGATTTTCAGTTTTCCCAAGGTATATTCCCTAGACTGGTAGTGCCCTTGGCTCTGTAGCTCTGTTCTTTACTTGTTTTAGGGAACAGAATGCACTCCTCCAGAGAGGCAGTTGGCAATTTACATCCCGCCCATCAGCATAACAAGGCTCCCTGTTCTCCAGGGCCTGTCTTGCCTTTCTTGTTCTTACACATTTTGTGGATGTCCCTTTTGACCGGTGGGAAGTGATACTTCTTTGTAGTGCAGATTTGCATTGCCCGCTTGCTTGCTTGGCCAAAAATTGCGTATGCGTTTTCTCCTGAATATATTCAGGAGAAAACGCATACGCCCTTTTTGGCCAAGTGCATCATTGTCGAAGTTGTGCCCCTCTTCCTCTGCTTTAAAGGCGATTCCAACGTACCTCTTGAAATCTGTTTCCTGCTATTCTGCCTCGCTTTCAAGTCCGCCTCGTTGCCTTCCCTCAACAGATTTTTGGACGATAGTTGTCCTTTATTACTCGGCCAGTTTGTGAATTGCTGTGTCCCTGAGCTCCATTTTTCAACTCGTTTTTGGAGAGCTGACCGCAAGTCCAAAATTTTGGTTCAGAACCTATACTGGTTCCCGGTGGGTGGCTGAGAATTTGGTTAATTCTTCTTCCTGCCGGGAAATTACAGTGATATGTGCCCGTCCAAATGCCTAACAGCTACTCTCTCATTGGTTCTCCCTCTTCCCTTTCATCCTCTGCCAAATTGGCAACCTGTGCGAACCAAGAGGTTAAAGGCGCTGTCTCTCCAAGTTGGGAGGTTGATAGTAAAGCAGACGGAAAGTCAAACCGGAGCACCAGGAGAGGGACTATGCGTTGAGTTTTAGAAACCTTTCGTATTCACAGTGTGTCCGTTCTCTAGGTTTCCCGCACATGTTATAGCTGTAGTAATATTCCCTTCAACCTGGAGAGTTCGGACCCATGGAATGGGTGCCATGCATTATTGCTTTAAAGGGTCTGCATTTGCTCACCCAATCTCACCAATCGTCTCAGTCCCAAGTGTCCCTCCTTATGCCACATCCAGCTGTCGTTGTAGATAGGGTCATTCCAGCTTTCATCAGAGACCCTGAAGGAATTGTAAAGAATTTCCCAGTTTTTTTGTTTTGTTTTTGAAATTCCTTTTTATAGTGGGTTTGAGCTGATTCTCGCTGCCATGTTTATGCCAGTCTAGACACACTTGATTCCCTTACGGAGACATATCAATACATAGGTTTTAAGATTCTTACTAGTCAGATATTTTCCTCTGCGGGAAATATGGGGTTTTGAGTCCCTTTCACTGAGGACGGTGTAGGTCTTGTCTATTCCATAGTTGGTTTTTGGAACGGTACCTGTGCTTATATCAAACTCTGGTTTTATGCATCACCCCACCTCTCCTTCAACCTTAAGCAGGTATAAGAGTGTTTTCTAAATGTGAGACACTGTTCTCTTTCCTAACTCAGTTCAAGTGTAGCCATGTTTACAGGATCTTCATAAGTGATATCTTATGATAAGTTTCTTTTTCTGTGTGATTTATTTCACTTAGAATCATCGTACCTGAATCCACCCATTTTGCTGCTACTGGTCTTATGACATTGATTTCATGGCTGAGGGATATTCCATCGTACGTAAGTACCACAATTTTTTGAACCATGTTTATATTTTCTGGGATACTTAAGGTGTATCCAAGTTGAGGTCCTTGTATGCAGTGCAGCCCTAAATTTTGGGGTGGCTCTGTCTTATTGATTTTCAATTTTCCCAGGTACATTCCCTAGACTGGTAGTGCCCTTGGCTCTGTAGCTCTGTTCTTTACTTGTTTTAGGGAACAGAATGCACTCCTCCAGAGAGGCAGTTGGCAATTTACATCCCGCCCATCAGCATAACAAGGCTCCCTGTTCTCCAGGGCCTGTCTTGCCTTTCTTGTTCTTACACATTTTGTGGATGTCCCTTTTGACCGGTGGGAAGTGATACTTCTTTGTAGTGCAGATTTGCATTGCCCGCTTGCTTGCTTAGCCAAAAAGGGCGTATGCGTTTTCTCCTGAATATATTCAGGAGAAAACGCATACGCCCTTTTTGGCCAAGTGCGTCATTGTCGAAGATGTGCCCCTCTTCCTGTGCTTTAAAGGCGATTCCAACGTACCTCTTGAAATCTGTTTCCTGCTATTCTGCCTCGCTTTCAAGTCCCCCTCGTTGCCTTCCCTCAACAGATTTTTGGACGATAGTTGTCCTTTATTACTCGGCCAGTTTGTGAATTGCTGTGCCCCTGAGCTCCATTTTTCAACTCGTTTTTGGTGAGCTGACCGCAAGTCCAAAATTTTGGGTCAGGACCTATACTGGTTCCCGGTGGTTGGCTGAGAATTTGGTTAATTCTTCTTCCTGCCGGGAAATTACAGTGATATGTGCCCGTCCAAATGCCTAACAGCTACTCTCTCATTGGTTCTCCCTCTTCCCTTTCATCCTCTGCCAAATTGGCAACCTGTGCGAACCAAGAGGTTAAAGGGGCTGTCTCTCCAAGTTGGGAGGTTGATAGTAAAGCAGACGGAAAGTCAAACCGGAGCACCAGGAGAGGGACTATTCGTTGAGTTTTAGAAACCTTTCGTATTCACACTGTGTCCGTTCTCTAGGTTTCCCGCACATGTTATAGCTGTAGTAATATTCCCTTCAGCCTGGAGAGTTCGGACCCATGGAAAGGGTGCCATGCATTATTGCTTTAAAGGATCTTCATTTGCTCACCCAATCTCACCAATCGTCTCAGTCCCAAGTGTCCCTCCTTATGCCACATCCAGCTGTCGTTGTAGATAGGGTCATTCCAGCTTTCATCAGAGACCCTGAAGGAATTGTAAAGAATTTCCCAGTTTTTTTGTTTTGTTTTTGAAATTCCTTTTTATAGTGGGTTTGAGCTGATTCTCGCTGCCATGTTTATGCCAGTCTAGACACACTTGATTCCCTTACGGAGACATATCAATACATAGGTTTTAAGATTCTTACTAGTCAGATACTTTCCTCTGCGGGAAATATGGGGTTTTGAGTCCCTTTCACTGAGGACGGTGTAGGTCTTGTCTATTCCATAGTTGGCTTTTGGAACGGTACCTGTGCTTATATCAAACTCTGGTTTTATGCATCACCCCACCTCTCCTTCCCCCTTAAGCAGGTATAAGAGTGTTTTCTAAATGTGAGACACTGTTCTCTTTCCTAACTCAGTTCAAGTGTAGCCATGTTTACAGGATCTTCATAAGTGATATCTTATGATAAGTTTCTTTTTCTGTGTGACTTATTTCACTTAGAATCATCGTACCTGAATCCACCCATTTTGCTGCTACTGGTCTTATGACATTGATTTCATGGCTGAGGGATATTCCATCGTACGTAAGTACCACAATTTTTTGAACCATGTTTATATTTTCTGGGATACTTAAGGTGTATCCAAGTTGAGGTCCTTGTATGCAGTGCAGCCCTAAATTTTGGGGTGGCTCTGTCTTATTGATTTTCAGTTTTCCCAAGGTATATTCCCTAGACTGGTAGTGCCCTTGGCTCTGTAGCTCTGTTCTTTACTTGTTTTAGGGAACAGAATGCACTCCTCCAGAGAGGCAGTTGGCAATTTACATCCCGCCCATCAGCATAACAAGGCTCCCTGTTCTCCAGGGCCTGTCTTGCCTTTCTTGTTCTTACACATTTTGTGGATGTCCCTTTTGACCGGTGGGAAGTGATACTTCTTTGTAGTGCAGATTTGCATTGCCCGCTTGCTTGCTTGGCCAAAAAGGGCGTATGCGTTTTCTCCTGAATATATTCAGGAGAAAACGCATACGCCCTTTTTGGCCAAGTGCATCATTGTCAAAGTTGTGCCCCTCTTCCTGTGCTTTAAAGGCGATTCCAACGTACCTCTTGAAATCTGTTTCCTGCTATTCTGCCTCGCTTTCAAGTCCGCCTCGTTGCCTTCCCTCAACAGATTTTTGGAAGATAGTTGTCCTTTATTACTCGGCCAGTTTGTGAATTGCTGTGCCCCTGAGCTCCATTTTTCAACTCGTTTTTGGTGAGCTGACCGCAAGTCCAAAATTTTGGGTCAGGACCTATACTGGTTCCCGGTGGGTGGCTAAGAATTTGGTTAATTCTTCTTCCTGCCGGGAAATTACAGTGATATGTGCCCGTCCAAATGCCTAACAGCTACTCTCTCATTGGTTCTCCCTCTTCCCTTTCATCCTCTGCCAAATTGGCAACCTGTGCGAACCAAGAGGTTAAAGGGGCTGTCTCTCCAAGTTGGGAGGTTGATAGTAAAGCAGACGGAAAGTCAAACCGGAGCACCAGGAGAGGGACTATGCGTTGAGTTTTAGAAACCTTTCGTATTCACAGTGTGTCCGTTCTCTAGGTTTCCCGCACATGTTATAGCTGTAGTAATATTCCCTTCAACCTGGAGAGTTCGGACTCATGGAATGGGTGCCATGCATTATTGCTTTAAAGGGTCTGCATTTGCTCACCCAATCTCACCAATCGTCTCAGTCCCAAGAGTCCCTCCTTATGCCACATCCAGCTGTCGTTGTAGATAGGGTCATTCCAGCTTTCATCAGAGACCCTGAAGGAATTGTAAAGAATTTCCCAGTTTTTTTGTTTCGTTTTTGAAATTCCTTTTTATAGTGGGTTTGAGCTGATTCTCGCTGCCATGTTTATGCCAGTCTAGACACACTTGATTCCCTTACGGAGACATATCAATACATAGGTTTTAAGATTCTTACTAGTCAGATACTTTCCTCTGCGGGAAATATGGGGTTTTGAGTCCCTTTCACTGAGGACGGTGTAGGTCTTGTCTATTCCATAGTTGGTTTTTGGAACGGTACCTGTGCTTATATCAAACTCTGGTTTTATGCATCACCCCACCTCTCCTTCCCCCTTAAGCAGGTATAAGAGTGTTTTCTAAATGTGAGACACTGTTCTCTTTCCTAACTCAGTTCAAGTGTAGCCATGTTTACAGGATCTTCATAAGTGATATCTTATGATAAGTTTCTTTTTCTGTGTGACTTATTTCACTTAGAATCATCGTACCTGAATCCACCCATTTTGCTGCTACTGGTCTTATGACATTGATTTCATGGCTGAGGGATATTCCATCGTACGTAAGTACCACAATTTTTTGAACCATGTTTATATTTTCTGGGATACTTAAGGTGTATCCAAGTTGAGGTCCTTGTATGCAGTGCAGCCCTAAATTTTGGGGTGGCTCTGTCTTATTGATTTTCAGTTTTCCCAAGGTATATTCCCTAGACTGGTAGTGCCCTTGGCTCTGTAGCTCTGTTCTTTACTTGTTTTAGGGAACAGAATGCACTCCTCCAGAGAGGCAGTTGGCAATTTACATCCCGCCCATCAGCATAACAAGGCTCCCTGTTCTCCAGGGCCTGTCTTGCCTTTCTTGTTCTTACACATTTTGTGGATGTCCCTTTTGACCGGTGGGAAGTGATACTTCTTTGTAGTGCTGATTTGCATTGCCCGCTTGCTTGCTTGGCCAAAAAGGGCGTATGCGTTTTCTCCTGAATATATTCAGGAGAAAACGCATATGCCCTTTTTGGCCAAGTGCATCATTGTCGAAGTTGTGCCCCTCTTCCTGTGCTTTAAAGGCGATTCCAACGTACCTCTTGAAATCTGTTTCCTGCTATTCTGCCTCACTTTCAAGTCCGCCTCGTTGCCTTCCATCAACAGATTTTTGGACGATAGGTGTCCTTTATTACTCGGCCAGTTTGTGAATTGCTGTGTCGCTGAGCTCCATTTTTCAACTCTTTTTTGGAGAGCTGACCGCAAGACCAAAATTTTGGTTCAGGACCTATACTGGTTCCCAGTGGGTGGCTGAGAATTTGGTTAATTCTTCTTCCTGCCGGGAAATTACAGTGATATGTGCCCGTCCAAATGCCTAACAGCTACTCTCTCATTGGTTCTCCCTCTTCCCTTTCATCCTCTGCCAAATTGGCAACGTGTGCGAACCAAGAGGTTAAAGGGGCTGTCTCTCCAAGTTGGGAGGTTGATAGTAAAGCAGACGGAAAGTCAAACCGGAGCACCAGGAGAGGGACTATTCGTTGAGTTTTAGAAACCTTTCGTATTCACAGTGTGTCCGTTCTCTAGGTTTCCCGCACATGTTATAGCTGTAGTAATATTCCCTTCAACCTGGAGAGTTCGAACCCATGGAATGGGTGCCATGCATTATTGCTTTAAAGGATCTGCATTTGCTCACCCAATCTCACCAATCGTCTCAGTCCCAAGTGTCCCTCCTTATGCCACATCCAGCTGTCGTTGTAGATAGGGTCATTCCAGCTTTCATCAGAGACCCTGAAGGAATTGTAAAGAATTTCCCAGTTTTTTTGTTTTGTTTTTGAAATTCCTTTTTATAGTGGGTTTGAGCTGATTCTCGCTGCCATGTTTATGCCAGTCTAGACACACTTGATTCCCTTACGGAGACATATCAATACATAGGTTTTATGATTCTTACTAGTCAGATACTTTCCTCTGCGGGAAATATGGGGTTTTGAGTCCCTTTCACTGAGGACGGTGTAGGTCTTGTCTATTCCATAGTTGGTTTTTGGAACGGTACCTGTGCTTATATCAAACTCTGGTTTTATGCATCACCCCACCTCTCCTTCCCCCTTAAGCAGGTATAAGAGTGTTTTCTAAATGTGAGACACTGTTCTCTTTCCTAACTCAGTTCAAGTGTAGCCATGTTTACAGGATCTTCATAAGTGATATCTTATGATAAGTTTCTTTTTCTGTGTGACTTATTTCACTTAGAATCATCGTACCTGAATCCACCCATTTTGCTGCTACTGGTCTTATGACATTGATTTCATGGCTGAGGGATATTCCATCATACGTAAGTACCACAATTTTTTGAACCATGTTTATATTTTCTGGGATACTTAAGGTGTATCCAAGTTGAGGTCCTTGTATGCAGTGCAGCCCTAAATTTTGGGGTGGCTCTGTCTTATTGATTTTCAGTTTTCCCAAGGTATATTCCCTAGACTGGTAGTGCCCTTGGCTCTGTAGCTCTGTTCTTTACTTGTTTTAGGGAACAGAATGCACTCCTCCAGAGAGGCAGTTGGCAATTTACATCCCGCCCATCAGCATAACAAGGCTCCCTGTTCTCCAGGGCCTGTCTTGCCTTTCTTGTTCTTACACATTTTGTGGATGTCCCTTTTGACCGGTGGGAAGTGATACTTCTTTGTAGTGCAGATTTGCATTGCCCGCTTGCTTGCTTGGCCAAAAAGGGCGTATGCGTTTTCTCCTGAATATATTCAGGAGAAAACGCATATGCCCTTTTTGGCCAAGTGCATCATTGTCGAAGTTGTGCCCCTCTTCCTGTGCTTTAAAGGCGATTCCAACGTACCTCTTGAAATCTGTTTCCTGCTATTCTGCCTCGCTTTCAAGTCCGCCTCATTGCCTTCCCTCAACAGATTTTTGGACGATAGTTGTCCTTTATTACTCGGCCAGTTTGTGAATTGCTGTGCCCCTGAGCTCCATTTTTCAACTCGTTTTTGGTGAGCTGACCGCAAGTCCAAAATTTTGGTTCAGGACCTATACTGGTTCCGGGTGGGTGGCTGAGAATTTGGTTAATTCTTTTTCCTGCCGGGAAATTACAGTGATATGTGCCCGTCCAAATTCCTAACAGCTACTCTCTCATTGGTTCTCCCTCTTCCCTTTCATCCTCTGCCAAATTGGCAACCTGTGCGAACCAAGAGGTTAAAGGGGCTGTCTCTCCAAGTTGGGAGGTTGATCGTAAAGAAAACGGAAAGTCAAACCGGAGCACCATGAGAGGGACTATGCGTTGAGTTTTAGAAACCTTTCGTATTCACAGTGTGTCCGTTCCCTAGGTTTCCCGCACATGTTATAGCTGTAGTAATATTCCCTTCAACCTGCAGAGTTCGGACCCATGAAATGGGTGCCATGCATTATTGCTTTAAAGGGTCTGCGTTTGCTCACCCAATCTCACCAATCGTCTCAGTCCCAAGTGTCCCTCCTTATGCCACATCCAGCTGTCGTTGTAGGTAGGGTCATTCCAGCTTTCATCAGAGACCCTGAAGGAATTGTAAAGAATTTCCCAGTTTTTTTGTTTTGTTTTTGAAATTCCTTTTTATAGTGGGTTTGAGCTGATTCTCGCTGCCATGTTTATGCCAGTCTAGACACACTTGATTCCCTTACGGAGACATATCAATACATAGGTTTTAAGATTCTTACTAGTCAGATACTTTCCTCTGCGGGTAATATGGGGTTTTGAGTCCCTTTCGCTGAGGACGGTGTAGGTCTTGTCTATTCCATAGTTGGTTTTTGGAACGGTACCTGTGCTTATATCAAACTCTGGTTTTATGCATCACCCCACCTCTCCTTCCCCCTTAAGCAGGTATAAGAGTGTTTTC
The DNA here is from genome assembly GCF_949752795.1 of Hyperoodon ampullatus. Classification (NCBI taxonomy): domain Eukaryota; kingdom Metazoa; phylum Chordata; class Mammalia; order Artiodactyla; family Ziphiidae; genus Hyperoodon; species Hyperoodon ampullatus. Next base: position 31,616 of record NW_027640436.1, read on the forward strand.
TAAATGTGAGACACTGTTCTCTTTCCTAACTCAGTTCAAGTGTAGCCATGTTTACAGGATCTTCATAAGTGATATCTTATGATAAGTTTCTTTTTCTGTGTGACTTATTTCACTTAGAATCATCGTACCTGAATCCACCCATTTTGCTGCTACTGGTCTTATGACATTGATTTCATGGCTGAGGGATATTCCATCGTACGTAAGTACCACAATTTTTTGAACCATGTTTATATTTTCTGGGATACTTAAGGTGTATCCAAGTTGAGGTCCTTGTATGCAGTGCAGCCCTAAATTTTGTGGTGGCTCTGTCTTATTGATTTTCAGTTTTCCCAAGGTATATTCCCTAGACTGGTAGTGCCCTTGGCTCTGTAGCTCTGTTCTTTACTTGTTTTAGGGAACAGAATGCACTCCTCCAGAGAGGCAGTTGGCAATTTACATCCCGCCCATCAGCATAACAAGGCTCCCTGTTCTCCAGGGCCTGTCTTGCCTTTCTTGTTCTTACACATTTTGTGGATGTCCCTTTTGACCGGTGGGAAGTGATACTTCTTTGTAGTGCAGATTTGCATTGCCAGCTTGCTTGCTTGGCCAAAAAGGGCGTATGCGTTTTCTCCTGAATATATTCAGGAGAAAACGCATACGCCCTTTTTGGCCAAGTGCATCATTGTCGAAGTTGTGCCCCTCTTCCTGTGCTTTAAAGGCAATTCCAACGTACCTCTTGAAATCTGTTTCCTGCTATTCTGCCTCGCTTTCAAGTCCGCCTCGTTGCCTTCCCTCAACAGATTTTTGGACGATAGTTGTCCTTTATTACTCGGCCAGTTTGTGAATTGCTGTGCCCCTGAGCTCCATTTTTCAACTCGTTTTTGGTGAGCTGACCGCAAGTCCAAAATTTTGGTTCAGGACCTATACTGGTTCCCGGTGGGTGGCTGAGAATTTGGTTAATTCTTTTTCCTGCCGGGAAATTACAGTGATATGTGCCCGTCCAAATTCCTAACAGCTACTCTCTCATTGGTTCTCCCTCTTCCCTTTCATCCTCTGCCAAATTGGCAACCTGTGCGAACCAAGAGGTTAAAGGGGCTGTCTCTCCAAGTTGGGAGGTTGATAGTAAAGCAGACGGAAAGTCAAACTGGAGCACCAGGAGAGGGACTATGCGTTGAGTTTTAGAAACCTTTCGTATTCACAGTGTGTCCGTTCCCTAGGTTTCCCGCACATGTTATAGCTGTAGTAATATTCCCTTCAACCTGGAGAGTTCGGACCCATGAAATGGGTGCCATGCATTATTGCTTTAAAGGGTCTGCATTTGCTCACCCAATCTCACCAATCGTCTCAGTCCCAAGTGTCCCTCCTTATGCCACATCCAGCTGTCGTTGTAGATAGGGTCATTCCAGCTTTCATCAGAGACCCTGAAGGAATTGTAAAGAATTTCCCAGTTTTTTTGTTTTGTTTTTGAAATTCCTTTTTATAGTGGGTTTGAGCTGATTCTCGCTGCCATGTTTATGCCAGTCTAGACACACTTGATTCCCTTACGGAGACATATCAATACATAGGTTTTAAGATTCTTACTAGTCAGATACTTTCCTCTGCGGGAAATATGGGGTTTTGAGTCCCTTTCACTGAGGACGGTGTAGGTCTTGTCTATTCCATAGTTGGTTTTTGGAACGGTACCTGTGCTTATATCAAACTCTGGTTTTATGCATCACCCCACCTCTCCTTCCCCCTTAAGCAGGTATAAGAGTGTTTTCTAAATGTGAGACACTGTTCTCTTTCCTAACTCAGTTCAAGTGTAGCCATGTTTACAGGATCTTCATAAGTGATATCTTATGATAAGTTTCTTTTTCTGTGTGACTTATTTCACTTAGAATCATCGTACCTGAATCCACCCATTTTGCTGCTACTGGTCTTATGACATTGATTTCATGGCTGAGGGATATTCCATCGTACGTAAGTACCACAATTTTTTGAACCATGTTTATATTTTCTGGGATACTTAAGGTGTATCCAAGTTGAGGTCCTTGTATGCAGTGCAGCCCTAAATTTTGGGTTGGCTCTGTCTTATTGATTTTCAGTTTTCCCAAGGTATATTCCCTAGACTGGTAGTGCCCTTGGCTCTGTAGCTCTGTTCTTTACTTGTTTTAGGGAACAGAATGCACTCCTCCAGAGAGGCAGTTGGCAATTTACATCCCGCCCATCAGCATAACAAGGCTCCCTGTTCTCCAGGGCCTGTCTTGCCTTTCTTGTTCTTACACATTTTGTGGATGTCCCTTTTGACCGGTGGGAAGTGATACTTCTTTGTAGTGCAGATTTGCATTGCCAGCTTGCTTGCTTGGCCAAAAAGGGCGTATGCGTTTTCTCCTGAATATATTCAGGAGAAAACGCATACGCCCTTTTTGGCCAAGTGCATCATTGTCGAAGTTGTGCCCCTCTTCCTGTGCTTTAAAGGCGATTCCAACGTACCTCTTGAAATCTGTTTCCTGCTATTCTGCCTCGCTTTCAAGTCCGCCTCGTTGCCTTCCCTCAACAGATTTTTGGAAGATAGTTGTCCTTTATTACTCGGCCAGTTTGTGAATTGCTGTGCCCCTGAGCTCCATTTTTCAACTCGTTTTTGGTGAGCTGACCGCAAGTCCAAAATTTTGGTTCAGGACCTATACTGGTTCCCGGTGGGTGGCTGAGAATTTGGTTAATTCTTTTTCCTGCCGGGAAATTACAGTGATATGTGCCCGTCCAAATGCCTAACAGCTACTCTCTCATTGGTTCTCCCTCTTCCCTTTCATCCTCTGCCAAATTGGCAACCTGTGCGAACCAAGAGGTTAAAGGGGCTGTCTCTCCAAGTTGGGAGGTTGATAGTAAAGCAGACGGAAAGTCAAACCGGAGCACCAGGAGAGGGACTATTCGTTGAGTTTTAGAAACCTTTCGTATTCACACTGTGTCCGTTCTCTAGGTTTCCCGCACATGTTATAGCTGTAGTAATATTCCCTTCAGCCTGGAGAGTTCGGACCCATGGAAAGGGTGCCATGCATTATTGCTTTAAAGGATCTTCATTTGCTCACCCAATCTCACCAATCGTCTCAGTCCCAAGTGTCCCTCCTTATGCCACATCCAGCTGTCGTTGTAGATAGGGTCATTCCAGCTTTCATCAGAGACCCTGAAGGAATTGTAAAGAATTTCCCAGTTTTTTTGTTTTGTTTTTGAAATTCCTTTTTATAGTGGGTTTGAGCTGATTCTCGCTGCCATGTTTATGCCAGTCTAGACACACTTGATTCCCTTACGGAGACATATCAATACATAGGTTTTAAGATTCTTACTAGTCAGATACTTTCCTCTGCGGGAAATATGGGGTTTTGAGTCCCTTTCACTGAGGACGGTGTAGGTCTTGTCTATTCCATAGTTGGCTTTTGGAACGGTACCTGTGCTTATATCAAACTCTGGTTTTATGCATCACCCCACCTCTCCTTCCCCCTTAAGCAGGTATAAGAGTGTTTTCTAAATGTGAGACACTGTTCTCTTTCCTAACTCAGTTCAAGTGTAGCCATGTTTACAGGATCTTCATAAGTGATATCTTATGATAAGTTTCTTTTTCTGTGTGACTTATTTCACTTAGAATCATCGTACCTGAATCCACCCATTTTGCTGCTACTGGTCTTATGACATTGATTTCATGGCTGAGGGATATTCCATCGTACGTAAGTACCACAATTTTTTGAACCATGTTTATATTTTCTGGGATACTTAAGGTGTATCCAAGTTGAGGTCCTTGTATGCAGTGCAGCCCTAAATTTTGTGGTGGCTCTGTCTTATTGATTTTCAGTTTTCCCAAGGTATATTCCCTAGACTGGTAGTGCCCTTGGCTCTGTAGCTCTGTTCTTTACTTGTTTTAGGGAACAGAATGCACTCCTCCAGAGAGGCAGTTGGCAATTTACATCCCGCCCATCAGCATAACAAGGCTCCCTGTTCTCCAGGGCCTGTCTTGCCTTTCTTGTTCTTACACATTTTGTGGATGTCCCTTTTGACCGGTGGGAAGTGATACTTCTTTGTAGTGCAGATTTGCATTGCCAGCTTGCTTGCTTGGCCAAAAAGGGCGTATGCGTTTTCTCCTGAATATATTCAGGAGAAAACGCATACGCCCTTTTTGGCCAAGTGCATCATTGTCGAAGTTGTGCCCCTCTTCCTGTGCTTTAAAGGCAATTCCAACGTACCTCTTGAAATCTGTTTCCTGCTATTCTGCCTCGCTTTCAAGTCCGCCTCGTTGCCTTCCCTCAACAGATTTTTGGACGATAGTTGTCCTTTATTACTCGGCCAGTTTGTGAATTGCTGTGCCCCTGAGCTCCATTTTTCAACTCGTTTTTGGTGAGCTGACCGCAAGTCCAAAATTTTGGTTCAGGACCTATACTGGTTCCCGGTGGGTGGCTGAGAATTTGGTTAATTCTTTTTCCTGCCGGGAAATTACAGTGATATGTGCCCGTCCAAATTCCTAACAGCTACTCTCTCATTGGTTCTCCCTCTTCCCTTTCATCCTCTGCCAAATTGGCAACCTGTGCGAACCAAGAGGTTAAAGGGGCTGTCTCTCCAAGTTGGGAGGTTGATAGTAAAGCAGACGGAAAGTCAAACTGGAGCACCAGGAGAGGGACTATGCGTTGAGTTTTAGAAACCTTTCGTATTCACAGTGTGTCCGTTCCCTAGGTTTCCCGCACATGTTATAGCTGTAGTAATATTCCCTTCAACCTGGAGAGTTCGGACCCATGAAATGGGTGCCATGCATTATTGCTTTAAAGGGTCTGCATTTGCTCACCCAATCTCACCAATCGTCTCAGTCCCAAGTGTCCCTCCTTATGCCACATCCAGCTGTCGTTGTAGATAGGGTCATTCCAGCTTTCATCAGAGACCCTGAAGGAATTGTAAAGAATTTCCCAGTTTTTTTGTTTTGTTTTTGAAATTCCTTTTTATAGTGGGTTTGAGCTGATTCTCGCTGCCATGTTTATGCCAGTCTAGACACACTTGATTCCCTTACGGAGACATATCAATACATAGGTTTTAAGATTCTTACTAGTCAGATACTTTCCTCTGCGGGAAATATGGGGTTTTGAGTCCCTTTCACTGAGGACGGTGTAGGTCTTGTCTATTCCATAGTTGGTTTTTGGAACGGTACCTGTGCTTATATCAAACTCTGGTTTTATGCATCACCCCACCTCTCCTTCCCCCTTAAGCAGGTATAAGAGTGTTTTCTAAATGTGAGACACTGTTCTCTTTCCTAACTCAGTTCAAGTGTAGCCATGTTTACAGGATCTTCATAAGTGATATCTTATGATAAGTTTCTTTTTCTGTGTGACTTATTTCACTTAGAATCATCGTACCTGAATCCACCCATTTTGCTGCTACTGGTCTTATGACATTGATTTCATGGCTGAGGGATATTCCATCGTACGTAAGTACCACAATTTTTTGAACCATGTTTATATTTTCTGGGATACTTAAGGTGTATCCAAGTTGAGGTCCTTGTATGCAGTGCAGCCCTAAATTTTGGGTTGGCTCTGTCTTATTGATTTTCAGTTTTCCCAAGGTATATTCCCTAGACTGGTAGTGCCCTTGGCTCTGTAGCTCTGTTCTTTACTTGTTTTAGGGAACAGAATGCACTCCTCCAGAGAGGCAGTTGGCAATTTACATCCCGCCCATCAGCATAACAAGGCTCCCTGTTCTCCAGGGCCTGTCTTGCCTTTCTTGTTCTTACACATTTTGTGGATGTCCCTTTTGACCGGTGGGAAGTGATACTTCTTTGTAGTGCAGATTTGCATTGCCAGCTTGCTTGCTTGGCCAAAAAGGGCATATGCGTTTTCTCCTGAATATATTCAGGAGAAAACGCATACGCCCTTTTTGGCCAAGTGCATCATTGTCGAAGTTGTGCCCCTCTTCCTGTGCTTTAAAGGCGATTCCAACGTACCTCTTGAAATCTGTTTCCTGCTATTCTGCCTCGCTTTCAAGTCCGCCTCGTTGCCTTCCCTCAACAGATTTTTGGAAGATAGTTGTCCTTTATTACTCGGCCAGTTTGTGAATTGCTGTGCCCCTGAGCTCCATTTTTCAACTCGTTTTTGGTGAGCTGACCGCAAGTCCAAAATTTTGGTTCAGGACCTATACTGGTTCCCGGTGGGTGGCTGAGAATTTGGTTAATTCTTTTTCCTGCCGGGAAATTACAGTGATATGTGCCCGTCCAAATGCCTAACAGCTACTCTCTCATTGGTTCTCCCTCTTCCCTTTCATCCTCTGCCAAATTGGCAACCTGTGCGAACCAAGAGGTTAAAGGGGCTGTCTCTCCAAGTTGGGAGGTTGATAGTAAAGCAGACGGAAAGTCAAACCGGAGCACCAGGAGAGGGACTATTCGTTGAGTTTTAGAAACCTTTCGTATTCACACTGTGTCCGTTCTCTAGGTTTCCCGCACATGTTATAGCTGTAGTAATATTCCCTTCAGCCTGGAGAGTTCGGACCCATGGAAAGGGTGCCATGCATTATTGCTTTAAAGGATCTTCATTTGCTCACCCAATCTCACCAATCGTCTCAGTCCCAAGTGTCCCTCCTTATGCCACATCCAGCTGTCGTTGTAGATAGGGTCATTCCAGCTTTCATCAGAGACCCTGAAGGAATTGTAAAGAATTTCCCAGTTTTTTTGTTTTGTTTTTGAAATTCCTTTTTATAGTGGGTTTGAGCTGATTCTCGCTGCCATGTTTATGCCAGTCTAGACACACTTGATTCCCTTACGGAGACATATCAATACATAGGTTTTAAGATTCTTACTAGTCAGATACTTTCCTCTGCGGGAAATATGGGGTTTTGAGTCCCTTTCACTGAGGACGGTGTAGGTCTTGTCTATTCCATAGTTGGCTTTTGGAACGGTACCTGTGCTTATATCAAACTCTGGTTTTATGCATCACCCCACCTCTCCTTCCCCCTTAAGCAGGTATAAGAGTGTTTTCTAAATGTGAGACACTGTTCTCTTTCCTAACTCAGTTCAAGTGTAGCCATGTTTACAGGATCTTCATAAGTGATATCTTATGATAAGTTTCTTTTTCTGTGTGACTTATTTCACTTAGAATCATCGTACCTGAATCCACCCATTTTGCTGCTACTGGTCTTATGACATTGATTTCATGGCTGAGGGATATTCCATCGTACGTAAGTACCACAATTTTTTGAACCATGTTTATATTTTCTGGGATACTTAAGGTGTATCCAAGTTGAGGTCCTTGTATGCAGTGCAGCCCTAAATTTTGGGGTGGCTCTGTCTTATTGATTTTCAGTTTTCCCAAGGTATATTCCCTAGACTGGTAGTGCCCTTGGCTCTGTAGCTCTGTTCTTTACTTGTTTTAGGGAACAGAATGCACTCCTCCAGAGAGGCAGTTGGCAATTTACATCCCGCCCATCAGCATAACAAGGCTCCCTGTTCTCCAGGGCCTGTCTTGCCTTTCTTGTTCTTACACATTTTGTGGATGTCCCTTTTGACCGGTGGGAAGTGATACTTCTTTGTAGTGCAGATTTGCATTGCCCGCTTGCTTGCTTGGCCAAAAAGGGCGTATGCGTTTTCTCCTGAATATATTCAGGAGAAAACGCATACGCCCTTTTTGGCCAAGTGCATCATTGTCAAAGTTGTGCCCCTCTTCCTGTGCTTTAAAGGCGATTCCAACGTACCTCTTGAAATCTGTTTCCTGCTATTCTGCCTCGCTTTCAAGTCCGCCTCGTTGCCTTCCCTCAACAGATTTTTGGAAGATAGTTGTCCTTTATTACTCGGCCAGTTTGTGAATTGCTGTGCCCCTGAGCTCCATTTTTCAACTCGTTTTTGGTGAGCTGACCGCAAGTCCAAAATTTTGGGTCAGGACCTATACTGGTTCCCGGTGGGTGGCTAAGAATTTGGTTAATTCTTCTTCCTGCCGGGAAATTACAGTGATATGTGCCCGTCCAAATGCCTAACAGCTACTCTCTCATTGGTTCTCCCTCTTCCCTTTCATCCTCTGCCAAATTGGCAACCTGTGCGAACCAAGAGGTTAAAGGGGCTGTCTCTCCAAGTTGGGAGGTTGATAGTAAAGCAGACGGAAAGTCAAACCGGAGCACCAGGAGAGGGACTATGCGTTGAGTTTTAGAAACCTTTCGTATTCACAGTGTGTCCGTTCTCTAGGTTTCCCGCACATGTTATAGCTGTAGTAATATTCCCTTCAACCTGGAGAGTTCGGACTCATGGAATGGGTGCCATGCATTATTGCTTTAAAGGGTCTGCATTTGCTCACCCAATCTCACCAATCGTCTCAGTCCCAAGAGTCCCTCCTTATGCCACATCCAGCTGTCGTTGTAGATAGGGTCATTCCAGCTTTCATCAGAGACCCTGAAGGAATTGTAAAGAATTTCCCAGTTTTTTTGTTTCGTTTTTGAAATTCCTTTTTATAGTGGGTTTGAGCTGATTCTCGCTGCCATGTTTATGCCAGTCTAGACACACTTGATTCCCTTACGGAGACATATCAATACATAGGTTTTAAGATTCTTACTAGTCAGATACTTTCCTCTGCGGGAAATATGGGGTTTTGAGTCCCTTTCACTGAGGACGGTGTAGGTCTTGTCTATTCCATAGTTGGTTTTTGGAACGGTACCTGTGCTTATATCAAACTCTGGTTTTATGCATCACCCCACCTCTCCTTCCCCCTTAAGCAGGTATAAGAGTGTTTTCTAAATGTGAGACACTGTTCTCTTTCCTAACTCAGTTCAAGTGTAGCCATGTTTACAGGATCTTCATAAGTGATATCTTATGATAAGTTTCTTTTTCTGTGTGACTTATTTCACTTAGAATCATCGTACCTGAATCCACCCATTTTGCTGCTACTGGTCTTATGACATTGATTTCATGGCTGAGGGATATTCCATCGTACGTAAGTACCACAATTTTTTGAACCATGTTTATATTTTCTGGGATACTTAAGGTGTATCCAAGTTGAGGTCCTTGTATGCAGTGCAGCCCTAAATTTTGGGGTGGCTCTGTCTTATTGATTTTCAGTTTTCCCAAGGTATATTCCCTAGACTGGTAGTGCCCTTGGCTCTGTAGCTCTGTTCTTTACTTGTTTTAGGGAACAGAATGCACTCCTCCAGAGAGGCAGTTGGCAATTTACATCCCGCCCATCAGCATAACAAGGCTCCCTGTTCTCCAGGGCCTGTCTTGCCTTTCTTGTTCTTACACATTTTGTGGATGTCCCTTTTGACCGGTGGGAAGTGATACTTCTTTGTAGTGCTGATTTGCATTGCCCGCTTGCTTGCTTGGCCAAAAAGGGCGTATGCGTTTTCTCCTGAATATATTCAGGAGAAAACGCATATGCCCTTTTTGGCCAAGTGCATCATTGTCGAAGTTGTGCCCCTCTTCCTGTGCTTTAAAGGCGATTCCAACGTACCTCTTGAAATCTGTTTCCTGCTATTCTGCCTCGCTTTCAAGTCCGCCTCGTTGCCTTCCATCAACAGATTTTTGGACGATAGGTGTCCTTTATTACTCGGCCAGTTTGTGAATTGCTGTGTCGCTGAGCTCCATTTTTCAACTCTTTTTTGGAGAGCTGACCGCAAGACCAAAATTTTGGTTCAGGACCTATACTGGTTCCCAGTGGGTGGCTGAGAATTTGGTTAATTCTTCTTCCTGCCGGGAAATTACAGTGATATGTGCCCGTCCAAATGCCTAACAGCTACTCTCTCATTGGTTCTCCCTCTTCCCTTTCATCCTCTGCCAAATTGGCAACGTGTGCGAACCAAGATGTTAAAGGGGCTGTCTCTCCAAGTTGGGAGGTTGATAGTAAAGCAGACGGAAAGTCAAACCGGAGCACCAGGAGAGGGACTATTCGTTGAGTTTTAGAAACCTTTCGTATTCACAGTGTGTCCGTTCTCTAGGTTTCCCGCACATGTTATAGCTGTAGTAATATTCCCTTCAACCTGGAGAGTTCGGACCCATGGAATGGGTGCCATGCATTATTGCTTTAAAGGATCTGCATTTGCTCACCCAATCTCACCAATCGTCTCAGTCCCAAGTGTCCCTCCTTATGCCACATCCAGCTGTCGTTGTATATAGGGTCATTCCAGCTTTCATCAGAGACCCTGAAGGAATTGTAAAGAATTTCCCAGTTTTTTTGTTTTGTTTTTGAAATTCCTTTTTATAGTGGGTTTGAGCTGATTCTCGCTGCCATGTTTATGCCAGTCTAGACACACTTGATTCCCTTACGGAGACATATCAATACATAGGTTTTATGATTCTTACTAGTCAGATACTTTCCTCTGCGGGAAATATGGGGTTTTGAGTCCCTTTCACTGAGGACGGTGTAGGTCTTGTCTATTCCATAGTTGGTTTTTGGAACGGTACCTGTGCTTATATCAAACTCTGGTTTTATGCATCACCCCACCTCTCCTTCCCCCTTAAGCAGGTATAAGAGTGTTTTCTAAATGTGAGACACTGTTCTCTTTCCTAACTCAGTTCAAGTGTAGCCATGTTTACAGGATCTTCATAAGTGATATCTTATGATAAGTTTCTTTTTCTGTGTGACTTATTTCACTTAGAATCATCGTACCTGAATCCACCCATTTTGCTGCTACTGGTCTTATGACATTGATTTCATGGCTGAGGGATATTCCATCATACGTAAGTACCACAATTTTTTGAACCATGTTTATATTTTCTGGGATACTTAAGGTGTATCCAAGTTGAGGTCCTTGTATGCAGTGCAGCCCTAAATTTTGGGGTGGCTCTGTCTTATTGATTTTCAGTTTTCCCAAGGTATATTCCCTAGACTGGTAGTGCCCTTGGCTCTGTAGCTCTGTTCTTTACTTGTTTTAGGGAACAGAATGCACTCCTCCAGAGAGGCAGTTGGCAATTTACATCCCGCCCATCAGCATAACAAGGCTCCCTGTTCTCCAGGGCCTGTCTTGCCTTTCTTGTTCTTACACATTTTGTGGATGTCCCTTTTGACCGGTGGGAAGTGATACTTCTTTGTAGTGCAGATTTGCATTGCCCGCTTGCTTGCTTGGCCAAAAAGGGCGTATGCGTTTTCTCCTGAATATATTCAGGAGAAAACGCATATGCCCTTTTTGGCCAAGTGCATCATTGTCGAAGTTGTGCCCCTCTTCCTGTGCTTTAAAGGCGATTCCAACGTACCTCTTGAAATCTGTTTCCTGCTATTCTGCCTCGCTTTCAAGTCCGCCTCGTTGCCTTCCCTCAACAGATTTTTGGACGATAGTTGTCCTTTATTACTCGGCCAGTTTGTGAATTGCTGTGCCCCTGAGCTCCATTTTTCAACTCGTTTTTGGTGAGCTGACCGCAAGTCCAAAATTTTGGTTCAGGACCTATACTGGTTCCGGGTGGGTGGCTGAGAATTTGGTTAATTCTTTTTCCTGCCGGGAAATTACAGTGATATGTGCCCGTCCAAATTCCTAACAGCTACTCTCTCATTGGTTCTCCCTCTTCCCTTTCATCCTCTGCCAAATTGGCAACCTGTGCGAACCAAGAGGTTAAAGGGGCTGTCTCTCCAAGTTGGGAGGTTGATAGTAAAGCAAACGGAAAGTCAAACCGGAGCACCATGAGAGGGACTATGCGTTGAGTTTTAGAAACCTTTCGTATTCACAGTGTGTCCGTTCCCTAGGTTTCCCGCACATGTTATAGCTGTAGTAATATTCCCTTCAACCTGCAGAGTTCGGACCCATGAAATGGGTGCCATGCATTATTGCTTTAAAGGGTCTGCGTTTGCTCACCCAATCTCACCAATCGTCTCAGTCCCAAGTGTCCCTCCTTATGCCACATCCAGCTGTCGTTGTAGATAGGGTCATTCCAGCTTTCATCAGAGACCCTGAAGGAATTGTAAAGAATTTCCCAGTTTTTTTGTTTTGTTTTTGAAATTCCTTTTTATAGTGGGTTTGAGCTGATTCTCGCTGCCATGTTTATGCCAGTCTAGACACACTTGATTCCCTTACGGAGACATATCAATACATAGGTTTTAAGATTCTTACTAGTCAGATACTTTCCTCTGCGGGAAATATGGGGTTTTGAGTCCCTTTCACTGAGGACGGTGTAGGTCTTGTCTATTCCATAGTTGGCTTTTGGAACGGTACCTGTGCTTATATCAAACTCTGGTTTTATGCATCACCCCACCTCTCCTTCCCCCTTAAGCAGGTATAAGAGTGTTTTCTAAATGTGAGACACTGTTCTCTTTCCTAACTCAGTTCAAGTGTAGCCATGTTTACAGGATCTTCATAAGTGATATCTTATGATAAGTTTCTTTTTCTGTGTGACTTATTTCACTTAGAATCATCGTACCTGAATCCACCCATTTTGCTGCTACTGGTCTTATGACATTGATTTCATGGCTGAGGGATATTCCATCGTACGTAAGTACCACAATTTTTTGAACCATGTTTATATTTTCTGGGATACTTAAGGTGTATCCAAGTTGAGGTCCTTGTATGCAGTGCAGCCCTAAATTTTGTGGTGGCTCTGTCTTATTGATTTTCAGTTTTCCCAAGGTATATTCCCTAGACTGGTAGTGCCCTTGGCTCTGTAGCTCTGTTCTTTACTTGTTTTAGGGAACAGAATGCACTCCTCCAGAGAGGCAGTTGGCAATTTACATCCCGCCCATCAGCATAACAAGGCTCCCTGTTCTCCAGGGCCTGTCTTGCCTTTCTTGTTCTTACACATTTTGTGGATGTCCCTTTTGACCGGTGGGAAGTGATACTTCTTTGTAGTGCAGATTTGCATTGCCAGCTTGCTTGCTTGGCCAAAAAGGGCGTATGCGTTTTCTCCTGAATATATTCAGGAGAAAACGCATACGCCCTTTTTGGCCAAGTGCATCATTGTCGAAGTTGTGCCCCTCTTCCTGTGCTTTAAAGGCAATTCCAACGTACCTCTTGAAATCTGTTTCCTGCTATTCTGCCTCGCTTTCAAGTCCGCCTCGTTGCCTTCCCTCAACAGATTTTTGGACGATAGTTGTCCTTTATTACTCGGCCAGTTTGTGAATTGCTGTGCCCCTGAGCTCCATTTTTCAACTCGTTTTTGGTGAGCTGACCGCAAGTCCAAAATTTTGGTTCAGGACCTATACTGGTTCCCGGTGGGTGGCTGAGAATTTGGTTAATTCTTTTTCCTGCCGGGAAATTACAGTGATATGTGCCCGTCCAAATTCCTAACAGCTACTCTCTCATTGGTTCTCCCTCTTCCCTTTCATCCTCTGCCAAATTGGCAACCTGTGCGAACCAAGAGGTTAAAGGGGCTGTCTCTCCAAGTTGGGAGGTTGATAGTAAAGCAGACGGAAAGTCAAACTGGAGCACCAGGAGAGGGACTATGCGTTGAGTTTTAGAAACCTTTCGTATTCACAGTGTGTCCGTTCCCTAGGTTTCCCGCACATGTTATAGCTGTAGTAATATTCCCTTCAACCTGGAGAGTTCGGACCCATGAAATGGGTGCCATGCATTATTGCTTTAAAGGGTCTGCATTTGCTCACCCAATCTCACCAATCGTCTCAGTCCCAAGTGTCCCTCCTTATGCCACATCCAGCTGTCGTTGTAGATAGGGTCATTCCAGCTTTCATCAGAGACCCTGAAGGAATTGTAAAGAATTTCCCAGTTTTTTTGTTTTGTTTTTGAAATTCCTTTTTATAGTGGGTTTGAGCTGATTCTCGCTGCCATGTTTATGCCAGTCTAGACACACTTGATTCCCTTACGGAGACATATCAATACATAGGTTTTAAGATTCTTACTAGTCAGATACTTTCCTCTGCGGGAAATATGGGGTTTTGAGTCCCTTTCACTGAGGACGGTGTAGGTCTTGTCTATTCCATAGTTGGTTTTTGGAACGGTACCTGTGCTTATATCAAACTCTGGTTTTATGCATCACCCCACCTCTCCTTCCCCCTTAAGCAGGTATAAGAGTGTTTTCTAAATGTGAGACACTGTTCTCTTTCCTAACTCAGTTCAAGTGTAGCCATGTTTACAGGATCTTCATAAGTGATATCTTATGATAAGTTTCTTTTTCTGTGTGACTTATTTCACTTAGAATCATCGTACCTGAATCCACCCATTTTGCTGCTACTGGTCTTATGACATTGATTTCATGGCTGAGGGATATTCCATCGTACGTAAGTACCACAATTTTTTGAACCATGTTTATATTTTCTGGGATACTTAAGGTGTATCCAAGTTGAGGTCCTTGTATGCAGTGCAGCCCTAAATTTTGGGTTGGCTCTGTCTTATTGATTTTCAGTTTTCCCAAGGTATATTCCCTAGACTGGTAGTGCCCTTGGCTCTGTAGCTCTGTTCTTTACTTGTTTTAGGGAACAGAATGCACTCCTCCAGAGAGGCAGTTGGCAATTTACATCCCGCCCATCAGCATAACAAGGCTCCCTGTTCTCCAGGGCCTGTCTTGCCTTTCTTGTTCTTACACATTTTGTGGATGTCCCTTTTGACCGGTGGGAAGTGATACTTCTTTGTAGTGCAGATTTGCATTGCCAGCTTGCTTGCTTGGCCAAAAAGGGCGTATGCGTTTTCTCCTGAATATATTCAGGAGAAAACGCATACGCCCTTTTTGGCCAAGTGCATCATTGTCGAAGTTGTGCCCCTCTTCCTGTGCTTTAAAGGCGATTCCAACGTACCTCTTGAAATCTGTTTCCTGCTATTCTGCCTCGCTTTCAAGTCCGCCTCGTTGCCTTCCCTCAACAGATTTTTGGAAGATAGTTGTCCTTTATTACTCGGCCAGTTTGTGAATTGCTGTGCCCCTGAGCTCCATTTTTCAACTCGTTTTTGGTGAGCTGACCGCAAGTCCAAAATTTTGGTTCAGGACCTATACTGGTTCCCGGTGGGTGGCTGAGAATTTGGTTAATTCTTTTTCCTGCCGGGAAATTACAGTGATATGTGCCCGTCCAAATGCCTAACAGCTACTCTCTCATTGGTTCTCCCTCTTCCCTTTCATCCTCTGCCAAATTGGCAACCTGTGCGAACCAAGAGGTTAAAGGGGCTGTCTCTCCAAGTTGGGAGGTTGATAGTAAAGCAGACGGAAAGTCAAACCGGAGCACCAGGAGAGGTACTATGCGTTGAGTTTTAGAAACCTTTCGTATTCACAGTGTGTCCTTTCCCTAGGTTTCCCGCACATGTTATAGCTGTAGTAATATTCCCTTCAACCTGGAGAGTTCGGACCCATGAAATGGGTGCCATGCATTATTGCTTTAAAGGGTCTGCATTTGCTCACCCAATCTCACCAATCGTCTCAGTCCCAAGTGTCCCTCCTTATGCCACATCCAGCTGTCGTTGTAGATAGGGTCATTCCAGCTTTCATCAGAGACCCTGAAGGAATTGTAAAGAATTTCCCAGTTTTTTTGTTTTGTTTTTGAAATTCCTTTTTATAGTGGGTTTGAGCTGATTCTCGCTGCCATGTTTATGCCAGTGTAGACACACTTGATTCCCTTACGGAGACATATCAATACATAGGTTTTAAGATTCTTACTAGTCAGATACTTTCCTCTGCGGGAAATATGGGGTTTTGAGTCCCTTTCACTGAGGACGGTGTAGGTCTTGTCTATTCCATAGTTGGTTTTTGGAACGGTACCTGTGCTTATATCAAACTCTGGTTTTATGCATCACCCCACCTCTCCTTCCCCCTTAAGCAGGTATAAGAGTGTTTTCTAAATGTGAGACACTGTTCTCTTTCCTAACTCAGTTCAAGTGTAGCCATGTTTACAGGATCTTCATAAGTGATATCTTATGATAAGTTTCTTTTTCTGTGTGACTTATTTCACTTAGAATCATCGTACCTGAATCCACCCATTTTGCTGCTACTGGTCTTATGACATTGATTTCATGGCTGAGGGATATTCCATCGTACGTAAGTACCACAATTTTTTGAACCATGTTTATATTTTCTGGGATACTTAAGGTGTATCCAAGTTGAGGTCCTTGTATGCAGTGCAGCCCTAAATTTTGGGTTGGCTCTGTCTTATTGATTTTCAGTTTTCCCAAGGTATATTCCCTAGACTGGTAGTGCCCCTGGCTCTGTAGCTCTGTTCTTTACTTGTTTTAGGGAACAGAATGCACTCCTCCAGAGAGGCAGTTGGCAATTTACATCCCGCCCATCAGCATAACAAGGCTCCCTGTTCTCCAGGGCCTGTCTTGCCTTTCTTGTTCTTACACATTTTGTGGATGTCCCTTTTGACCGGTGGGAAGTGATACTTCTTTGTAGTGCAGATTTGCATTGCCCGCTTGCTTGCTTGGCCAAAAAGGGCGTATGCGTTTTCTCCTGAATATATTCAGGAGAAAACGCATACGCCCTTTTTGGCCAAGTGCATCATTGTCGAAGTTGTGCCCCTCTTCCTGTGCTTTAAAGGCGATTCCAACGTACCTCTTGAAATCTGTTTCCTGCTATTCTGCCTCGCTTTCAAGTCCACCTCGTTGCCTTCCCTCAACAGATTTTTGGAAGATAGTTGTCCTTTATTACTCGGCCAGTTTGTGAATTGCTGTGCCCCTGAGCTCCATTTTTCAACTCGTTTTTGGTGAGCTGACCGCATGTCCAAAATTTTGGTTCAGGACCTATACTGGTTCCCGGTGGGTGGCTGAGAATTTGGTTAATTCTTTTTCCTGCCGGGAAATTACAGTGATATGTGCCCGTCCAAATGCCAACAGCTACTCTCTCATTGGTTCTCCCTCTTCCCTTTCATCCTCTGCCAAATTGGCAACCTGTGCGAACCAAGAGGTTAAAGGGGCTGTCTCTCCAAGTTGGGAGGTTGATAGTAAAGCAGACGGAAAGTCAAACCGGAGCACCAGGAGAGGTACTATGCGTTGAGTTTTAGAAACCTTTCGTATTCACAGTGTGTCCGTTCCCTAGGTTTCCCGCACATGTTATAGCTGTAGTAATATTCCCTTCAACCTGGAGAGTTCGGACCCATGAAATGGGTGACATGCATTATTGCTTTAAAGGGTCTGCATTTGCTCACCCAATCTCACCAATCGTCTCAGTCCCAAGTGTCCCTCCTTATGCCACATCCAGCTGTCGTTGTATATAGGGTCATTCCAGCTTTCATCAGAGACCCTGAAGGAATTGTAAAGAATTTCCCAGTTTTTTTGTTTTGTTTTTGAAATTCCTTTTTATAGTGGGTTTGAGCTGATTCTCGCTGCCATGTTTATGCCAGTCTAGACACACTTGATTCCCTTACGGAGACATATCAATACATAGGTTTTAAGATTCTTACTAGTCAGATACTTTCCTCTGCGGGAAATATGGGGTTTTGAGTCCCTTTCACTGAGGACGGTGTAGGTCTTGTCTATTCCATAGTTGGTTTTTGGAACGGTACCTGTGCTTATATCAAACTCTGGTTTTATGCATCACCCCACCTCTCCTTCCCCCTTAAGCAGGTATAAGAGTGTTTTCTAAATGTGAGACACTGTTCTCTTTCCTAACTCAGTTCAATTGTAGCCATGTTTACAGGATCTTCATAAGTGATATCTTATGATAAGTTTCTTTTTCTGTGTGACTTATTTCACTTAGAATCATCGTACCTGAATCCACCCATTTTGCTGCTACTGGTCTTATGACATTGATTTCATGGCTGAGGGATATTCCATCGTACGTAAGTACCACAATTTTTTGAACCATGTTTATATTTTCTGGGATACTTAAGGTGTATCCAAGTTGAGGTCCTTGTATGCAGTGCAGCCCTAAATTTTGGGGTGGCTCTGTCTTATTGATTTTCTGTTTTCCCAAGGTATATTCCCTAGACTGGTAGTGCCCCTGGCTCTGTAGCTCTGTTCTTTACTTGTTTTAGGGAACAGAATGCACTCCTCCAGAGAGGCAGTTGGCAATTTACATCCCGCCCATCAGCATAACAAGGCTCCCTGTTCTCCAGGGCCTGTCTTGCCTTTCTTGTTCTTACACATTTTGTGGATGTCCCTTTTGACCGGTGGGAAGTGATACTTCTTTGTAGTGCAGATTTGCATTGCCCGCTTGCTTGCTTGGCCAAAAAGGGCGTATGCGTTTTCTCCTGAATATATTCAGGAAAAAACGCATACGCCCTTTTTGGCCAAGTGCATCATTGTCGAAGTTGTGCCCCTCTTCCTGTGCTTTAAAGGCGATTCCAACGTACCTCTTGAAATCTGTTTCCTGCTATTCTGCCTCGCTTTCAAGTCCGCCTCGTTGCCTTCCCTCAACAGATTTTTGGACGATAGTTGTCCTTTATTACTCGGCCAGTTTGTGAATTGCTGTGTCCCTGAGCTCCATTTTTCAACTCGTTTTTGGAGAGCTGACCGCAAGTCCAAAATTTTGGTTCAGGACCTATACTGGTTCCCGGTGGGTGTCTGAGAATTTGGTTAATTCTTCTTCCTGCCTGGAAATTACAGTGATATGTGCCCGTCCAAATGCCTAACAGCTACTCTCTCATTGGTTCTCCCTCTTCCCTTTCATCCTCTGCCAAATTGGCAACCTGTGCGAACCAAGAGGTTAAAGGGGCTGTCTCTCCAAGTTGGGAGGTTGATAGTAAAGAAGCCGGAAAGTCAATCCGGAGCACCAGGAGAGGGTTTATTCGTTGAGTTTTAGAAACCTTTCGTATTCACAGTGTGTCCGTTCTCTAGGTTTCCCGCACATGTTATAGCTGTAGTAATATTCCCTTCAACCTGGAGAGTTCGGACCCATGGAATGGGTGCCATGCATTATTGCTTTAAAGGGTCTGCATTTGCTCACCCAATCTCACCAATCGTCTCAGTCCCAAGTGTCCCTCTTTATGCCACATCCAGCTGTCGTTGTAGATAGGGTCATTCCAGCTTTCATCAGAGACCCTGAAGGAATTGTAAAGAATTTCCCAGTTTTTTTGTTTTGTTTTTGTAATTCCTTTTTATAGTGGGTTTGAGCTGATTCTCGCTGCCATGTTTATGCCAGTCTAGACACACTTGATTCCCTTACGGAGACATATCAATACATAGGTTTTAAGATTCTTACTAGTCAGATATTTTCCTCTGCGGGAAATATGGGGTTTTGAGTCCCTTTCACTGAGGACGTTGTAGGTCTTGTCTATTCCTTAGTTGGTTTTTGGAACGGTACCTGTGCTTATATCAAACTCTGGTTTTATGCATCACCCCACTTCTCCTTCCCCCTTAAGCAGGTATAAGAGTGTTTTCTAAATGTGAGACACTGTTCTCTTTCCTAACTCAGTTCAAGTGTAGCCATGTTTACAGGATCTTCATAAGTGATATCTTATGATAAGTTTCTTTTTCTGTGTGACTTATTTCACTTAGAATCATCGTACCTGAATCCACCCATTTTGCTGCTACTGGTCTTATGACATTGATTTCATGGCTGAGGGATATTCCATCGTACGTAAGTACCACAATTTTTTGAACCATGTTTATATTTTCTGGGATACTTAAGGTGTATCCAAGTTGAGATCCTTGTATGCAGTGCAGCCCTAAATTTTGGGGTGGCTGTGTCTTATTGATTTTCAGTTTTCCCAAGGTATATTCCCTAGACTGGTAGTGCCCTTGGCTCTGTAGCTCTGTTCTTTACTTGTTTTAGGGAACAGAATGCACTCCTCCAGAGAGGCAGTTGGCAATTTACATCCCGCCCATCAGCATAACAAGGCTCCCTGTTCTCCAGGGCCTGTCTTGCCTTTCTTGTTCTTACACATTTTGTGGATGTCCCCTTTGACTGTTGGGAAGTGATACTTCTTTGTAGTGCAGATTTGCATTGCCCGCTTGCTTGCTTGGCCAAAAAGGGCGTATGCGTTTTCTCCTGAATATATTCAGGAGAAAACGCATACGCCCTTTTTGGCCAAGTGCATCATTGTCGAAGTTGTGCCCCTCTTCCTGTGCTTTAAAGGCGATTCCAACGTACCTCTTGAAATCTGTTTCCTGCTATTCTGCCTCGCTTTCAAGTCCGCCTCGTTGCCTTCGCTCAACAGATTTTTGGACGATAGTTGTCCTTTATTACTCGGCCAGTTTGTGAATTGCTGTGCCCCTGAGCTCCATTTTTCAACTCGTTTTTGGTGAGCTGACCGCAAGTCCAAAATTTTGGTTCAGGACCTATACTGGTTCCCGGTGGGTGGCTGAGAATTTGGTTAATTCTTCTTCCTGCCGGGAAATTACAGTGATATGTGCCCGTCCAAATGCCTAACAGCTACTCTCTCATTGGTTCTCCCTCTTCCCTTTCATCCTCTGCCAAATTGGCAACCTGTGCGAACCAAGATGTTAAAGGGGCTGTCTCTCCAAGTTGGGAGGTTGATAGTAAAGCAGACGGAAAGTCAAACCGGAGCACCAGGAGAGGGACTATGCGTGGAGTTTTAGAAAGCTTTCGTATTCACAGTGTGTCCGTTCCCTAGGTTTCCAGCACATGTTATAGCTGTAGTAATATTCCCTTCAACCTGGAGAGTTCGGACCCATGGAATGGGTGCCATGCATTATTGCTTTAAAGGGTCTGCATTTGCTCACCCAATCTCACCAATCGTCTCAGTCCCAAGTGTCCCTCCTTATGCCATATCCAGCTGTCGTTGTAGATAGGGTCATTCCAGCTTTCATCAGAGACCCTGAAGGAATTGTAAAGAATTTCCCAGTTTTTTTGTTTTGTTTTTGAAATTCCTTTTTATAGTGGGTTTGAGCTGATTCTCGCTGCCATGTTTATGCCAGTCTAGACACACTTGATTCCCTTACGGAGACATATCAATACATAGGTTTTAAGATTCTTACTAGTCAGATACTTTCCTCTGCGGGAAATATGGGGTTTTGAGTCCCTTTCACTGAGGACGGTGTAGGTCTTGTCTATTCCATAGTTGGTTTTTGGAACGGTACCTGTGCTTATATCAAACTCTGGTTTTATGCATCACCCCACCTCTCCTTCCCCCTTAAGCAGGTATAAGAGTGTTTTCTAAATGTGAGACACTGTTCTCTTTCCTAACTCAGTTCAAGTGTAGCCATGTTTACAGGATCTTCATAAGTGATATCTTATGATAAGTTTCTTTTTCTGTGTGACTTATTTCACTTAGAATCATCGTACCTGAATCCACCCATTTTGCTGCTACTGGTCTTATGACATTGATTTCATGGCTGAGGGATATTCCATCGTATGTAAGTACCACAATTTTTTGAACTATGTTTATATTTTCTGGGATACTTAAGGTGTATCCAAGTTGAGGTCCTTGTATGGAGTGCAGCCCTAAATTTTGGGGTGGCTCTGTCTTATTGATTTTCAGTTTTCCCAGGGTATATTCCCTAGACTGGTAGTGCCCTTGGCTCTGTAGCTCTGTTCTTTACTTGTTTTAGGGAACAGAATGCACTCCTCCAGAGAGGCAGTTGGCAATTTACATCCCGCCCATCAGCATAACAAGGCTCCGTGTTCTCCAGGGCCCGTCTTGCCTTTCTTGTTCTTACACATTTTGTGGATGTCCCTTTTGACCGGTGGGAAGTGATACTTCTTTGTAGTGCAGATTTGCATTGCCCGCTTGCTTGCTTGGCCAAAAAGGGCGTATGCGTTTTCTCCTGAATATATTCAGGAGAAAACGCATACGCCCTTTTTGGCCAAGTGCATCATTGTCGAAGTTGTGCCCCTCTTCCTGTGCTTTAAAGGCGATTCCAACGTACCTCTTGAAATCTGTTTCCTGCTATTCTGCCTCGCTTTCAAGTCCGCCTCGTTGCCTTCCCTCAACAGATTTTTGGACGATAGTTGTCCTTTATTACTCGGCCAGTTTGTGAATTGCTGTGCCCCTGAGCTCCATTTTTCAACTCGTTTTTGGTGAGCTGACCGCAAGTCCAAAATTTTGGTTCAGGACCTATACTGGTTCCCGGTGGGTGGCTGAGAATTTGGTTAATTCTTCTTCCTGCCGGGAAATTAGAGTGATATGTGCCCGTCCAAATGCCTAACAGCTACTCTCTCATTGGTTCTCCCTCTTCCCTTTCATCCTCTGCCAAATTGGCAACCTGTGCGAACCAAGAGGTTAAAGGGGCTGTCTCTCCAAGTTGGGAGGTTGATAGTAAAGCAGACGGAAAGTCAAACCGGAGCACCAGGAGAGGGACTATGCGTTGAGTTTTAGAAACCTTTCGTATTCACAGTGTGTCCGTTCTCTAGGTTTCCCGCACATGTTATAGCTGTAGTAATATTCCCTTCAACCTGGAGAGTTCGGACCCATGGAATGGGTGCCATGCATTATTGCTTTAAAGGGTCTGCATTTGCTCACCCAATCTCACCAATCATCTCAGTCCCAAGTGTCCCTCCTTATGCCACATCCAGCTGTCGTTGTAGATAGGGTCATTCCAGCTTTCATCAGAGACCCTGAAGGAATTGTAAAGAATTTCCCAGTTTTTTTGTTTTGTTTTTGTAATTCCTTTTTATAGTGGGTTTGAGCTGATTCTCGCTGCCATGTTTATGCCAGTCTAGACACACTTGATTCCCTTACGGAGACATATCAATACATAGGTTTTAAGATTCTTACTAGTCAGATATTTTCCTCTGCGGGAAATATGGGGTTTTGAGTCCCTTTCACTGAGGACGTTGTAGGTCTTGTCTATTCCTTAGTTGGTTTTTGGAACGGTACCTGTGCTTATATCAAACTCTGGTTTTATGCATCACCCCACCTCTCCTTCCCCCTTAAGCAGGTATAAGAGTGTTTTCTAAATGTGAGACACTGTTCTCTTTCCTAACTCAGTTCAAGTGTAGCCATGTTTACAGGATCTTCATAAGTGATATCTTATGATAAGTTTCTTTTTCTGTGTGACTTATTTCACTTAGAATCATCGTACCTGAATCCACCCATTTTGCTGCTACTGGTCTTATGACATTGATTTCATGGCTGAGGGATATTCCATCGTACGTAAGTACCACAATTTTTTGAACCATGTTTATATTTTCTGGGATACTTAAGGTGTATCCAAGTTGAGATCCTTGTATGCAGTGCAGCCCTAAATTTTGGGGTGGCTCTGTCTTATTGATTTTCAGTTTTCCCAAGGTATATTCCCTAGACTGGTAGTGCCCTTGGCTCTGTAGCTCTGTTCTTTACTTGTTTTAGGGAACAGAATGCACTCCTCCAGAGAGGCAGTTGGCAATTTACATCCCGCCCATCAGCATAACAAGGCTCCCTGTTCTCCAGGGCCTGTCTTGCCTTTCTTGTTCTTACACATTTTGTGGATGTCCCCTTTGACTGTTGGGAAGTGATACTTCTTTGTAGTGCAGATTTGCATTGCCCGCTTGCTTGCTTGGCCAAAAAGGGCGTATGCGTTTTCTCCTGAATATATTCAGGAGAAAACGCATACGCCCTTTTTGGCCAAGTGCATCATTGTCGAAGTTGTGCCCCTCTTCCTGTGCTTTAAAGGCGATTCCAACGTACCTCTTGAAATCTGTTTCCTGCTATTCTGCCTCGCTTTCAAGTCCGCCTCGTTGCCTTCCCTCAACAGATTTTTGGACGATAGTTGTCCTTTATTACTCGGCCAGTTTGTGAATTGCTGTGCCCCTGAGCTCCATTTTTCAACTTGTTTTTGGTGAGCTGACCGCAAGTCCAAAATTTTGGTTCAGGACCTATACTGGTTCCCGGTGGGTGGCTGAGAATTTGGTTAATTCTTCTTCCTGCCGGGAAATTACAGTGATATGTGCCCGTCCAAATGCCTAACAGCTACTCTCTCATTGGTTCTCCCTCTTCCCTTTCATCCTCTGCCAAATTGGCAACCTGTGCGAACCAATATGTTAAAGGGGCTGTCTCTCCAAGTTGGGAGGATGATAGTAAAGAAGACGGAAAGTCAAACCGGAGCACCAGGAGAGGGACTATGCGTGGAGTTTTAGAAAGCTTTCGTATTCACAGTGTGTCCGTTCCCTAGGTTTCCAGCACATGTTATAGCTGTAGTAATATTCCCTTCAACCTGGAGAGTTCGGACCCATGGAATGGGTGCCATGCATTATTGCTTTAAAGGGTCTGCATTTGCTCACCCAATCTCACCAATCGTCTCAGTCCCAAGTGTCCCTCCTTATGCCATATCCAGCTGTCGTTGTAGATAGGGTCATTCCAGCTTTCATCAGAGACCCTGAAGGAATTGTAAAGAATTTCCCAGTTTTTTTGTTTTGTTTTTGAAATTCCTTTTTATAGTGGGTTTGAGCTGATTCTCGCTGCCATGTTTATGCCAGTCTAGACACACTTGATTCCCTTACGGAGACATATCAATACATAGGTTTTAAGATTCTTACTAGTCAGATACTTTCCTCTGCGGGAAATATGGGGTTTTGAGTCCCTTTCACTGAGGACGGTGTAGGTCTTGTCTATTCCATAGTTGGTTTTTGGAACGGTACCTGTGCTTATATCAAACTCTGGTTTTATGCATCACCCCACCTCTCCTTCCCCCTTAAGCAGGTATAAGAGTGTTTTCTAAATGTGAGACACTGTTCTCTTTCCTAACTCAGTTCAAGTGTAGCCATGTTTACAGGATCTTCATAAGTGATATCTTATGATAAGTTTCTTTTTCTGTATGACTTATTTCACTTAGAATCATCGTACCTGAATCCACCCATTTTGCTGCTACTGGTCTTATGACATTGATTTCATGGCTGAGGGATATTCCATCGTATGTAAGTACCACAATTTTTTGAACTATGTTTATATTTTCTGGGATACTTAAGGTGTATCCAAGTTGAGGTCCTTGTATGCAGTGCAGCCCTAAATTTTGGGGTGGCTCTGTCTTATTGATTTTCAGTTTTCCCAGGGTATATTCCCTAGACTGGTAGTGCCCTTGGCTCTGTAGCTCTGTTCTTTACTTGTTTTAGGGAACAGAATGCACTCCTCCAGAGAGGCAGTTGGCAATTTACATCCCGCCCATCAGCATAACAAGGCTCCCTGTTCTCCAGGGCCTGTCTTGCCTTTCTTGTTCTTACACATTTTGTGGATGTCCCTTTTGACCGGTGGGAAGTGATACTTCTTTGTAGTGCAGATTTGCATTGCCCGCTTGCTTGCTTGGCCAAAAAGGGCGTATGCGTTTTCTCCTGAATATATTCAGGAGAAAACGCATACGCCCTTTTTGGCCAAGTGCATCATTGTCGAAGTTGTGCCCCTCTTCCTGTGCTTTAAAGGCGATTCCAACGTACCTCTTGAAATCTGTTTCCTGCTATTCTGCCTCGCTTTCAAGTCCGCCTCGTTGCCTTCCCTCAACAGATTTTTGGACAATAGTTGTCCTTTATTACTCGGCCAGTTTGTGAATTGCTGTGCCCCTGAGCTCCATTTTTCAACTCGTTTTTGGTGAGCTGACCGCAAGTCCAAAATTTTGGTTCAGGACCTATACTGGTTCCCGGTGGGTGGCTGAGAATTTGGTTAATTATTCTTCCTGCCGGGAAATTACAGTGATATGTGCCCGTCCAAATGCCTAACAGCTACTCTCTCATTGGTTCTCCCTCTTCCCTTTCATCCTCTGCCAAATTGGCAACCTGTGCGAACCAAGAGGTTAAAGGCGCTGTCTCTCCAAGTTGGGAGGTTGATAGTAAAGCAGACGGAAAGTCAAACCGGAGCACCAGGAGAGGGACTATGCGTTGAGTTTTAGAAACCTTTCGTATTCACAGTGTGTCCGTTTTCTAGGTTTCCTGCACATGTTATAGCTGTAGTAATATTCCCTTCAACCTGGAGAGTTCGGACCCATGGAATGGGTGCCATGCATTATTGCTTTAAAGGGTCTGCATTTGCTCACCCAATCTCACCAATCGTCTCAGTCCCAAGTGTCCCTCCTTATGCCACATCCAGCTGTCGTTGTAGATAGGGTCATTCTAGATTTCATCAGAGACCCTGAAGGAATTGTAAAGAATTTCCCAGTTTTTTTGTTTTGTTTTTGAAATTCCTTTTTATAGTGGGTTTGAGCTGATTCTCGCTGCCATGTTTATGCCAGTCTAGACACACTTGATTCCCTTACGGAGACATATCAATACATAGGTTTTAAGATTCTTACTAGTCAGATATTTTCCTCTGCGTGAAATATGGGGTTTTGAGTCCCTTTCACTGAAGACGGTGTAGGTCTTGTCTATTCCATAGTTGGTTTTTGGAACGGTACCTGTGCTTATATCAAACTCTGGTTTTATGCATCACCCCACCTCTCCTTCCCCCTTAAGCAGGTATAAGAGTGTTTTCTAAATGTGAGACACTGTTCTCTTTCCTAACTCAGTTCAAGTGTAGCCATGTTTACAGGATCTTCATAAGTGATATCTTATGATAAGTTTCTTTTTCTGTGTGACTTATTTCACTTAGAATCATCGTACCTGAATCCACCCATTTTGCTGCTACTGGTCTTATGACATTGATTTCATGGCTGAGGGATATTCCATCGTACGTAAGTACCACAATTTTTTGAACCATGTTTATATTTTCTGGGATACTTAAGGTGTATCCAAGTTGAGGTCCTTGTATGCAGTGCAGCCCTAAATTTTGGGGTGGCTCTGTCTTATTGATTTTCAGTTTTCCCAAGGTATATTCCCTAGACTGGTAGTGCCCTTGGCTCTGTAGCTCTGTTCTTTACTTGTTTTAGGGAACAGAATGCACTCCTCCAGAGAGGAAGTTGGCAATTTACATCCCGCCCATCAGCATAACAAGGCTCCCTGTTCTCCAGGGCCTGTCTTGCCTTTCTTGTTCTTACACATTTTGTGGATGTCCCTTTTGACCGGTGGGAAGTGATACTTCTTTGTAGTGCAGATTTGCATTGCCCGCTTGCTTGCTTGGCCAAAAAGGGCGTATGCGTTTTCTCCTGAATATATTCAGGAAAAAACGCATACGCCCTTTTTGGCCAAGTGCATCATTGTCGAAGTTGTGCCCCTCTTCCTGTGCTTTAAAGGCGATTCCAACGTACCTCTTGAAATCTGTTTCCTGCTATTCTGCCTCGCTTTCAAGTCCGCCTCGTTGCCTTCCCTCAACAGATTTTTGGACGATAGTTGTCCTTTATTACTCGGCCAGTTTGTGAATTGCTGTGTCCCTGAGCTCCATTTTTCAACTCGTTTTTGGAGAGCTGACCGCAAGTCCAAAATTTTGGTTCAGGACCTATACTGGTTCCCGGTGGGTGTCTGAGAATTTGGTTAATTCTTCTTCCTGCCTGGAAATTACAGTGATATGTGCCCGTCCAAATGCCTAACAGCTACTCTCTCATTGGTTCTCCCTCTTCCCTTTCATCCTCTGCCAAATTGGCAACCTGTGCGAACCAAGAGGTTAAAGGGGCTGTCTCTCCAAGTTGGGAGGTTGATAGTAAAGAAGCCGGAAAGTCAATCCGGAGCACCAGGAGAGGGTTTATTCGTTGAGTTTTAGAAACCTTTCGTATTCACAGTGTGTCCGTTCTCTAGGTTTCCCGCACATGTTATAGCTGTAGTAATATTCCCTTCAACCTGGAGAGTTCGGACCCATGGAATGGGTGCCATGCATTATTGCTTTAAAGGGTCTGCATTTGCTCACCCAATCTCACCAATCGTCTCAGTCCCAAGTGTCCCTCTTTATGCCACATCCAGCTGTCGTTGTAGATAGGGTCATTCCAGCTTTCATCAGAGACCCTGAAGGAATTGTAAAGAATTTCCCAGTTTTTTTGTTTTGTTTTTGTAATTCCTTTTTATAGTGGGTTTGAGCTGATTCTCGCTGCCATGTTTATGCCAGTCTAGACACACTTGATTCCCTTACGGAGACATATCAATACATAGGTTTTAAGATTCTTACTAGTCAGATATTTTCCTCTGCGGGAAATATGGGGTTTTGAGTCCCTTTCACTGAGGACGTTGTAGGTCTTGTCTATTCCTTAGTTGGTTTTTGGAACGGTACCTGTGCTTATATCAAACTCTGGTTTTATGCATCACCCCACCTCTCCTTCCCCCTTAAGCAGGTATAAGAGTGTTTTCTAAATGTGAGACACTGTTCTCTTTCCTAACTCAGTTCAAGTGTAGCCATGTTTACAGGATCTTCATAAGTGATATCTTATGATAAGTTTCTTTTTCTGTGTGACTTATTTCACTTAGAATCATCGTACCTGAATCCACCCATTTTGCTGCTACTGGTCTTATGACATTGATTTCATGGCTGAGGGATATTCCATCGTACGTAAGTACCACAATTTTTTGAACCATGTTTATATTTTCTGGGATACTTAAGGTGTATCCAAGTTGAGATCCTTGTATGCAGTGCAGCCCTAAATTTTGGGGTGGCTCTGTCTTATTGATTTTCAGTTTTCCCAAGGTATATTCCCTAGACTGGTAGTGCCCTTGGCTCTGTAGCTCTGTTCTTTACTTGTTTTAGGGAACAGAATGCACTCCTCCAGAGAGGCAGTTGGCAATTTACATCCCGCCCATCAGCATAACAAGGCTCCCTGTTCTCCAGGGCCTGTCTTGCCTTTCTTGTTCTTACACATTTTGTGGATGTCCCCTTTGACTGTTGGGAAGTGATACTTCTTTGTAGTGCAGATTTGCATTGCCCGCTTGCTTGCTTGGCCAAAAAGGGCGTATGCGTTTTCTCCTGAATATATTCAGGAGAAAACGCATACGCCCTTTTTGGCCAAGTGCATCATTGTCGAAGTTGTGCCCCTCTTCCTGTGCTTTAAAGGCGATTCCAACGTACCTCTTGAAATCTGTTTCCTGCTATTCTGCCTCGCTTTCAAGTCCGCCTCGTTGCCTTCGCTCAACAGATTTTTGGACGATAGTTGTCCTTTATTACTCGGCCAGTTTGTGAATTGCTGTGCCCCTGAGCTCCATTTTTCAACTCGTTTTTGGTGAGCTGACCGCAAGTCCAAAATTTTGGTTCAGGACCTATACTGGTTCCCGGTGGGTGGCTGAGAATTTGGTTAATTCTTCTTCCTGCCGGGAAATTACAGTGATATGTGCCCGTCCAAATGCCTAACAGCTACTCTCTCATTGGTTCTCCCTCTTCCCTTTCATCCTCTGCCAAATTGGCAACCTGTGCGAACCAAGATGTTAAAGGGGCTGTCTCTCCAAGTTGGGAGGTTGATAGTAAAGCAGACGGAAAGTCAAACCGGAGCACCAGGAGAGGGACTATGCGTGGAGTTTTAGAAAGCTTTCGTATTCACAGTGTGTCCGTTCCCTAGGTTTCCAGCACATGTTATAGCTGTAGTAATATTCCCTTCAACCTGGAGAGTTCGGACCCATGGAATGGGTGCCATGCATTATTGCTTTAAAGGGTCTGCATTTGCTCACCCAATCTCACCAATCGTCTCAGTCCCAAGTGTCCCTCCTTATGCCATATCCAGCTGTCGTTGTAGATAGGGTCATTCCAGCTTTCATCAGAGACCCTGAAGGAATTGTAAAGAATTTCCCAGTTTTTTTGTTTTGTTTTTGAAATTCCTTTTTATAGTGGGTTTGAGCTGATTCTCGCTGCCATGTTTATGCCAGTCTAGACACACTTGATTCCCTTACGGAGACATATCAATACATAGGTTTTAAGATTCTTACTAGTCAGATACTTTCCTCTGCGGGAAATATGGGGTTTTGAGTCCCTTTCACTGAGGACGGTGTAGGTCTTGTCTATTCCATAGTTGGTTTTTGGAACGGTACCTGTGCTTATATCAAACTCTGGTTTTATGCATCACCCCACCTCTCCTTCCCCCTTAAGCAGGTATAAGAGTGTTTTCTAAATGTGAGACACTGTTCTCTTTCCTAACTCAGTTCAAGTGTAGCCATGTTTACAGGATCTTCATAAGTGATATCTTATGATAAGTTTCTTTTTCTGTGTGACTTATTTCACTTAGAATCATCGTACCTGAATCCACCCATTTTGCTGCTACTGGTCTTATGACATTGATTTCATGGCTGAGGGATATTCCATCGTATGTAAGTACCACAATTTTTGGAACTATGTTTATATTTTCTGGGATACTTAAGGTGTATCCAAGTTGAGGTCCTTGTATGGAGTGCAGCCCTAAATTTTGGGGTGGCTCTGTCTTATTGATTTTCAGTTTTCCCAGGGTATATTCCCTAGACTGGTAGTGCCCTTGGCTCTGTAGCTCTGTTCTTTACTTGTTTTAGGGAACAGAATGCACTCCTCCAGAGAGGCAGTTGGCAATTTACATCCCGCCCATCAGCATAACAAGGCTCCCTGTTCTCCAGGGCCTGTCTTGCCTTTCTTGTTCTTACACATTTTGTGGATGTCCCTTTTGACCGGTGGGAAGTGATACTTCTTTGTAGTGCAGATTTGCATTGCCCGCTTGCTTGCTTGGCCAAAAAGGGCGTATGCGTTTTCTCCTGAATATATTCAGGAGAAAACGCATACGCCCTTTTTGGCCAAGTGCATCATTGTCGAAGTTGTGCCCCTCTTCCTGTGCTTTAAAGGCGATTCCAACGTACCTCTTGAAATCTGTTTCCTGCTATTCTGCCTCGCTTTCAAGTCCGCCTCGTTGCCTTCCCTCAACAGATTTTTGGACGATAGTTGTCCTTTATTACTCGGCCAGTTTGTGAATTGCTGTGCCCCTGAGCTCCATTTTTCAACTCGTTTTTGGTGAGCTGACCGCAAGTCCAAAATTTTGGTTCAGGACCTATACTGGTTCCCGGTGGGTGGCTGAGAATTTGGTTAATTCTTCTTCCTGCCGGGAAATTAGAGTGATATGTGCCCGTCCAAATGCCTAACAGCTACTCTCTCATTGGTTCTCCCTCTTCCCTTTCATCCTCTGCCAAATTGGCAACCTGTGCGAACCAAGAGGTTAAAGGGGCTGTCTCTCCAAGTTGGGAGGTTGATAGTAAAGCAGACGGAAAGTCAAACCGGAGCACCAGGAGAGGGACTATGCGTTGAGTTTTAGAAACCTTTCGTATTCACAGTGTGTCCGTTCTCTAGGTTTCCCGCACATGTTATAGCTGTAGTAATATTCCCTTCAACCTGGAGAGTTCGGACCCATGGAATGGGTGCCATGCATTATTGCTTTAAAGGGTCTGCATTTGCTCACCCAATCTCACCAATCATCTCAGTCCCAAGTGTCCCTCCTTATGCCACATCCAGCTGTCGTTGTAGATAGGGTCATTCCAGCTTTCATCAGAGACCCTGAAGGAATTGTAAAGAATTTCCCAGTTTTTTTGTTTTGTTTTTGTAATTCCTTTTTATAGTGGGTTTGAGCTGATTCTCGCTGCCATGTTTATGCCAGTCTAGACACACTTGATTCCCTTACGGAGACATATCAATACATAGGTTTTAAGATTCTTACTAGTCAGATATTTTCCTCTGCGGGAAATATGGGGTTTTGAGTCCCTTTCACTGAGGACGTTGTAGGTCTTGTCTATTCCTTAGTTGGTTTTTGGAACGGTACCTGTGCTTATATCAAACTCTGGTTTTATGCATCACCCCACCTCTCCTTCCCCCTTAAGCAGGTATAAGAGTGTTTTCTAAATGTGAGACACTGTTCTCTTTTCTAACTCAGTTCAAGTGTAGCCATGTTTACAGGATCTTCATAAGTGATATCTTATGATAAGTTTCTTTTTCTGTGTGACTTATTTCACTTAGAATCATCGTACCTGAATCCACCCATTTTGCTGCTACTGGTCTTATGACATTGATTTCATGGCTGAGGGATATTCCATCGTACGTAAGTACCACAATTTTTTGAACCATGTTTATATTTTCTGGGATACTTAAGGTGTATCCAAGTTGAGATCCTTGTATGCAGTGCAGCCCTAAATTTTGGGGTGGCTCTGTCTTATTGATTTTCAGTTTTCCCAAGGTATATTCCCTAGACTGGTAGTGCCCTTGGCTCTGTAGCTCTGTTCTTTACTTGTTTTAGGGAACAGAATGCACTCCTCCAGAGAGGCAGTTGGCAATTTACATCCCGCCCATCAGCATAACAAGGCTCCCTGTTCTCCAGGGCCTGTCTTGCCTTTCTTGTTCTTACACATTTTGTGGATGTCCCCTTTGACTGTTGGGAAGTGATACTTCTTTGTAGTGCAGATTTGCATTGCCCGCTTGCTTGCTTGGCCAAAAAGGGCGTATGCGTTTTCTCCTGAATATATTCAGGAGAAAACGCATACGCCCTTTTTGGCCAAGTGCATCATTGTCGAAGTTGTGCCCCTCTTCCTGTGCTTTAAAGGCGATTCCAACGTACCTCTTGAAATCTGTTTCCTGCTATTCTGCCTCGCTTTCAAGTCCGCCTCGTTGCCTTCCCTCAACAGATTTTTGGACGATAGTTGTCCTTTATTACTCGGCCAGTTTGTGAATTGCTGTGCCCCTGAGCTCCATTTTTCAACTTGTTTTTGGTGAGCTGACCGCAAGTCCAAAATTTTGGTTCAGGACCTATACTGGTTCCCGGTGGGTGGCTGAGTATTTGGTTAATTCTTCTTCCTGCCGGGAAATTACAGTGATATGTGCCCGTCCAAATGCCTAACAGCTACTCTCTCATTGGTTCTCCCTCTTCC
Organism: Hyperoodon ampullatus; assembly: GCF_949752795.1. Taxonomy (NCBI): domain Eukaryota; kingdom Metazoa; phylum Chordata; class Mammalia; order Artiodactyla; family Ziphiidae; genus Hyperoodon; species Hyperoodon ampullatus. Next base: position 63,939 of record NW_027640436.1, read on the forward strand.
CTTTCATTCTCTGCCAAATTGGCAACCTGTGCGAACCAAGATGTTAAAGGGGCTGTCTCTCCAAGTTGGGAGGTTGATAGTAAAGAAGACGGAAAGTCAAACCGGAGCACCAGGAGAGGGACTATGCGTGGAGTTTTAGAAAGCTTTCGTATTCACAGTGTGTCCGTTCCCTAGGTTTCCAGCACATGTTATAGCTGTAGTAATATTCCCTTCAACCTGGAGAGTTCGGACCCATGGAATGGGTGCCATGCATTATTGCTTTAAAGGGTCTGCATTTGCTCACCCAATCTCACCAATCGTCTCAGTCCCAAGTGTCCCTCCTTATGCCATATCCAGCTGTCGTTGTAGATAGGGTCATTCCAGCTTTCATCAGAGACCCTGAAGGAATTGTAAAGAATTTCCCAGTTTTTTTGTTTTGTTTTTGAAATTCCTTTTTATAGTGGGTTTGAGCTGATTCTCGCTGCCATGTTTATGCCAGTCTAGACACACTTGATTCCCTTACGGAGACATATCAATACATAGGTTTTAAGATTCTTACTAGTCAGATACTTTCCTCTGCGGGAAATATGGGGTTTTGAGTCCCTTTCACTGAGGACGGTGTAGGTCTTGTCTATTCCATAGTTGGTTTTTGGAACGGTACCTGTGCTTATATCAAACTCTGGTTTTATGCATCACCCCACCTCTCCTTCCCCCTTAAGCAGGTATAAGAGTGTTTTCTAAATGTGAGACACTGTTCTCTTTCCTAACTCAGTTCAAGTGTAGCCATGTTTACAGGATCTTCATAAGTGATATCTTATGATAAGTTTCTTTTTCTGTATGACTTATTTCACTTAGAATCATCGTACCTGAATCCACCCATTTTGCTGCTACTGGTCTTATGACATTGATTTCATGGCTGAGGGATATTCCATCGTATGTAAGTACCACAATTTTTTGAACTATGTTTATATTTTCTGGGATACTTAAGGTGTATCCAAGTTGAGGTCCTTGTATGCAGTGCAGCCCTAAATTTTGGGGTGGCTCTGTCTTATTGATTTTCAGTTTTCCCAGGGTATATTCCCTAGACTGGTAGTGCCCTTGGCTCTGTAGCTCTGTTCTTTACTTGTTTTAGGGAACAGAATGCACTCCTCCAGAGAGGCAGTTGGCAATTTACATCCCGCCCATCAGCATAACAAGGCTCCCTGTTCTCCAGGGCCTGTCTTGCCTTTCTTGTTCTTACACATTTTGTGGATGTCCCTTTTGACCGGTGGGAAGTGATACTTCTTTGTAGTGCAGATTTGCATTACCCGCTTGCTTGCTTGGCCAAAAAGGGCGTATGCGTTTTCTCCTGAATATATTCAGGAGAAAACGCATACGCCCTTTTTGGCCAAGTGCATCATTGTCGAAGTTGTGCCCCTCTTCCTGTGCTTTAAAGGCGATTCCAACGTACCTCTTGAAATCTGTTTCCTGCTATTCTGCCTCGCTTTCAAGTCCGCCTCGTTGCCTTCCCTCAACAGATTTTTGGACAATAGTTGTCCTTTATTACTCGGCCAGTTTGTGAATTGCTGTGCCCCTGAGCTCCATTTTTCAACTCGTTTTTGGTGAGCTGACCGCAAGTCCAAAATTTTGGTTCAGGACCTATACTGGTTCCCGGTGGGTGGCTGAGAATTTGGTTAATTATTCTTCCTGCCGGGAAATTACAGTGATATGTGCCCGTCCAAATGCCTAACAGCTACTCTCTCATTGGTTCTCCCTCTTCCCTTTCATCCTCTGCCAAATTGGCAACCTGTGCGAACCAAGAGGTTAAAGGCGCTGTCTCTCCAAGTTGGGAGGTTGATAGTAAAGCAGACGGAAAGTCAAACCGGAGCACCAGGAGAGGGACTATGCGTTGAGTTTTAGAAACCTTTCGTATTCACAGTGTGTCCGTTTTCTAGGTTTCCTGCACATGTTATAGCTGTAGTAATATTCCCTTCAACCTGGAGAGTTCGGACCCATGGAATGGGTGCCATGCATTATTGCTTTAAAGGGTCTGCATTTGCTCACCCAATCTCACCAATCGTCTCAGTCCCAAGTGTCCCTCCTTATGCCACATCCAGCTGTCGTTGTAGATAGGGTCATTCTAGATTTCATCAGAGACCCTGAAGGAATTGTAAAGAATTTCCCAGTTTTTTTGTTTTGTTTTTGAAATTCCTTTTTATAGTGGGTTTGAGCTGATTCTCGCTGCCATGTTTATGCCAGTCTAGACACACTTGATTCCCTTACGGAGACATATCAATACATAGGTTTTAAGATTCTTACTAGTCAGATATTTTCCTCTGCGGGAAATATGGGGTTTTGAGTCCCTTTCACTGAAGACGGTGTAGGTCTTGTCTATTCCATAGTTGGTTTTTGGAACGGTACCTGTGCTTATATCAAACTCTGGTTTTATGCATCACCCCACCTCTCCTTCCCCCTTAAGCAGGTATAAGAGTGTTTTCTAAATGTGAGACACTGTTCTCTTTCCTAACTCAGTTCAAGTGTAGCCATGTTTACAGGATCTTCATAAGTGATATCTTATGATAAGTTTCTTTTTCTGTGTGACTTATTTCACTTAGAATCATCGTACCTGAATCCACCCATTTTGCTGCTACTGGTCTTATGACATTGATTTCATGGCTGAGGGATATTCCATCGTACGTAAGTACCACAATTTTTTGAACCATGTTTATATTTTCTGGGATATTTAAGGTGTATCCAAGTTCAGGTCCTTGTATGCAGTGCAGCCCTAAATTTTGGGGTGGCTCTGTCTTATTGATTTTCAGTTTTCCCAAGGTATATTCCCTAGACTGGTAGTGCCCTTGGCTCTGTAGCTCTGTTCTTTACTTGTTTTAGGGAACAGAATGCACTCCTCCAGAGAGGCAGTTGGCAATTTACATCCCGCCCATCAGCATAACAAGGCTCCCTGTTCTCCAGGGCCTGTCTTGCCTTTCTTGTTCTTACACATTTTGTGGATGTCCCTTTTGACCGGTGGGAAGTGATACTTCTTTGTAGTGCAGATTTGCATTGCCCGCTTGCTTGCTTGGCCAAAAAGGGCGTATGCGTTTTCTCCTGAATATATTCAGGAGAAAACGCATAGGCCCTTTTTGGCCAAGTGCGTCATTGTCGAAGTTGTGCCCCTCTTCCTGTGCTTTAAAGGCGATTCCAACGTACCTCTTGAAATCTGTTTCCTGCTATTCTGCCTCGCTTTCAAGTCCGCCTCGTTGCCTTCCCTCAACAGATTTTTGGACGATAGTTGTCCTTTATTACTCGGCCAGTTTGTGAATTGCTGTGCCCCTGAGCTCCATTTTTCAACTCGTTTTTGGTGAGCTGACCGCAAGTCCAAAATTTTGGTTCAGGACCTATACTGGTTCCCGGTGGGTGGCTGAGAATTTGGTTAATTCTTCTTCCTGCCGGGAAATTACAGTGATATGTGCCCGTCCAAATGCCTAACAGCTACTCTCTCATTGGTTCTCCCTCTTCCCTTTCATCCTCTGCCAAATTGGCAACCTGTGCGAACCAAGAGGTTAAAGGGGCTGTCTCTCCAAGTTGGGAGGTTGATAGTAAAGCAGACGGAAAGTCAAACCGGAGCACCAGGAGAGGGACTATGCGTTGAGTTTTAGAAACCTTTCGTATTCACAGTGTGTCCGTTCTCTAGGTTTCCTGCACATGTTATAGCTGTAGTAATATTCCCTTCAACCTGGAGAGTTCGGAACCATGGAATGGGTGCCATGCATTATTGCTTTAAAGGGTCTGCATTTGCTCACCCAATCTCACCAATCGTCTCAGTCCCAAGTGTACCTCCTTATGCCACATCCAGCTGTCGTTGTAGATAGGGTCATTCCAGATTTCATCAGAGACCCTGAAGGAATTGTAAAGAATTTCCCAGTTTTTTTGTTTTGTTTTTGAAATTCCTTTTTATAGTGGGTTTGAGCTGATTCTCGCTGCCATGTTTATGCCAGTCTAGACACACTTGATTCCCTTACGGAGACATATCAATACATAGGTTTTAAGATTCTAACTAGTCAGATATTTTCCTCTGCGGGAAATATGGGGTTTTGAGTCCCTTTCACTGAGGACGGTGTAGGTCTTGTCTATTCCATAGTTGGTTTTTGGAACGGTACCTGTGCTTATATCAAACTCTGGTTTTATGCATCACCCCACCTCTCCTTCCCCCTTAAGCAGGTATAAGAGTGTTTTCTAAATGTGAGACACTGTTCTCTTTCCTAACTCAGTTCAAGTGTAGCCATGTTTACAGGATCTTCATAAGTGATATCTTATGATAAGTTTCTTTTTCTGTATGACTTATTTCACTTAGAATCATCGTACCTGAATCCACCCATTTTGCTGCTACTGGTCTTATGACATTGATTTCATGGCTGAGGGATATTCCATCGTACGTAAGTACCACAATTTTTTGAACCATGTTTATATTTTCTGGGACAGTTAAGGTGTATCCAAGTTGAGGTCCTTGTATGCAGTGCAGCCCTAAATTTTGGGGTGGCTCTGTCTTATTGATTTTCAGTTTTCCCAAGGTATATTCCCTAGACTGGTAGTGCCCTTGGCTCTGTAGCTCTGTTCTTTACTTGTTTTAGGGAACAGAATGCACTCCTCCAGAGAGGCAGTTGGCAATTTACATCCCGCCCATCAGCATAACAAGGCTCCCTGTTCTCCAGGGCCTGTCTTGCCTTTCTTGTTCTTACACATTTTGTGGATGTCCCTTTTGACCGGTGGGAAGTGATACTTCTATGTAGTGCAGATTTGCATTGCCCGCTTGCTTGCTTGGCCAAAAAGGGCGTATGCGTTTTCTCCTGAATATATTCAGGAGAAAACGCATACGCCCTTTTTGGCCAAGTGCATCATTGTCGAAGTTGTGCCCCTCTTCCTGTGCTTTAAAGGCGATTCCAACGTACCTCTTGAAATCTGTTTCCTGCTATTCTGCCTCGCTTTCAAGTCCGCCTCGTTGCCTTCCCTCAACAGATTTTTGGACGATAGTTGTCCTTTATTACTCGGCCAGTTTGTGAATTGCTGTGCCCCTGAGCTCCATTTTTCAACTCGTTTTTGGTGAGCTGACCGCAAGTCCAAAATTTTGGTTCAGGACCTATACTGGTTCCCGGTGGGTGGCTGAGAATTTGGTTAATTCTTCTTCCTGCCGGGAAATTACAGTGATATGTGACCGTCCAAATGCCTAACAGCTACTCTCTCATTGGTTCTCCCTCTTCCCTTTCATCCTCTGCCAAATTGGCAACCTGTGCGAACCAAGAGGTTAAAGGGGCTGTCTCTCCAAGTTGGGAGGTTGATAGTAAAGCAGACGGAAAGTCAAACCGGAGCACCAGGAGTGGGACTATTCGTTGAGTTTTAGAAACCTTTCGTATTCACAGTGTGTCCGTTCTCTAGGTTTCCCGCACATGTTATAGCTGTAGTAATATTCCCTTCAACCTGGAGAGTTCGGACCCATGGAATGGGTGCCATGCATTATTGCTTTAAAGCGTCTGCATTTGCTCACCCAATCTCACCAATCGTCTCAGTCCCAAGTGTCCCTCCTTATGCCACATCCAGCTGTCGTTGTAGATAGGGTCATTCCAGCCTTCATCAGAGACCCTGAAGGAATTGTAAAGAATTTCCCAGTTTTTTTGTTTTGTTTTTGAAATTCCTTTTTATAGTGGGTTTGAGCTGATTCTCGCTGCCATGTTTATGCCAGTCTAGACACACTTGATTCCCTTACGGAGACATATCAATACATAGGTTTTAAGATTCTTACTAGTCAGATATTTTCCTCTGCGGGAAATATGGGGATTTGAGTCCCTATCACTGAGGAACGTGTAGGTCTTGTCTATTCCATAGTTGGTTTTTGGAACGGTACCTGTGCTTATATCAAACTCTGGTTTTATGCATCACCCCACCTCTCCTTCCCCCTTAAGCAGGTATAAGAGTGTTTTCTAAATGTGAGACACTGTTCTCTTTCCTAACTCAGTTCAAGTGTAGCCATGTTTACAGGATCTTCATAAGTGATATCTTATGATAAGTTTCTTTTTCTGTGTGACTTATTTCACTTAGAATCATCGTACTAGAATCCACCCATTTTGCTGCTACTGGTCTTATGACATTGATTTCATGGCTGAGGGATATTCCATCGTACGTAAGTACCACAATTTTTTGAACCATGTTTATATTTTCTGGGACAGTTAAGGTGTATCCAAGTTCAGGTCCTTGTATGCAGTGCAGCCCTAAATTTTGGGGTGGCTCTGTCTTATTGATTTTCAGTTTTCCCAAGGTATATTCCCTAGACTGGTAGTGCCCTTGGCTCTGTAGCTCTGTTCTTTACTTGTTTTAGGGAACATAATGCACTCCTCCAGAGAGGCAGTTGGCAATTTACATCCCGCCCATCAGCATAACAAGGCTCCCTGTTCTCCAGGGCCTGTCTTGCCTTTCTTGTTCTTACACATTTTGTGGATGTCCCTTTTGACCGGTGGGAAGTGATACTTCTTTGTAGTGCAGATTTGCATTGCCCGCTTGCTTGCTTGGCCAAAAAGGGCGTATGCGTTTTCTCCTGAATATATTCAGGAGAAAACGCATACGCCCTTTTTGGCCAAGTGCATCATTGTCGAAGTTGTGCCCCTCTTCCTGTGCTTTAAAGGCGATTCCAACGTACCTCTTGAAATCTGTTACCTGCTATTCTGCCTCGCTTTCAAGTCCGCCTCGTTGCCTTCCCTCAACAGATTTTTGGACGATAGTTGTCCTTTATTACTCGGCCAGTTTGTGAATTGCTGTGCCCCTGAGCTCCATTTTTCAACTCGTTTTTGGTGAGCTGACCGCAAGTCCAAAATTTTGGTTCAGGACCTATACTGGTTCCCGGTGGGTGGCTGAGAATTTGGTTAATTCTTCTTCCTGCCGGGAAATTACAGTGATATGTGCCCGTCCAAATGCCTAACAGCTACTCTCTCATTGGTTCTCCCTCTTCCCTTTCATCCTCTGCCAAATTGGCAACCTGTGCGAACCAAGAGGTTAAAGGCGCTGTCTCTCCAAGTTGGGAGGTTGATAGTAAAGCAGACGGAAAGTCAAACCGGAGCACCAGGAGAGGGACTATGCGTTGAGTTTTAGAAACCTTTCGTATTCACAGTGTGTCCGTTCTCTAGGTTTCCCGCACATGTTATAGCTGTAGTAATATTCCCTTCAACCTGGAGAGTTCGGACCCATGGAATGGGTGCCATGCATTATTGCTTTAAAGGGTCTGCATTTGCTCACCCAATCTCACCAATCGTCTCAGTCCCAAGTGTCCCTCCTTATGCCACATCCAGCTGTCGTTGTAGATAGGGTCATTCCAGCTTTCATCAGAGACCCTGAAGGAATTGTAAAGAATTTCCCAGTTTTTTTGTTTTGTTTTTGAAATTCCTTTTTATAGTGGGTTTGAGCTGATTCTCGCTGCCATGTTTATGCCAGTCTAGACACACTTGATTCCCTTATGGAGACATATCAATACATAGGTTTTAAGATTCTTACTAGTCAGATATTTTCCTCTGCGGGAAATATGGGGTTTTGAGTCCCTTTCGCTGAGGACGGTGTAGGTCTTGTCTATTCCATAGTTGGTTTTTGGAACGGTACCTGTGCTTATATCAAACTCTGGTTTTATGCATCACCCCACCTCTCCTTCCCCCTTAAGCAGGTATAAGAGTGTTTTCTAAATGTGAGACACTGTTCTCTTTCCTAACTCATTTCAAGTGTAGCCATGTTTACAGGATCTTCATAAGTGATATCTTATGATAAGTTTCTTTTTCTGTGTGACTTATTTCACTTAGAATCATCGTACCTGAATCCACCCATTTTGCTGCTACTGGTCTTATGACATTGATTTCATGTCTGAGGGATATTCCATCATATGTAAGTACCACAATTTTTTGAACCATGTTTATATTTTCTGGGATACTTAAGGTGTATCCAAGTTCAGGTCCTTGTATGCAGTGCAGCCCTAAATTTTGGGGTGGCTCTGTCTTATTGATTTTCAGTTTTCCCAAGGTATATTCCCTAGACTGGTAGTGCCCTTGGCTCTGTAGCTCTGTTCTTTACTTGTTTTAGGGAACAGAATGCACTCCTCCAGAGAGGCAGTTGGCAATTTACATCCCGCCCATCAGCATAACAATGCTCCCTGTTCTCGAGGGCCTGTCTTGCCTTTCTTGTTCTTCCACATTTTGTGGATGTCCCTTTTGACCGGTGGGAAGTGATACTTCTTTGTAGTGCAGATTTGCATTGCCCGCTTGCTTGCTTGGCCAAAAAGGGCGTATGCGTTTTCTCCTGAATATATTCAGGAGAAAACGCATACGCCCTTTTTGGCCAAGTGTGTCATTGTCGAAGTTGTGCCCCTCTTCCTGTGCTTTAAAGGCAATTCCAGCATACCTCTTGAGATCTGTTTCCTGCTATTCTGCCTCACTTTCAAGTCCGCCTCGTTGCCTTCCCTCAACAGATTTTTGGACGATAGTTGTCCTTTATTACTCGGCCAGTTTGTGAATTGCTGTGCCCCTGAGCTCCGTTTTTCAACTCGTTTTTGGTGAGCTGACCGCAAGTCCAAAATTTTGGTTCAGGACCTATACTGGTTCCCGGTGGGTGGCTGAGAATTTGGTTAATTCTTCTTCCTGCTGGGAAATTACAGTGATATGTGCCCGTCCAAATGCCTAACAGCTACTCTCTCATTGGTTCTCCCTCTTCCCTTTCATCCTCTGCCAAATTGGCAACCTGTGCGAACCAAGAGGTTAAAGGGGCTGTCTCTCCAAGTTGGGAGGTTGATAGTAAAGCAGACGGAAAGTCAAACCGGAGCACCAGGAGAGGGACTATGCGTTGAGTTTTAGAAACCTTTCGTATTCACAGTGTGTCCGTTCTCTAGGTTTCCTGCACATGTTATAGCTGTAGTAATATTCCCTTCAACCTGGAGAGTTCGGACCCATGGAATGGGTGCCATGCATTATTGCTTTAAAGGGTCTGCATTTGCTCACCCAATCTCACCAATCGTCTCAGTCCCAAGTGTCCCTCCTTATGCCACATCCAGCTGTCGTTGTAGATAGGGTCATTCCAGATTTCAACAGAGACCCTGAAGGAATTGTAAAGAATTTCCCAGTTTTTTTGTTTTGTTTTTGAAATTCCTTTTTATAGTGGGTTTGAGCTGATTCTCGCTGCCATGTTTATGCCAGTCTAGACACACTTGATTCCCTTACGGAGACATATCAATACATAGGTTTTAAGATTCTTACTAGTCAGATATTTTCCTCTGTGGGAAATATGGGGTTTTGAGTCCCTTTCACTGAGGACGGTGTAGGTCTTGTCTATTCCATAGTTGGTTTTTGGAACGGTACCTGTGCTTATATCAAACTCTGGTTTTATGCATCACCCCACCTCTCCTTCAACCTTAAGCAGGTATAAGAGTGTTTTCTAAATGTGAGACACTGTTCTCTTTCCTAACTCAGTTCAAGTGTAGCCATGTTTACAGGATCTTCATAAGTGATATCTTATGATAAGTTTCTTTTTCTGTGTGACTTATTTCACTTAGAATCATCGTACCTGAATCCACCCATTTTGCTGCTACTGGTCTTATGACATTGATTTCATGGCTGAGGGATATTCCATCATACGTAAGTACCACAATTTTTTGAACCATGTTTATATTTTCTGGGATACTTAAGGTGTATCCAAGTTGAGGTCCTTGTATGCAGTGCAGCCCTAAATTTTGGGGTGGCTCTGTCTTATTGATTTTCAGTTTTCCCAAGGTATATTCCCTAGACTGGTAGTGCCCTTGGCTCTGTAGCTCTGTTCTTTACTTGTTTTAGGGAACAGAATGCACTCCTTCAGAGAGGCAGTTGGCAATTTACATCCCGCCCATCAGCATAACAAGGCTCCCTGTTCTCCAGGGCCTGTCTTGCCTTTCTTGTTCTTACACATTTTGTGGATGTCCCTTTTGACCGGTGGGAAGTGATACTTCTTTGTAGTGCAGATTTGCATTGCCCGCTTGCTTGCTTGGCCAAAAAGGGCGTATGCGTTTTCTCCTGAATATATTCAGGAGAAAACGCATATGCCCTTTTTGGCCAAGTGCATCATTGTCGAAGTTGTGCCCCTCTTCCTGTGCTTTAAAGGCGATTCCAACGTACCTCTTGAAATCTGTTTCCTGCTATTCTGCCTCGCTTTCAAGTCCGCCTCGTTGCCTTCCCTCAACAGATTTTTGGACGATAGTTGTCCTTTATTACTCGGCCAGTTTGTGAATTGCTGTGCCCCTGAGCTCCATTTTTCAACTCCTTTTTGGTGAGCTGAACGCAAGTCCAAAATTTTGGTTAAGGACCTATACTGGTGCCCGGTGGGTGGCTGAGAATTTGGTTAATTCTTCTTCCTGCCGGGAAATTACAGTGATATGTGCCCGTCCAAATGCCTAACAGCTACTCTCTCATTGGTTCTCCCTCTTCCCTTTCATCCTCTGCCAAATTGGCAACCTGTGCGAACCAAGAGGTTAAAGGCGTTGTCTCTCCATGTTGGGCGGTTGATAGTAAAGCAGACGGAAAGTCAAACCGGAGCACCAGGAGAGGGACTATGCGTTGAGGTTTAGAAACCTTTCGTATTCACAGTGTGTCCGTTCTCTAGGTTTCCCGCACATGTTATAGCTGTAGTAATATTCCCTTCAACCTGGAGAGTACGGACCCATGGAATGGGTGCCATGCATTATTGCTTTAAAGGGTCTGCATTTGCTCACCCAATCTCACCAATCGTCTCAGTCCCAAGTGTCCCTCCTTATGCCACATCCAGCTGTCGTTGTAGATAGGGTCATTCCAGCTTTCATCAGAGACCCTGAAGGAATTGTAAAGAATTTCCCAGTTTTTTTGTTTTGTTTTTGAAATTCCTTTTTATAGTGGGTTTGAGCTGATTCTCGCTGCCATGTTTATGCCACTCTAGACACACATGATTCCCTTATGGAGACATATCAATACATAGGTTTTAAGATTCTTACTAGTCAGATATTTTCCTCTGCGGGAAATATGGGGTTTTGAGTCCCTTTCGCTGAGGACGGTGTAGGTCTTGTCTATTCCATAGTTGGTTTTTGGAACGGTACCTGTGCTTATATCAAACTCTGGTTTTATGCATCACCCCACCTCTCCTTCTCCCTTAAGCAGGTATAAGAGTGTTTTCTAAATGTGAGACACTGTTCTCTTTCCTAACTCAGTTCAAGTGTAGCCATGTTTACAGGATCTTCATAAGTGATATCTTATGATAAGTTTCTTTTTCTGTGTGACTTATTTCACTTAGAATCATCGTACCTGAATCCACCCATTTTGCTGCTACTGGTCTTATGACATTGATTTCATGGCTGAGGGATATTCCATCGTATGTAAGTACCACAATTTTTTGAACCATGTTTATATTTTCTGGGATACTTAAGGTGTATCCAAGTTCAGGTCCTTGTATGCAGTGCAGCCCTAAATTTTGGGGTGGCTCTGTCTTATTGATTTTCAGTTTTCCCAAGGTATATTCCCTAGACTGGTAGTGCCCTTGGCTCTGTAGCTCTGTTGTTTACTTGTTTTAGGGAACAGAATGCACTCCTCCAGAGAGGCAGTTGGCAATTTACATCCCGCCCATCAGCATAACAAGGCTCCCTGTTCTCCAGGGCCTGTCTTGCCTTTCTTGTTCTTCCACATTTTGTGGATGTCCCTTTTGACCGGTGGGAAGTGATACTTCTTTGTAGTGCAGATTTGCATTGCCCGCTTGCTTGCTTGGCCAAAAAGGGCGAATGCGTTTTCTCCTGAATATATTCAGGAGAAAACGCATACGCCCTTTTTGGCCAACTGCATCATTGTCGAAGTTGTGCCCCTCTTCCTGTGCTTTAAAGGCGATTCCAACGTACCTCTTGAAATCTGTTTCCTGCTATTCTGCCTCGCTTTCAAGTCCGCCTCGTTGCCTTCCCTCAACAGATTTTTGGACGATAGTTGTCCTTTATTACTCGGCCAGTTTGTGAATTGCTGTGCCCCTGAGCTCCATTTTTCAACTCGTTTTTGGTGAGCTGACCGCAAGTCCAAAATTTTGGTTCAGGACCTATACTGGTTCCCGGTGGGTGGCTGAGAATTTGGTTAATTCTTCTTCCTGCCGGGAAATTACAGTGATATGTGCCCGTCCAAATGCCTAACAGCTACTCTCTCATTGGTTCTCCCTCTTCCCTTTCATCCTCTGCCAAATTGGCAACCTGTGCGAACCAAGAGGTTAAAGGCGCTGTCTCTCCAAGTTGGGAGGTTGATAGTAAAGCAGACGGAAAGTCAAACCGGAGCACCAGGAGAGGGACTATGCGTTGAGTTTTAGAAACCTTTCGTATTCACAGTGTGTCCGTTCTCTAGGTTTCCCGCACATGTTATAGCTGTAGTAATATTCCCTTCAACCTGGAGAGTTCGGACCCATGGAATGGGTGCCATGCATTATTGCTTTAAAGGGTCTGCATTTGCTCACCCAATCTCACCAATCGTCTCAGTCCCAAGTGTCCCTCCTTATGCCACATCCAGCTGTCGTTGTAGATAGGGTCATTCCAGCTTTCATCAGAGACCCTGAAGGAATTGTAAAGAATTTCCCAGTTTTTTTGTTTTGTTTTTGAAATTCCTTTTTATAGTGGGTTTGAGCTGATTCTCGCTGCCATGTTTATGCCAGTCTAGACACACTTGATTCCCTTATGGAGACATATCAATACATAGGTTTTAAGATTCTTACTAGTCAGATATTTTCCTCTGCGGGAAATATGGGGTTTTGAGTCCCTTTCGCTGAGGACGGTGTAGGTCTTGTCTATTCCATAGTTGGTTTTTGGAACGGTACCTGTGCTTATATCAAACTCTGGTTTTATGCATCACCCCACCTCTCCTTCCCCCTTAAGCAGGTATAAGAGTGTTTTCTAAATGTGAGACACTGTTCTCTTTCCTAACTCATTTCAAGTGTAGCCATGTTTACAGGATCTTCATAAGTGATATCTTATGATAAGTTTCTTTTTCTGTGTGACTTATTTCACTTAGAATCATCGTACCTGAATCCACCCATTTTGCTGCTACTGGTCTTATGACATTGATTTCATGGCTGAGGGATATTCCATCATATGTAAGTACCACAATTTTTTGAACCATGTTTATATTTTCTGGGATACTTAAGGTGTATCCAAGTTGAGGTCCTTGTATGCAGTGCAGCCCTAAATTTTGGGGTGGCTCTGTCTTATTGATTTTCAGTTTTCCCAAGGTATATTCCCTAGACTGGTAGTGCCCTTGGCTCTGTAGCTCTGTTCTTTACTTGTTTTAGGGAACAGAATGCACTCCTCCAGAGAGGCAGTTTGCAATTTACATCCCGCCCATCAGCATAACAAGGCTCCCTGTTCTCGAGGGCCTGTCTTGCCTTTCTTGTTCTTACACATTTTGTGGATGTCCCTTTTGACTGGTGGGAAGTGATACTTCTTTGTAGTGCAGATTTGCATTACCCGCTTGCTTGCTTGGCCAAAAAGGGCGTATGCGTTTTCTCCTGAATATATTCAGGAGAAAACGCATAGGCCCTTTTTGGCCAAGTGCGTCATTGTCGAAGTTGTGCCCCTCTTCCTGTGCTTTAAAGGCGATTCCAACGTACCTCTTGAAATCTGTTTCCTGCTCTTCTGCCTCGCTTTCAAGTCCGCCTCGTTGCCTTCCCTCAACAGATTTTTGGACGATAGTTGTCCTTTATTACTCGGCCAGTTTGTGAATTGCTGTGCCCCTGAGCTCCATTTTTCAACTCGTTTTTGGTGAGCTGAACGCAAGTCCAAAATTTTGGTTCAGGACCTATACTGGTTCCCGGTGGGTGGCTGAGAATTTGGTTAATTCTTCTTCCTGCCGGGAAATTACAGTGATATGTGCCCGTCCAAATGCCTAACAGCTACTCTCTCATTGGTTCTCCCTCTTCCCTTTCATCCTCTGCCAAATTGGCAACCTGTGCGAACCAAGAGGTTAAAGGGGCTGTCTCTCCAAGTTGGGAGGTTGATAGTAAAGCAGACGGAAAGTCAAACCGGAGCACCAGGAGAGGGACTATTCGTTGAGTTTTAGAAACCTTTCGTATTCACAGTGTGTCCGTTCTCTAGGTTTCCCGCACATGTTATAGCTGTAGTAATATTCCCTTCAACCTGGAGAGTTCGGACCCATGGAATGGGTGCCATGCATTATTGCTTTAAAGGGTCTGCATTTGCTCACCCAATCTCACCAATCGTCTCAGTCCCAAGTGTCCCTCCTTATGCCACATCCAGCTGTCGTTGTAGATAGGGTCATTCCAGCTTTCATCAGAGACCCTGAAGGAATTGTAAAGAATTTCCCAGTTTTTTTGTTTTATTTTTGAAATTCCTTTTTATAGTGGGTTTGAGCTGATTCTCGCTGCCATGTTTATGCCAGTCTAGACACACTTGATTCCCTTACGGAGACATATCAATACATAGGTTTTAAGATTCTTACTAGTCAGATATTTTCCTCTGCGGGAAATATGGGGTTTTGAGTCCCTTTCACTGAGGACGGTGTAGGTCTTGTCTATTCCATAGTTGGTTTTTGGAACGGTACCTGTGCTTATATCAAACTCTGGTTTTATGCATCACCCCACCTCTCCTTCCCCCTTAAGCAGGTATAAGAGTGTTTTCTAAATGTGAGACACTGTTCTCTTTCCTAACTCAGTTCAAGTGTAGCCATGTTTACAGGATCTTCATAAGTGATATCTTATGATAAGTTTCTTTTTCTGTGTGACTTATTTCACTTAGAATCATCGTACCTGAATCCACCCATTTTGCTGCTACTGGTCTTATGACATTGATTTCATGGCTGAGGGATATTCCATCGTACGTAAGTACCACAATTTTTTGAACCATGTTTATATTTCCTGGGATATTTATTTTGTACCCAAGTTGAGGTCCTTGTAAGCAGTGCAGCCCTAAATTTTGGGGTGGCTCTGTCTTATTGATTTTCAGTTTTCCCAAGGTATATTCCCTAGACTGGTAGTGCCCTTGGCTCTGTAGCTCTGTTCTTTACTTGTTTTAGGGAACAGAATGCACTCCTCCAGAGAGGCAGTTGGCAATTTACATCCCGGCCATCAGAGTAACAAGGCTCCCTCTTCTCCAGGGCCTGTCTTGCCTTTCTTGTTCTTACACATTTTGTGGATGTCCCTTTTGACCGGTGGGAAGTGATACTTCTTTGTAGTGCAGATTTGCATTGCCCGCTTGCTTGCTTGGCCAAAAAGGGCGTATGCGTTTTCTCCTGAATATATTCAGGAGAAAACGCATACGCCCTTTTTGTCCAAGTGCATCATTGTCGAAGTTGTGCCCCTCTTCCTGTGCTTTAAAGGCAATTCCAACGTACCTCTTGAAATATGTTTCCTGCTATTCTGCCTCGCTTTCAAGTCCGCCTCGTTGCCTTCCGTCAACAGATTTATGGACGATAGTTGTCCTTTATTACTCGGCCAGTTTATGAATTGCTGTGCCCCTGAGCACCATTTTTCAACTCGTTTTTGGAGAGCTGACCGCAAGTCCAAAATTTTGGTTCAGGACCTATACTGGTTCCCGGTGGGTGGCTGAGAATTTGGTTAATTCTTCTTCCTGCCGGGAAATTACAGTGATATGTGCCCGTCCAAATGCCTAACAGCTACTCTCTCATTGGTTCTCCCTCTTCCCTTTCATCCTCTGCCAAATTGGCAACCTGTGCGAACCAGGAGGTTAAAGGGGCTGTCTCTCCAATTTCGGAGAATGATAGTAAAGCAGCCGGAAAGTCAAACCGGAGCACCAGGAGAGGGTTTATTCTTTGAGTTTTAGAAACCTTTCATATTCACACTGTGTCCGTTCTCTAGGTTTCCCGCACATGTTATAGCTGTAGTAATATTCCCTTCAACCTGGAGAGTTCGGACCCATGGAATGGGTGTCATGCATTATTGCTTTAAAGCGTCTGCATTTGCTCACCCAATCTCACCAATCGTCTCAGTCCCAAGTGTCCCTCCTTATGCCACATCCAGCTGTCGTTGTAGATAGGGTCATTCCAGCTTTCATCAGAGACCCTGAAGGAATTGTAAAGAATTTCCCAGTTTTTTTGTTTTGTTTTTGAAATTCCTTTTTATAGTGGGTTTGAGCTGATTCTCGCTGCCATGTTTATGCCAGTCTAGACACACTTGATTCCCTTACGGAGACATATCAATACATAGGTTTTAAGATTCTTACTAGTCAGATATTTTCCTCTGTGGGAAATATGGGGTTTTGAGTCCCTTTCACTGAGGACGGTGTAGGTCTTGTCTATTCCATAGTTGGTTTTTGGAACGGTACCTGTGCTTATATCAAACTCTGGTTTTATGCATCACCCCACCTCTCCTTCAACCTTAAGCAGGTATAAGAGTGTTTTCTAAATGTGAGACACTGTTCTCTTTCCTAACTCAGTTCAAGTGTAGCCATGTTTACAGGATCTTCATAAGTGATATCTTATGATAAGTTTCTTTTTCTGTGTGACTTATTTCACTTAGAATCATCGTACCTGAATCCACCCATTTTGCTGCTACTGGTCTTATGACATTGATTTCATGGCTGAGGGATATTCCATCGTACGTAAGTACCACAATTTTTTGAACCATGTTTATATTTTCTGGGATACTTAAGGTGTATCCAAGTTGAGGTCCTTGTATGCAGTGCAGCCCTAAATTTTGGGGTGGCTCTGTCTTATTGATTTTCAGTTTTCCCAAGGTATATTCCCTAGACTGGTAGTGCCCTTGGCTCTGTAGCTCTGTTCTTTACTTGTTTTAGGGAACAGAATGCACTCCTCCAGAGAGGCAGTTGGCAATTTACATCCCGCCCATCAGCATAACAAAGCTCCCTGTTCTCCAGGGCCTGTCTTGCCTTTCTTGTTCTTACACATTTTGTGGATGTCCCTTTTGACCGGTGGGAAGTGATACTTCTTTGTAGTGCAGATTTGCATTGCCCGCTTGCTTGCTTGGCCAAAAATTGCGTATGCGTTTTCTCCTGAATATATTCAGGAGAAAACGCATACGCCCTTTTTGGCCAAGTGCATCATTGTCGAAGTTGTGCCCCTCTTCCTGTGCTTTAAAGGCGATTCCAACGTACCTCTTGAAATCTGTTTCCTGCTATTCTGCCTCGCTTTCAAGTCCGCCTCGTTGCCTTCCCTCAACAGATTTTTGGACGATAGTTGTCCTTTATTACTCGGCCAGTTTGTGAATTGCTGTGTCCCTGAGCTCCATTTTTCAACTCGTTTTTGGAGAGCTGACCGCAAGTCCAAAATTTTGGTTCAGGACCTATACTGGTTCCCGGTGGGTGGCTGAGAATTTGGTTAATTCTTCTTCCTGCCGGGAAATTACAGTGATAAGTGCCCGTCCAAATGCCTAACAGCTACTCTCTCATTGGTTCTCCCTCTTCCCTTTCATCCTCTGCCAAATTGGCAACCTGTGCGAACCAAGAGGTTAAAGGGGCTGTCTCTCCAAGTTGGGAGGTTGATAGTAAAGCAGACGGAAAGTCAAACCGGAGCACCAGGAGAGGGTTTATTCTTTGAGTTTTAGAAACCTTTCGTATTCACAGTGTGTCCGTTCTCTAGGTTTCCCGCACATGTTATAGCTGTAGTAATATTCCCTTCAACCTGGAGAGTTCGGACCCATGGAATGGGTGCCATGCATTATTGCTTTAAAGCGTCTGCATTTGCTCACCCAATCTCACCAATCGTCTCAGTCCTAAGTGTCCCTCCTTATGCCACATCCAGCTGTCGTTGTAGATAGGGTCATTCCAGCTTTCATCAGAGACCCTGAAGGAATTGTAAAGAATTTCCCAGTTTTTTTGTTTTGTTTTTGAAATTCCTTTTTATAGTGGGTTTGAGCTGATTCTCGCTGCCATGTTTATGCCAGTCTAGACACACTTGATTCCCTTACGGAGACATATCAATACATAGGTTTTAAGATTCTTACTAGTCAGATATTTTCCTCTGCGGGAAATATGGGGTTTTGAGTCCCTTTCACTGAGGAAGGTGTAGGTCTTGTCTATTCCATAGTTGGTTTTTGGAACGGTACCTGTGCTTATATCAAACTCTGGTTTTATGCATCACCCCACCTCTCCTTCCCCCTTAAGCAGGTATAAGAGTGTTTTCTAAATGTGAGACACTGTTCTCTTTCCTAACTCAGTTCAAATGTAGCCATGTTTACAGGATCTTCATAAGTGATATCTTATGATAAGTTTCTTTTTCTGTGTGACTTATTTCACTTAGAATCATCGTACCTGAATCCACCCATTTTGCTGCTACTGGTCTTATGACATTGATTTCCTGGCTGAGGGATATTCCATCGTACGTAAGTACCACAATTTTTTGAACCATGTTTATATTTTCTGGGATACTTAAGGTGTATCCAAGTTGAGGTCCTTGTATGCAGTGCAGCCCTAAGTTTTGGGGTGGCTCTGTCTTATTGATTTTCAGTTTTCCCAAGGTATATTCCCTAGACTGGTAGTGCCCTTGGCTCTGTAGCTCTGTTCTTTACTTGTTTTAGGGAACAGAATGCACTCCTCCAGAGAGGCAGTTGGCAATTTACATCCCGCCCATCAGCATAACAAGGCTCCCTGTTCTCCAGGGCCTGTCTTGCCTTTCTTGTTCTTACACATTTTGTGGATGTCCCTTTTGACCGGTGGGAAGTGATACTTCTTTGTAGTGCAGATTTGCATTGCCCGCTTGCTTGCTTGGCCAAAAAGGGCGTATGCGTTTTCTCCTGAATATATTCAGGAGAAAACGCATACGCCCTTTTTGGCCAAGTGCGTCATTATCGAAGTTGTGCCCCTCTTCCTGTGCTTTAAAGGCGATTCCAACGTACCTCTTGAAATCTGTTTCCTGCTATTCTGCCTCACTTTCAAGTCTGCCTCGTTGCCTTCCCTCAACAGATTTTTGGACGATAGTTGTCCTTTATTACTCGGCCAGTTTGTGAATTGCTGTGCCCCTGAGCTCCATTTTTCAACTCGTTTTTGGTGAGCTGACCGCAAGTCTAAAATTTTGGTTCAGGACCTATACTGGTTCCCGGTGGGTGGCTGAGAATTTGGTTAATTCTTCTTCCTGCCGGGAAATTACAGTGATATGTGCCCGTCCAAATGCCTAACAGCTACTCTCTCATTGGTTCTCCCTCTTCCCTTTCATCCTCTGCCAAATTGGCAACCTGTGCGAACCAAGAGGTTAAAGGCGCTGTCTCTCCAAGTTGGGAGGTTGATAGTAAAGCAGACGGAAAGTCAAACCGGAGCACCAGGAGAGGGACTATGCGTTGAGTTTTAGAAACCTTTCGTATTCACAGTGTGACCGTTCTCTAGGTTTCCCGCACATGTTATAGCTATAGTAATATTCCCTTCAACCTGGAGAGTTCGGACCCATGGAATGGGTGCCATGCATTATTGCTTTAAAGCGTCTGCATTTTCTCACCCAATCTCACCAATCGTCTCAGTCCCAAGTGTCCCTCCTTATGCCACATCCAGCTGTCGTTGTAGATAGGGTCATTCCAGCTTTCATCAGAGACCCTGAAGGAATTGTAAAGAATTTCCCAGTTTTTTTGTTTTGTTTTTGAAATTCCTTTTTATAGTGGGTTTGAGCTGATTCTCGCTGCCATGTTTAGGCCAGTCTAGACACACTTGATTCCCTTATGGAGACATATCAATACATAGGTTTTAAGATTCTTACTAGTCAGATATTTTCCTCTGCGGGAAATATGGGGTTTTGAGTCCCTTTCGCTGAGGACGGTGTAGGTCTTGTCTATTCCATAGTTGGTTTTTGGAACGGTACCTGTGCTTATATCAAACTCTGGTTTTATGCATCACCCCACCTCTCCTTCCCCCTTAAGCAGGTATAAGAGTGTTTTCTAAATGTGAGACACTGTTCTCTTTCCTAACTCAGTTCAAGTGTAGCCATGTTTACAGGATCTTCATAAGTGATATCTTATGATAAGTTTCTTTTTCTGTGTGACTTATTTCACTTAGAATCATCGTACCTGAATCCACCCATTTTGCTGCTACTGGTCTTATGACATTGATTTCATGGCTGAGGGATATTCCATCGTACGTAAGTACCACAATTTTTTGAACCATGTTTATATTTTCTGGGATACTTAAGGTGTATCCAAGTTGAGGTCCTTGTATGCAGTGCAGCCCTAAATTTTGGGGTGGCTCTGTCTTATTGATTTTCAGTTTTCCCAAGGTATATTCCCTAGGCTGGTAGTGCCCTTGGCTCTGTAGCTCTGTTCTTTACTTGTTTTAGGGAACAGAATGCACTCCTCCAGAGAGGCAGTTGGCAATTTACATCCCGCCCATCAGCATAACAAGGCTCCCTGTTCTCCAGGGCCTGTCTTGCCTTTCTTGTTCTTACACATTTTGTGGATGTCCCTTTTGACCGGTGGGAAGTGATACTTCTTTGTAGTGCAGATTTGCATTGCCCGCTTGCTTGCTTGGCCAAAAAGGGCGTATGCGTTTTCTCCTGAATATATTCAGGAGAAAACGCATACGCCCTTTTTGGCCAAGTGCATCATTGTCGAAGTTGTGCCCCTCTTCCTCTGCTTTAAAGGCGATTCCAACGTACCTCTTGAAATCTGTTTCCTGCTATTCTGCCTCGCTTTCAAGTCCGCCTCGTTGCCTTCCCTCAACAGATTTTTGGACGATAGTTGTCCTTTATTACTCGGCCAGTTTGTGAATTGCTGTGCCCCTGAGCTCCATTTTTCAACTCGTTTTTGGTGAGCTGACCGCAAGTCCAAAATTTTGGTTCAGGACCTATACTGGTTCCCGGTGGGTGGCTGAGAATTTGGTTAATTCTTCTTCCTGCCGGGAAATTACAGTGATATGTGCCCGTCCAAATGCCTAACAGCTACTCTCTCATTGGTTCTCCCTCTTCCCTTTCATCCTCTGCCAAATTGGCAACCTGTGCGAACCAAGAGGTTAAAGGGGCTGTCTCTCCAAGTTGGGAGGTTGATAGTAAAGCAGACGGAAAGTCAAACCGGAGCACCAGGGGAGGGACTATGCGTTGAGTTTTAGAAACCTTTCGTATTCACAGTGTGTCTGTTCTCTAGGTTTCCCGCACATGTTATAGCTGTAGTAATATTCCCTTCAACCTGGAGAGTTCGGACCCATGGAATGGGTGCCATGCATTATTGCTTTAAAGGGTCTGCATTTGCTCACCCAATCTCACCAATCGTCTCAGTCCCAAGTGTCCCTCCTTATGCCACATCCAGCTCTCGTTGTAGATAGGGTCATTCCAGCCTTCATCAGAGACCCTGAAGGAATTGTAAAGAATTTCCCAGTTTTTTTGTTTTGTTTTTGAAATTCCTTTTTATAGTGGGTTTGAGCTGATTCTCGCTGCCATGTTTATGCCAGTCTAGACACACTTGATTCACTTACGGAGACATATCAATACATAGGTTTTAAGATTCTTACTAGTCAGATATTTTCCTCTGCGGGAAATATGGGGTTTTGAGTCCCTTTCGCTGAGGACGGTGTAGGTCTTGTCTATTCCATAGTTGGTTTTTGGAACGGTACCTGTGCTTACATCAAACTCTGGTTTTATGCATCACCCCACCTATCCTTCCCCCTTAAGCAGGTATAAGAGTGTTTTCTAAATGTGAGACACTGTCCTCTTTCCTAACTCAGTTCAAGTGTAGCCATGTTTACAGGATCTTCATAAGTGATATCTTATGATAAGTTTCTTTTTCTGTGTGACTTATTTCACTTAGAATCATCGTACCTGAATCCACCCATTTTGCTGCTACTGGTCTTATGACATTGATTTCATGGCTGAGGGATATTCCATCGTACGTAAGTACCACAATTTTTTGAACCATGTTTATATTTTCTGGGATACTTAAGGTGTGTCCAAGTTGAGGTCCTTGTATGCAGTGCAGCCCTAAATTTTGGGGTGGCTCTGTCTTATTGATTTTCAGTTTTCCCAAGGTATATTCCCTAGGCTGGTAGTGCCCTTGGCTCTGTAGCTCTGTTCTTTACTTGTTTTAGGGAACAGAATGCACTCCTCCAGAGAGGCAGTTGGCAATT
This sequence comes from Hyperoodon ampullatus, assembly GCF_949752795.1. NCBI lineage: Eukaryota > Metazoa > Chordata > Mammalia > Artiodactyla > Ziphiidae > Hyperoodon > Hyperoodon ampullatus. Next base: position 85,957 of record NW_027640436.1, read on the forward strand.
TACATCCCGCCCATCAGCATAACAAGGCTCCCTGTTCTCCAGGGCCTGTCTTGCCTTTCTTGTTCTTACACATTTTGTGGATGTCCCTTTTGACCGGTGGGAAGTGATACTTCTTTGTAGTGCAGATTTGCATTGCCCGCTTGCTTGCTTGGCCAAAAAGGGCGTATGCGTTTTCTCCTGAATATATTCAGGAGAAAACGCATACGCCCTTTTTGGCCAAGTGCATCATTGTCGAAGTTGTGCCCCTCTTCCTGTGCTTTAAAGGCGATTCCAACGTACCTCTTGAAATCTGTTTCCTGCTATTCTGCCTCGCTTTCAAGTCCGCCTCGTTGCCTTCCCTCAACAGATTTTTGGACGATAGTTGTCCTTTATTACTCGGCCAGTTTGTGAATTGCTGTGCCCCTGAGCTCCATTTTTCAACTCGTTTTTGGTGAGCTGACCGCAAGTCCAAAATTTTGGTTCAGGACCTATACTGGTTCCCGGTGGGTGGCTGAGAATTTGGTTAATTCTTCTTCCTGCCAGGAAATTACAGTGATATGTGCCCGTCCAAATGCCTAACAGCTACTCTCTCATTGGTTCTCCCTCTTCCCTTTCATCCTCTGCCAAATTGGCAACCTGTGTGAACCAGGAGGTTAAAGGGGCTGTCTCTCCAAGTTGGGAGGTTGATAGTAAAGCAGACGGAAAGTCAAATCGGAGCACCAGGAGAGGGACTATGCGTTGAGTTTTAGAAACCTTTCGTATTCACAGTGTGTCCGTTCTCTAGGTTTCCCGCTCATGTTATAGCTGTAGTAATATTCCCTTCAACCTGGAGAGTTCAGACCCATGGAATGGGTGCCATGCATTATTGCTTTAAAGGGTCTGCATTTGCTCACCCAATCTCACCAATCGTCTCAGTCCCAAGTGTCCCTCCTTATGCCACATCCAGCTGTCATTGTAGATAGGGTCATTCCAGCTTTCATCAGAGACCCTGAAGGAATTGTAAAGAATTTCCCAGTTTTTTTGTTTTGTTTTTGAAATTCCTTTTTATAGTGGGTTTGAGCTGATTCTCGCTGCCATGTTTATGCCAGTCTAGACACACTTGATTCCCTTATGGAGACATATCAATACATAGGTTTTAAGATTCTTACTAGTCAGATATTTTCCTCTGCGGGAAATATGGGGTTTTGAGTCCCTTTCGCTGAGGACGGTGTAGGTCTTGTCTATTCCATAGTTGGTTTTTGGAACTGTACCTGTGCTTATATCAAACTCTGGTTTTATGCATCACCCCACCTCTCCTTCCCCCTTAAGCAGGTATAAGAGTGTTTTCTAAATGTGAGACACTGTTCTCTTTCCTAACTCATTTCAAGTGTAGCCATGTTTACAGGATCTTCATAAGTGATATCTTATGATAAGTTTCTTTTTCTGTGTGACTTATTTCACTTAGAATCATCGTACCTGAATCCACCCATTTTGCTGCTACTGGTCTTATGACATCGATTTCATGGCTGAGGGATATTCCATCATATGTAAGTACCACAATTTTTAGAACCATGTTTATATTTTCTGGGATACTTAAGGTGTATCCAAGTTCAGGTCCTTGTATGCAGTGCAGCCCTAAATTTTGGGGTGGCTCTGTCTTATTGATTTTCAGTTTTCCCAAGGTATATTCCCTAGACTGGTAGTGCCCTTGGCTCTGTAGCTCTGTTCTTTACTTGTTTTAGGGAACAGAATGCACTCCTCCAGAGAGGCAGTTGGCAATTTACATCCCGCCCATCAGCATAACAAGGCTCCCTGTTCTCGAGGGCCTGTCTTGCCTTTCTTGTTCTTACACATTTTGTGGATGTCCCTTTTGACTGGTGGGAAGTGATACTTCTTTGTAGTGCAGATTTGCATTGCCCGCTTGCTTGCTTGGCCAAAAAGGGCGTATGCGTTTTCTCCTGAATATATTCAGGAGAAAACGCATAGGCCCTTTTTGGCCAAGTTCGTCATTGTCGAAGTTGTGCCCCTCTTCCTGTGCTTTAAAGGCGATTCCAACGTACCTCTTGAAATCTGTTTCCTGCTCTTCTGCCTCGCTTTCAAGTCCGCCTCGTTGCCTTCCCTCAACAGATTTTTGGACGATAGTTGTCCTTTATTACTCGGCCAGTTTGTGAATTGCTGTGCCCCTGAGCTCCATTTTTCAACTCGTTTTTGGTGAGCTGAACGCAAGTCCAAAATTTTGGTTCAGGACCTATACTGGTTCCCGGTGGGTGGCTGAGAATTTGGTTAATTCTTCTTCCTGCCGGGAAATTACAGTGATATATGCCCGTCCAAATGCCTAACAGCTACTCTCTCATTGGTTCTCCCTCTTCCCTTTCATCCTCTGCCAAATTGGCAACCTGTGCGAACCAAGAGGTTAAAGGGGCTGTCTCTCCAAGTTGGGAGGTTGATAGTAAAGCAGACGGAAAGTCAAACCGGAGCACCAGGAGAGGGACTATTCGTTGAGTTTTAGAAACCTTTCGTATTCACAGTGTGTCCGTTCTCTAGGTTTCCCGCACATGTTATAGCTGTAGTAATATTCCCTTCAACCTGGAGAGTTCGGACCCATGGAATGGGTGCCATGAATTATTGCTTTAAAGGGTCTGCATTTGCTCACCCAATCTCACCAATCGTCTCAGTCCCAAGTGTCCCTCCTTATGCCACATCCAGCTGTCGTTGTAGATAGGGTCATTCCAGCTTTCATCAGAGACTCTGAAGGAATTGTAAAGAATTTCCCAGTTTTTTTGTTTTGTTTTTGAAATTCCTTTTTATAGTGGGTTTGAGCTGATTCTCGCTGCCATGTTTATGCCAGTCTAGACACACTTGATTCCCTTACGGAGACATATCAATACATAGGTTTTAAGATTCTTACTAGTCAGATATTTTCCTCTGCGGGAAATATGGGGTTTTGAGTCCCTTTCACTGAGGACGGTGTAGGTCTTGTCTATTCCATAGTTGGTTTTTGGAACGGTACCTGTGCTTATATCAAACTGTGGTTTTATGCATCACCCCACCTCTCCTTCCCCCTTAAGCAGGTATAAGAGTGTTTTCTAAATGTGAGACACTGTTCTCTTTCCTAACTCAGTTCAAGTGTAGCCATGTTTACAGGATCTTCATAAGTGATATCTTATGATAAGTTTCTTTTTCTGTGTGACTTATTTCACTTAGAATCATCGTACCTGAATCCACCCATTTTGCTGCTACTGGTCTTATGACATTGATTTCATGGCTGAGGGATATTCCATCGTACGTAAGTACCACAATTTTTTGAACCATGTTTATATTTCCTGGGATATTTATTTTGTACCCAAGTTGAGGTCCTTGTAAGCAGTGCAGCCCTAAATTTTGGGGTGGCTCTGTCTTATTGATTTTCAGTTTTCCCAAGGTATATTCCCTAGACTGGTAGTGCCCTTGGCTCTGTAGCTCTGTTCTTTACTTGTTTTAGGGAACAGAATGCACTCCTCCAGAGAGGCAGTTGGCAATTTACATCCTGGCCATCAGCGTAACAAGGCTCCCTGTTCTCCAGGGCCTGTCTTGCCTTTCTTGTTCTTACACATTTTGTGGATGTCCCTTTTGACCGGTGGGAAGTGATACTTCTTTGTAGTGCAGATTTGCATTGCCCGCTTGCTTGCTTGGCCAAAAAGGGCGTATGCGTTTTCTCCTGAATATATTCAGGAGAAAACGCATACGCCCTTTTTGTCCAAGTGCATCATTGTCGAAGTTGTGCCCCTCTTCCTGTGCTTTAAAGGCAATTCCAACGTACCTCTTGAAATCTGTTTCCTGCTATTCTGCCTCGCTTTCAAGTCCGCCTCGTTGCCTTCCGTCAACAGATTTATGGACGATAGTTGTCCTTTATTACTCGGCCAGTTTGTGAATTGCTGTGCCCCTGAGCTCCATTTTTCAACTCGTTTTTGGAGAGCTGACCGCAAGTCCAAAATTTTGGTTCAGGACCTATACTGGTTCCCGGTGGGTGGCTGAGAATTTGGTTAATTCTTCTTCCTGCCGGGAAATTACAGTGATATGTGCCCGTCCAAATGCCTAACAGCTACTCTCTCATTGGTTCTCCCTCTTCCCTTTCATCCTCTGCCAAATTGGCAACCTGTGCGAACCAGGAGGTTAAAGGGGCTGTCTCTCCAATTTCGGAGAATGATAGTAAAGCAGCCGGAAAGTCAAACCGGAGCACCAGGAGAGGGTTTATTCTTTGAGTTTTAGAAACCTTTCGTATTCACACTGTGTCCGTTCTCTAGGTTTCCCGCACATGTTATAGCTGTAGTAATATTCCCTTCAACCTGGAGAGTTCGGACCCATGGAATGGGTGCCATGCATTATTGCTTTAAAGCGTCTGCATTTGCTCACCCAATCTCACCAATCGTCTCAGTCCCAAGTGTCCCTCCTTATGCCACATCCAGCTGTCGTTGTAGATAGGGTCATTCCAGCTTTCATCAGAGACCCTGAAGGAATTGTAAAGAATTTCCCAGTTTTTTTGTTTTGTTTTTGATATTCCTTTTTATAGTGGGTTTGAGCTGATTCTCGCTGCCATGTTTATGCCAGTCTAGACACACTTGATTCCCTTACGGAGACATATCAATACATAGGTTTTAAGATTCTTACTAGTCAGATATTTTCCTCTGTGGGAAATATGGGGTTTTGAGTCCCTTTCACTGAGGACGGTGTAGGTCTTGTCTATTCCATAGTTGGTTTTTGGAACGGTACCTGTGCTTATATCAAACTCTGGTTTTATGCATCACCCCACCTCTCCTTCAACCTTAAGCAGGTATAAGAGTGTTTTCTAAATGTGAGACACTGTTCTCTTTCCTAACTCAGTTCAAGTGTAGCCATGTTTACAGGATCTTCATAAGTGATATCTTATGATAAGTTTCTTTTTCTGTGTGACTTATTTCACTTAGAATCATCGTACCTGAATCCACCCATTTTGCTGCTACTGGTCTTATGACATTGATTTCATGGCTGAGGGATATTCCATCGTACGTAAGTACCACAATTTTTTGAACCATGTTTATATTTTCTGGGATACTTAAGGTGTATCCAAGTTGAGGTCCTTGTATGCAGTGCAGCCCTAAATTTTGGGGTGGCTCTGTCTTATTGATTTTCAGTTTTCCCAAGGTATATTCCCTAGACTGGTAGTGCCCTTGGCTCTGTAGCTCTGTTCTTTACTTGTTTTAGGGAACAGAATGCACTCCTCCAGAGAGGCAGTTGGCAATTTACATCCCGCCCATCAGCATAACAAGGCTCCCTGTTCTCCAGGGCCTGTCTTGCCTTTCTTGTTCTTACACATTTTGTGGATGTCCCTTTTGACCGGTGGGAAGTGATACTTCTTTGTAGTGCAGATTTGCATTGCCCGCTTGCTTGCTTGGCCAAAAAGGGCGTATGCGTTTTCTCCTGAATATATTCAGGAGAAAACGCATACGCCCTTTTTGGCTAAGTGCATCATTGTCGAAGTTATGCCCCTCTTCCTGTGCTTTAAAGGCGATTCCAACGTACCTCTTGAAATCTGTTTCCTGCTATTCTGCCTCGCTTTCAAGTCCGCCTCGTTGCCTTCCCTCAACAGATTTTTGGACGATAGTTGTCCTTTATTACTCGGCCAGTTTGTGAATTGCTGTGCCCCTGAGCTCCATTTTTCAACTCGTTTTTGGTGAGCTGACCGCAAGTCCAAAATTTTGGTTCAGGACCTATACTGGTTCCCGGTGGGTGGCTGAGAATTTGGTTAATACTTTTTCCTGCCGGGAAATTACAGTGATATGTGCCCGTCCAAATGCCTAACAGCTACTCTCTCATTGGTTCTCCCTCTTCCCTTTCATCCTCTGCCAAATTGGCAACCTGTGCGAACCAAGAGGTTAAAGGGGCTGTCTCTCCAAGTTGGGAGCTTGATAGTAAAGCAGACGGAAAGTCAAACCGGAGCACCAGGAGAGGGTTTATTCTTTGAGTTTTAGAAACCTTTCGTATTCACAGTGTGTCCGTTCTCTAGGTTTCCCGCACATGTTATAGCTGTAGTAATATTCCCTTCAACCTGGAGAGTTCGGACCCATGGAATGGGTGCCATGCATTATTGCTTTAAAGCGTCTGCATTTGCTCACCCAATCTCACCAATCGTCTCAGTCCCAAGTGTCCCTCCTTATGCCACATCCAGCTGTCGTTGTAGATAGGGTCATTCCAGCTTTCATCAGAGACCCTGAAGGAATTGTAAAGAATTTCCCAGTTTTTTTGTTTTGTTTTTGAAATTCCTTTTTATAGTGGGTTTGAGCTGATTCTCGCTGCCATGTTTATGCCAGTCTAGACACACTTGATTCCCTTACGGAGACATATCAATACATAGGTTTTAAGATTCTTACTAGTCAGATATTTTCCTCTGCGGGAAATATGGGGTTTTGAGTCCCTTTCGCTGAGGACGGTGTAGGTCTTGTCTATTCCATAGTTGGTTTTTGGAACGGTACCTCTGCTTATATCAAACTCTGGTTTTATGCATCACCCCACCTCTCCTTCCCCATTAAGCAGGTATAAGAGTGTTTTCTAAATGTGAGACACTGTTCTCTTTCCTAACTCAGTTCAAGTGTAGCCATGTTTACAGGATCTTCATAAGTGATATCTTATGATAAGTTTCTTTTTCTGTGTGACTTATTTCACTTAGAATCATCGTACCTGAATCCACCCATTTTGCTGCTACTGGTCTTATGACATTGATTTCCTGGCTGAGGGATATTCCATCGTACGTAAGTACCACAATTTTTTGAACCATGTTTATATTTTCTGGGATACTTAAGGTGTGTCCAAGTTGAGGTCCTTGTATGCAGTGCAGCCCTAAATTTTGGGGTGGCTCTGTCTTATTGATTTTCAGTTTTCCCAAGGTATATTCCCTAGACTGGTAGTGCCCTTGGCTCTGTAGCTCTGTTCTTTACTTGTTTTAGGGAACAGAATGCACTCCTCCAGAGAGGCAGTTGGCAATTTACATCCCGCCCATCAGCATAACAAGGCTCCCTGTTCTCCAGGGCCTGTCTTGCCTTTCCTGTTCTTACACATTTTGTGGATGTCCCTTTTGACCGGTGGGAAGTGATACTTCTTTGTAGTGCAGATTTGCATTGCCCGCTTGCTTGCTTGGCCAAAAATTGCGTATGCGTTTTCTCCTGAATATATTCAGGAGAAAACGCATACGCCCTTTTTGGCCAAGTGCATCATTGTCGAAGTTGTGCCCCTCTTCCTGTGCTTTAAAGGCGATTCCAACGTACCTCTTGAAATCTGTTTCCTGCTATTCTGCCTCGCTTTCAAGTCCGCCTCGTTGCCTTCCCTCAACAGATTTTTGGACGATAGTTGTCCTTTATTACTCGGCCAGTTTGTGAATTGCTGTGTCCCTGAGCTCCATTTTTCAACTCGTTTTTGGAGAGCTGACCGCAAGTCCAAAATTTTGGTTCAGGACCTATACTGGTTCCCGGTGGGTGGCTGAGAATTTGGTTAATTCTTCTTCCTGCCGGGAAATTACAGTGATATGTGCCCGTCCAAATGCCTAACAGCTACTCTCTCATTGGTTCTCCCTCTTCCCTTTCATCCTCTGCCAAATTGGCAACCTGTGCGAACCAAGAGGTTAAAGGGGCTGTCTCTCCAAGTTGGGAGGTTGATAGTAAAGCAGACGGAAAGTCAAACCGGAGCACCAGGAGAGGGTTTATTCTTTGAGTTTTAGAAATCTTTCGTATTCACAGTGTGTCCGTTCTCTAGGTTTCCCGCACATGTTATAGCTGTAGTAATATTCCCTTCAACCTGGAGAGTTCGGACCCATGGAATGGGTGCCATGCATTATTGCTTTAAAGCGTCTGCATTTGCTCACCCAATCTCACCAATCGTCTCAGTCCCAAGTGTCCCTCCTTATGCCACATCCAGCTGTCGTTGTAGATAGGGTCATTCCAGCTTTCATCAGAGACCCTGAAGGAATTGTAAAGAATTTCCCAGTTTTTTTGTTTTGTTTTTGAAATTCCTTTTTATAGTGGGTTTGAGCTGATTCTCGCTGCCATGTTTATGCCAGTCTAGACACACTTGATTCCCTTACGGAGACATATCAATACATAGGTTTTAAGATTCTTACTAGTCAGATATTTTCCTCTGCGGGAAATATGGGGTTTTGAGTCCCTTTCGCTGAGGATGGTGTAGGTCTTGTCTATTCCATAGTTGGTTTTTGGAACGGTACCTGTGCTTATATCAAACTCTGGTTTTATGCATCACCCCACCTCTCCTTCCCCCTTAAGCAGGTATAAGAGTGTTTTCTAAATGTGAGACACTGTTCTCTTTCCTAACTCAGTTCAAGTGTAGCCATGTTTACAGGATCTTCATAAGTGATATCTTATGATAAGTTTCTTTTTCTGTGTGACTTATTTCACTTAGAATCATCGTACCTGAATCCACCCATTTTGCTGCTACTGGTCTTATGACATTGATTTCATGGCTGAGGGATATTCCATCGTACGTAAGTACCACAATTTTTTGAACCATGTTTATATTTTCTGGGATACTTAAGTTGTATCCAAGTTGAGGTCCTTGTATGCAGTGCAGCCCTAAATTTTGGGGTGGCTCTGTCTTATTGATTTTCAGTTTTCCCAAGGTATATTCCCTAGACTGGTAGTGCCCTTGGCTCTGTAGCTCTGTTCTTTACTTGTTTTAGGGAACAGAATGCACTCCTCCAGAGAGGCAGTTGGCAATTTACATCCCGCCCATCAGCATAACAAGGCTCCCTGTTCTCCAGGGCCTGTCTTGCCTTTCTTGTTCTTACACATTTTGTGGATGTCCCTTTTGACCGGTGGGAAGTGATACTTCTTTGTAGTGCAGATTTGCATTGCCCGCTTGCTTGCTTGGCCAAAAATTGCGTATGCGTTTTCTCCTGAATATATTCAGGAGAAAACGCATACGCCCTTTTTGGCCAAGTGCATCATTGTCGAAGTTGTGCCCCTCTTCCTGTGCTTTAAAGGCGATTCCAACGTACCTCTTGAAATCTGTTTCCTGCTATTCTGCCTCGCTTTCAAGTCCGCCTCGTTGCCTTCCCTCAACAGATTTTTGGACGATAGTTGTCCTTTATTACTCGGCCAGTTTGTGAATTGCTGTGTCCCTGAGCTCCATTTTTCAACTCGTTTTTGGAGAGCTGACCGCAAGTCCAAAATTTTGGTTCAGGACCTATACTGGTTCCCGGTGGGTGGCTGAGAATTTGGTTAATTCTTCTTCCTGCCGGGAAATTACAGTGATATGTGCCCGTCCAAATGCCTAACAGCTACTCTCTCATTGGTTCTCCCTCTTCCCTTTCATCCTCTGCCAAATTGGCAACCTGTGCGAACCAAGAGGTTAAAGGGGCTGTCTCTCCAAGTTGGGAGGTTGATAGTAAAGCAGACGGAAAGTCAAACCGGAGCACCAGGAGAGGGTTTATTCTTTGAGTTTTAGAAATCTTTCGTATTCACAGTGTGTCCGTTCTCTAGGTTTCCCGCACATGTTATAGCTGTAGTAATATTCCCTTCAACCTGGAGAGTTCGGACCCATGGAATGGGTGCCATGCATTATTGCTTTAAAGCGTCTGCATTTGCTCACCCAATCTCACCAATCGTCTCAGTCCCAAGTGTCCCTCCTTATGCCACATCCAGCTGTCGTTGTAGATAGGGTCATTCCAGCTTTCATCAGAGACCCTGAAGGAATTGTAAAGAATTTCCCAGTTTTTTTGTTTTGTTTTTGAAATTCCTTTTTATAGTGGGTTTGAGCTGATTCTCGCTGCCATGTTTATGCCAGTCTAGACACACTTGATTCCCTTACGGAGACATATCAATACATAGGTTTTAAGATTCTTACTAGTCAGATATTTTCCTCTGCGGGAAATATGGGGTTTTGAGTCCCTTTCGCTGAGGATGGTGTAGGTCTTGTCTATTCCATAGTTGGTTTTTGGAACGGTACCTGTGCTTATATCAAACTCTGGTTTTATGCATCACCCCACCTCTCCTTCCCCCTTAAGCAGGTATAAGAGTGTTTTCTAAATGTGAGACACTGTTCTCTTTCCTAACTCAGTTCAAGTGTAGCCATGTTTACAGGATCTTCATAAGTGATATCTTATGATAAGTTTCTTTTTCTGTGTGACTTATTTCACTTAGAATCATCGTACCTGAATCCACCCATTTTGCTGCTACTGGTCTTATGACATTGATTTCATGGCTGAGGGATATTCCATCGTACGTAAGTACCACAATTTTTTGAACCATGTTTATATTTTCTGGGATACTTAAGTTGTATCCAAGTTGAGGTCCTTGTATGCAGTGCAGCCCTAAATTTTGGGGTGGCTCTGTCTTATTGATTTTCAGTTTTCCCAAGGTATATTCCCTAGACTGGTAGTGCCCTTGGCTCTGTAGCTCTGTTCTTTACTTGTTTTAGGGAACAGAATGCACTCCTCCAGAGAGGCAGTTGGCAATTTACATCCCGCCCATCAGCATAACAAGGCTCCCTGTTCTCCAGGGCCTGTCTTGCCTTTCTTGTTCTTACACATTTTGTGGATGTCCCTTTTGACCGGTGGGAAGTGATACTTCTTTGTAGTGCAGATTTGCATTGCCCGCTTGCTTGCTTGGCCAAAAATTGCGTATGCGTTTTCTCCTGAATATATTCAGGAGAAAACGCATACGCCCTTTTTGGCCAAGTGCATCATTGTCGAAGTTGTGCCCCTCTTCCTGTGCTTTAAAGGCGATTCCAACGTACCTCTTGAAATCTGTTTCCTGCTATTCTGCCTTGCTTTCAAGTCCGCCTCGTTGCCTTCCCTCAACAGATTTTTGGACGATAGTTGTCCTTTATTACTCGGCCAGTTTGTGAATTGCTGTGTCCCTGAGCTCCATTTTTCAACTCGTTTTTGGAGAGCTGACCGCAAGTCCAAAATTTTGGTTCAGGACCTATACTGGTTCCCGGTGGGTGGCTGAGAATTTGGTTAATTCTTCTTCCTGCCGGGAAATTACAGTGATATGTGCCCGTCCAAATGCCTAACAGCTACTCTCTCATTGGTTCTCCCTCTTCCCTTTCATCCTCTGCCAAATTGGCAACCTGTGCGAACCAAGAGGTTAAAGGGGCTGTCTCTCCAAGTTGGGAGGTTGATAGTAAAGCAGACGGAAAGTCAAACCGGAGCACCAGGAGAGGGACTATGCGTTGAGTTTTAGAAACCTTTCGTATTCACAGTGTGTCCGTTCTCTAGGTTTCCCGCACATGTTATAGCTGTAGTAATATTCCCTTCAACCTGGAGAGTTCGGACCCATGGAATGGGTGCCATGCATTATTGCTTTAAAGGGTCTGCATTTGCTCACCCAATCTCACCAATCGTCTCAGTCCCAAGTGTCCCTCCTTATGCCACATCCAGCTGTCGTTGTAGATAGGGTCATTCCAGCTTTCATCAGAGACCCAGAAGGAATTGGAAAGAATTTCCCAGTTTTTTTGTTTTGTTTTTGAAATTCCTTTTTGTAGTGGGTTTGAGCTGATTCTCGCTGCCATGTTTATGCCAGTCTAGACACACTTGATTCCCTTACGGAGACATATCAATACATAGGTTTTAAGATTCTTACTAGTCAGATATTTTCCTCTGTGGGAAATATGGGGTTTTGAGTCCCTTTCACTGAGGAAGGTGTAGATCTTGTCTATTCCATAGTTCGTTTTTGGAACGGTACCTGTGCTTATATCAAACTCTGGTTTTATGCATCACCCCACCTCTCCTTCCCCCTTAAGCAGGTATAAGAGTGTTTTCTAAATGTGAGACACTGTTCTCTTTCCTAACTCAGTTCAAGTGTAGCCATGTTTACAGGATCTTCATAAGTGATATCTTATGATAAGTTTCTTTTTCTGTGTGACTTATTTCACTTAGAATCATCGTACCTGAATCCACCCATTTTGCTGCTACTGGTCTTATGACATTGATTTCCTGGCTGAGGGATATTCCATCGTACGTAAGTACCACAATTTTTTGAACCATGTTTATATTTTCTGGGATACTTAAGGTGTATCCAAGTTGAGGTCCTTGTATGCAGTGCAGCCCTAAATTTTGGGGTGGCTCTGTCTTATTGATTTTCAGTTTTCCCAAGGTATATTCCCTAGACTGGTAGTGCCCTTGGCTCTGTAGCTCTGTTCTTTACTTGTTTTAGGGAACAGAATGCACTCCTCCAGAGAGGCAGTTGGCAATTTACATCCCGCCCATCAGCATAACAAGGCTCCCTGTTCTCCAGGGCCTGTCTTGCCTTTCTTGTTCTTACACATTTTGTGGATGTCCCTTTTGACCGGTGGGAAGTGATACTTCTTTGTAGTGCAGATTTGCATTGCCCGCTTGCCTGCTTGGCCAAAAAGGGCGTATGCGTTTTCTCCTGAATATATTCAGGAGAAAACGCATACGCCCTTTTTGGCCAAGTGCATCATTGTCGAAGTTGTGCCCCTCTTCCTGTGCTTTAAAGGCGATTCCAACGTACTTCTTGAAATCTGTTTCCTGCTATTCTGCCTCGCTTTCAAGTCCGCCTCGTTGCCTTCCCTCAACAGATTTTTGGACGATAGTTGTCCTTTATTACTCGGCCAGTTTGTGAATTGCTGTGCCTCTGAGCTCCATTTTTCAACTCGCTTTTGGTGAGCTGACCGCAAGTCCAAAATTTTGGTTCAGGACCTATACTGGTTCCCGGTGGGTGGCTGAGAATTTGGTTAATTCTTCTTCCTGCCGGGAAATTACAGTGATATGTGCACGTCCAAATGCCTAACAGCTACTCTCTCATTGGTTCTCCCTTTTCCCTTTCATCCTCTGCCAAATTGGCAACCTGTGCGAACCAAGAGGTTAAAGGGGCTGTCTCTCCATGTTGGGAGGTTGATACTAAAGCAGACGGAAAGTCAAACCGGAGCACCAGGGGAGGGACTATGCGTTGAGTTTTAGAAACCTTTCGTATTCACAGTGTGTCCGTTCTCTAGGTTTCCCGCTCATGTTATAGCTGTAGTAATATTCCCTTCAACCTGGAGAGTTCGGACCCATGGAATGGGTGCCATGCATTATTGCTTTAAAGGGTCTGCATTTGCTCACCCAATCTCACCAATCGTCTCAGTCCCAAGTGTCCCTCCTTATGCCACATCCAGCTGTCGTTGTAGATAGGGTCATTCCAGCCTTCATCAGAGACCCTGAAGGAATTGTAAAGAATTTCCCAGTTTTTTTGTTTTGTTTCTGAAATTCCTTTTTATAGTGGGTTTGAGCTGATTCTCGCTGCCATGTTTATGCCAGTCTAGACACACTTGATTCCCTTATGGAGACATATCAATACATAGGTTTTAAGATTCTTACTAGTCAGATATTTTCCTCTGCGGGAAATATGGGGTTTTGAGTCCCTTTCGCTGAGGACGGTGTAGGTCTTGTCTATTCCATAGTTGGTTTTTGGAACGGTACCTGTGCTTCTATCAAACTCTGGTTTTATGCATCACCCCACCTCTCCTTCCCCCTTAAGCAGGTATAAGAGTGTTTTCTAAATGTGAGACACTGTCCTCTTTCCTAACTCAGTTCAAGTGTAGCCATGTTTACAGGATCTTCATAAGTGATATCTTATGATAAGTTTCTTTTTCTGTGTGACTTATTTCACTTAGAATCATCGTACCTGAATCCACCCATTTTGCTGCTACTGGTCTTATGACATTGATTTCATGGCTGAGGGATATTCCATCGTACGTAAGTACCACAATTTTTTGAACCATGTTTATATTTTCTGGGATACTTAAGGTGTATCCAAGTTGAGGTCCTTGTATGCAGTGCAGCCCTAAATTTTGGGGTGGCTCTGTCTTATTGATTTTCAGTTTTCCCAAGGTATATTCCCTAGACTGGTAGTGCCCTCGGCTCTGTAGCTCTGTTCTTTACTTGTTTTAGGGAACAGAATGCACTCCTCCAGAGAGGCAGTTGGCAATTTACATCCCGCCCATCAGCATAACAAGGCTCCCTGTTCTCCAGGGCCTGTCTTGCCTTTCTTGTTCTTACACATTTTGTGGATGTCCCTTTTGACCGGTGGGAAGTGATACTTCTTTGTAGTGCAGATTTGCATTGCCCGCTTGCCTGCTTGGCCAAAAAGGGCGTATGCGTTTTCTCCTGAATATATTCAGGAGAAAACGCATACGCCCTTTTTGGCCAAGTGCATCATTGTCGAAGTTGTGCCCCTCTTCCTGTGCTTTAAAGGCGATTCCAACGTACTTCTTGAAATCTGTTTCCTGCTATTCTGCCTCGCTTTCAAGTCCGCCTCGTTGCCTTCCCTCAACAGATTTTTGGACGATAGTTGTCCTTTATTACTCGGCCAGTTTGTGAATTGCTGTGCCTCTGAGCTCCATTTTTCAACTCGCTTTTGGTGAGCTGACCGCAAGTCCAAAATTTTGGTTCAGGACCTATACTGGTTCCCGGTGGGTGGCTGAGAATTTGGTTAATTCTTCTTCCTGCCGGGAAATTACAGTGATATGTGCCCGTCCAAATGCCTAACAGCTACTCTCTCATTGGTTCTCCCTTTTCCCTTTCATCCTCTGCCAAATTGGCAACCTGTGCGAACCAAGAGGTTAAAGGGGCTGTCTCTCCATGTTGGGAGGTTGATACTAAAGCAGACGGAAAGTCAAACCGGAGCACCAGGGGAGGGACTATGCGTTGAGTTTTAGAAACCTTTCGTATTCACAGTGTGTCCGTTCTCTAGGTTTCCCGCTCATGTTATAGCTGTAGTAATATTCCCTTCAACCTGGAGAGTTCGGACCCATGGAATGGGTGCCATGCATTATTGCTTTAAAGGGTCTGCATTTGCTCACCCAATCTCACCAATCGTCTCAGTCCCAAGTGTCCCTCCTTATGCCACATCCAGCTGTCGTTGTAGATAGGGTCATTCCAGCCTTCATCAGAGACCCTGAAGGAATTGTAAAGAATTTCCCAGTTTTTTTGTTTTGTTTTTGAAATTCCTTTTTATAGTGGGTTTGAGCTGATTCTCGCTGCCATGTTTATGCCAGTCTAGACACACTTGATTCCCTTACGGAGACATATCAATACATAGGTTTTAAGATTCTTACTAGTCAGATATTTTCCTCTGCGGGAAATATGGGGTTTTGAGTCCCTTTCGCTGAGGACGGTGTAGGTCTTGTCTATTCCATAGTTGGTTTTTGGCACGGTACCTGTGCTTATATCAAACTCTGGTTTTATGCATCACCCCACCTCTCCTTCCCCCTTAAGCAGGTATAAGAGTGTTTTCTAAATGTGAGACACTGTCCTCTTTCCTAACTCAGTTCAAGTGTAGCCATGTTTACAGGATCTTCATAAGTGATATCTTATGATAAGTTTCTTTTTCTGTGTGACTTATTTCACTTAGAATCATCGTACCTGAATCCACCCTTTTTGCTGCTACTGGTCTTATGACATTGATTTCATGGCTGAGGGATATTCCATCGTACGTAAGTACCACAATTTTTTGAACCATGTTGATATTTTCTGGGATACTTAAGGTGTATCCAAGTTGAGGTCCTTGTATGCAGTGCAGCCCTAAATTTTGGGGTGGCTCTGTCTTATTGATTTTCAGTTTTCCCAAGGTATATTCCCTAGACTGGTAGTGCCCTTGGCTCTGTAGCTCTGTTCTTTACTTGTTTTAGGGAACAGAATGCACTCCTCCAGAGAGGCAGTTGGCAATTTACATCCCGCCCATCAGCATAACAAGGCTCCCTGTTCTCCAGGGCCTGTCTTGCCTTTCTTGTTCTTACACATTTTGTGGATGTCCCTTTTGACCGGTGGGAAGTGATACTTCTTTGTAGTGCAGATTTGCATTGCCCGCTTGCTTGCTTGGCCAAAAAGGGCGTATGCGTTTTCTCCTGAATATATTCAGGAGAAAACGCATACGCCCGTTTTGGCCAAGTGCATCATTGTCGAAGTTGTGCCCCTCTTCCTGTGCTTTAAAGGCGATTCCAACGTACCTCTTGAAATCTGATTCCTGCTATTCTGCCTCGCTTTCAAGTCCGCCTCGTTGCCTTCCCTCAACAGATTTTTGGACGATAGTTGTCCTTTATTACTCGGCCAGTTTGTGAATTGCTGTGCCCCTGAGCTCCATTTTTCAACTCGTTTTTGGTGAGCTGACCGCAAGTCCAAAATTTTGGTTCAGGACCTATACTGGTTCCCGGTGGGTGGCTGAGAATTTGGTTAATTCTTCTTCCTGCCGGGAAATTACAGTGATATGTGACCGTCCAAATGCCTAACAGCTACTCTCTCATTGGTTCTCCCTCTTCCCTTTCATCCACTGCCAAATTGGCAACCTGTGCGAACCAAGAGGTTAAAGGGGCTGTCTCTCCAAGTTGGGAGGTTGATAGTAAAGCAGACGGAAAGTCAAACCGGAGCACCAGGGGTGGGACTATTCGTTGAGTTTTAGAAACCTTTCGTATTCACAGTGTTTCCGTTCCCTAGGTTTCCCGCACATGTTATAGCTGTAGTAACATTCCCTTCAACCTGGAGAGTTCAGACCCATGGAATGGGTGCCATGCATTATTGCTTTAAAGGGTCTGCATTTGCTCACCCAATCTCACCAATCGTCTCAGTCCCAAGTGTCCCTCCTTATGCCACATCCAGCTGTCGTTGTAGATAGGGTCATTCCAGCTTTCATCAGAGACCTTGAAGGAATTGTAAAGAATTTCGCAGTTTTTTTGTTTTGTTTTTGAAATTCCTTTTTATAGTGGGTTTGAGCTGATTCTCGCTGCCATGTTTATGCCAGTCTAGACACACTTGATTCCCTTACGGAGACATATCAATACATAGGTTTTAAGATTCTTACTAGTCAGATATTTTCCTCTGCGGGAAATATGGGGTTTTGAGTCCCTTTCGCTGAGGACGGTGTAGGTCTTGTCTATTCCATAGTTGGTTTTTGGAACGGTACCTGTGCTTATATCAAACTCTGGTTTTATGCATCACCCCACCTCTCCTTCCCCCTTAAGCAGGTATAAGAGTGTTTTCTAAATGTGAGACACTGTTCTCTTTCCTAACTCAGTTCAAGTGTAGCCATGTTTACAGGATCTTCATAAGTGATACCTTATGATAAGTTTCTTTTTCTGTGTGACTTATTTCACTTAGAATCATCGTACCTGAATCCACCCATTTTGCTGCTACTGGTCTTATGACATTGATTTCATGGCTGAGGGATATTCCATCGTACGTAAGTACCACAATTTTTTGAACCATGTTTATATTTTCTGGGATACTTAAGGTGTATCCAAGTTGAGGTCCTTGTATGCAGTGCAGCCCTAAATTTTGGGGTGGCTCTGTCTTATTGATTTTCAGTTTTCCCAAGGTATATTCCCTAGACTGGTAGTGCCCTTGGCTCTGTAGCTCTGTTCTTTACTTGTTTTAGGGAACAGAATGCACTCCTCCAGAGAGGCAGTTGGCAATTTACATCCCGCCCATCAGCATAACAAGGCTCCCTGTTCTCCAGGGCCTGTCTTGCCTTTCTTGTTCTTACACATTTTGTGGATGTCCCTTTTGACCGGTGGGAATTGATACTTCTTTGTAGTGCAGATTTGCATTGCCCGCTTGCTTGCTTGGCCAAAAAGGGCGTATGCGTTTTCTCCTGAATATATTCAGGAGAAAACGCATACGCCCTTTTTGGCCAAGTGCATCATTGTCGAAGTTGTGCCCCTCTTCCTGTGCTTTAAAGGCGATTCCATCGTACCTCTTGAAATCTGTTTCCTGCTATTCTGCCTCGCTTTCAAGTCCGCCTCGTTGCCTTCCCTCAACAGATTTTTGGACGATAGTTGTCCTTTATTACTCGGCCAGTTTGTGAATTGCTGTGCCCCTGAGCTCCATTTTTCAACTCGTTTTTGGTGAGCTGACCGCAAGTCCAAAATTTTGGTTCAGGACCTATACTGGTTCCCGGTGGGTGGCTGAGAATTTGGTTAATTCTTCTTCCTGCCGGGAAATTACAGTGATATGTGCCCGTCCAAATGCCTAACAGCTACTCTCTCATTGGTTCTCCCTCTTCCCTTTCATCCACTGCCAAATTGGCAACCTGTGCGAACCAAGAGGTTAAATGGGCTGTCTCTCCAAGTTGGGAGGTTGATAGTAAAGCAGATGGAAAGTCAAACCGGAGCACCAGGGGAGGGACTATGCGTTGAGTTTTAGAAACCATTCGTATTCACAGTGTGTCCGTTCTCTAGGTTTCCCGCACATGTTATAGCTGTAGTAATATTCCCTGCAACCTGGAGAGTTCGGACCCATGGAATGGGTGCCATGCATTATTGCTTTAAAGGGTCTGCATTTGCCCACCCAATCTCACCAATCGTCTCAGTCCCAAGTGTCCCTCCTTATGCCACATCCAGCTGTCGTTGTAGATAGGGTCATTCCAGCCTTCATCAGAGACCCTGAAGGAATTGTAAAGAATTTCCCAGTTTTTTTGTTTTGTTTTTGAAATTCCTTTTTATAGTGGGTTTGAGCTGATTCTCGCTGCCATGTTTATGCCAGTCTAGACACACTTGTTTCCCTTACGGAGACATATCAATACATAGGTTTTAAGATTCTTACTAGTCAGATATTTTCCTCTGCGGGAAATATGGGGTTTTGAGTCCCTTTCGCTGAGGACGGTGTAGGTCTTGTCTATTCCATAGTTGGTTTTTGGAACGGTACCTGTGCTTATATCAAACTCTGGTTTTATGCATCACCCCACCTCTCCTTCCCCCTTAAGCAGGTATAAGAGTCTTTTCTAAATGTGAGAGACTGTCCTCTTTCCTAACTCAGTTCAAGTGTAGCCATGTTTACAGGATCTTCATAAGTGATATCTTATGATAAGTTTCTTTTTCTGTGTGACTTATTTCACTTAGAATCATCGTACCTGAATCCACCCATTTTGCTGCTACTGGTCTTATGACATTGATTTCATGGCTGAGGGATATTCCATCGTACGTAAGTACCACAATTTTTTGAACCATGTTTATATTTTCTGGGATACTTAAGGTGTATCCAAGTTGAGGTCCTTGTATGCAGTGCAGCCCTAAATTTTGGGGTGGCTCTGTCTTATTGATTTTCAGTTTTCCCAAGGTATATTCCCTAGACTGGTAGTGCCCTTGGCTCTGTAGCTCTGTTCTTTACTTGTTTTAGGGAACAGAATGCACTCCTCCAGAGAGGCAGTTGGCAATTTACATCCCGCCCATCAGCATAACAAGGCTCCCTGTTCTCCAGGGCCTGTCTTGCCTTTCTTGTTCTTACACATTTTGTGGATGTCCCTTTTGACCGGTGGGAAGTGATACTTCTTTGTAGTGCAGATTTGCATTGCCCGCTTGCTTGCTTGGCCAAAAAGGGCGTATGTGTTTTCTCCTGAATATATTCAGGAGAAAACGCATACGCCCTTTTTGGCCAAGTGCATCATTGTCGAAGTTGTGCCCCTCTTCCTGTGCTTTAAAGGCGATTCCATCGTACCTCTTGAAATCTGTTTCCTGCTATTCTACCTCGCTTTCAAGTCCGCCTCGTTGCCTTCCCTCAACAGATTTTTGGAAGATAGTTGTCCTTTATTACTCGGCCAGTTTGTGAATTGCTGTGCCCCTGAGCTCCATTTTTCAACTCGTTTTTGGTGAGCTGACCGCAAGTCCAAAATTTTGGTTCAGGACCTATACTGGTTCCCGGTGGGTGGCTGAGAATTTGGTTAATTCTTCTTCCTGCCGGGAAATTACAGTGATATGTGCCCGTCCAAATGCCTAACAGCTACTCTCTCATTGGTTCTCCCTCTTCCCTTTCATCCACTGCCAAATTGGCAACCTGTGCGAACCAAGAGGTTAAATGGGCTGTCTCTCCAAGTTGGGAGGTTGATAGTAAAGCAGATGGAAAGTCACACCGGAGCACCAGGGGAGGGACTATGCGTTGAGTTTTAGAAACCTTTCGTATTCACAGTGTGTCCGTTCTCTAGGTTTCCCGCACATGTTATAGCTGTAGTAATATTCCCTGCAACCTGGAGAGTTCGGACCCATGGAATGGGTGCCATGCATTATTGCTTTAAAGGGTCTGCATTTGCTCACCCAATCTCACCAATCGTCTCAGTCCCAAGTGTCCCTCCTTATGCCACATCCAGCTGTCGTTGTAGATAGGGTCATTCCAGCCTTCATCAGAGACCCTGAAGGAATTGTAAAGAATTTCCCAGTTTTTTTGTTTTGTTTTTGAAATTCCTTTTTATAGTGGGTTTGAGCTGATTCTCGCTGCCATGTTTATGCCAGTCTAGACACACTTGATTCCCTTAAGGAGACATATCAATACATAGGTTTTAAGATTCTTACTAGTCAGATATTTTCCTCTGCGGGAAATATGGGGTTTTGAGTCCCTTTCGCTGAGGACGGTGTAGGTCTTGTCTATTCCATAGTTGGTTTTTGGAACGGTACCTGTGCTTATATCAAACTCTGGTTTTATGCATCACCCCACCTCTCCTTCCCCCTTAAGCAGGTATAAGAGTGTTTTCTAAATGTGAGACACTGTCCTCTTTCCTAACTCAGTTCAAGTGTAGCCATGTTTACAGGATCTTCATAAGTGATATCTTATGATAAGTTTCTTTTTCTGTGTGACTTATTTCACTTAGAATCATCGTACATGAATCCACCCATTTTGCTGCTACTGGTCTTATGACATTGATTTCATGGCTGAGGGATATTCCATCATACGTAAGTACCACAATTTTTTGAACCATGTTTATATTTTCTGGGATACTTAAGGTGTATCCAAGTTGAGGTCCTTGTATGCAGTGCAGCCCTAAATTTTGGGGTGGCTCTGTCTTATTGATTTTCAGTTTTCCCAAGGTATATTCCCTAGACTGGTAGTGCCCTTGGCTCTGTAGCTCTGTTCTTTACTTGTTTTAGGGAACAGAATGCACTCCTCCAGAGAGGCAGTTGGCAATTTACATCCCGCCCATCAGCATAACAAGGCTCCCTGTTCTCCAGGGCCTGTCTTGCCTTTCTTGTTCTTACACATTTTGTGGATGTCCCTTTTGACCGGTGGGAAGTGATACTTCTTTGTAGTGCAGATTTGCATTGCCCGCTTGCTTGCTTGGCCAAAAAGGGCGTATGCGTTTTCTCCTGAATATATTCAGGAGAAAACGCATACGCCCTTTTTGGCCAAGTGCATCATTGTCGAAGTTGTGCCCCTCTTCCTGTGCTTTAAAGGCGATTCCAACGTACCTCTTGAAATCTGTTTCCTGCTATTCTGCCTCGCTTTCAAGTCCGCCTCGTTGCCTTCCCTCAACAGATTTTTGGACGATAGCTGTCCTTTATTACTCGGCCAGTTTGTGAATTGCTGTGCCCCTGAGCTCCATTTTTCAACTCGCTTTTGGTGAGCTGACCACAAGTCCAAAATTTTGGTTCAGGACCTATACTGGTTCCCGGTGGGTGGCTGAGAATTTGGTTAATTCTTCTTCCTGCCAGGAAATTACAGTGATATGTGCCCGTCCAAATGCCTAACAGCTACTCTCTCATTGGTTCTCCCTCTTCCCTTTCATCCTCTGCCAAATTGGCAACCTGTGCGAACCAAGAGGTTAAAGGGGCTGTCTCTCCAAGTTGGGAGGTTGATAGTAAAGCAGATGGAAAGTCAAACCGGAGCACCAGGGGAGGGACTATGCGTTGAGATTTAGAAACCTTTCGTATTCACAGTGTGTCCGTTCTCTAGGTTTCCCGCACATGTTATAGCTGTAGTAATATTCCCTTCAACCTGGAGAGTTCGGACCCATGGAATGGGTGCCATGCATTATTGCTTTAAAGGGTCTGCATTTGCTCACCCAATCTCACCAATCGTCTCAGTCCCAAGTGTCCCTCCTTATGCCACATCCAGCTGTCGTTGTAGATAGGGTCATTCCAGCCTTCATCAGAGACCCTGAAGGAATTGTAAAGAATTTCCCAGTTTTTTTGTTTTGTTTTTGAAATTCCTTTTTATAGTGGGTTTGAGCTGATTCTCGCTGCCATGTTTATGCCAGTCTAGACACACTTGATTCCCTTACGGAGACATATCAATACATAGGTTTTAAGATTCTTACTAGTCAGATATTTTCCTCTGCGGGAAATATGGGGTTTTGAGTCCCTTTCGCTGAGGACGGTGTAGGTCTTGTCTATTCCATAGTTGGTTTTTGGAACGGTACCTGTGCTTATATCAAACTCTGGTTTTATGCTTCACCCCACCTCTCCTTCCCCCTTAAGCAGGTATAAGAGTGTTTTCTAAATGTGAGGCACTGTCCTCTTTCCTAACTCAGTTCAAGTGTAGCCATGTTTACAGGATCTTCATAAGTGATATCTTATGATAAGTTTCTTTTTCTGTGTGACTTATTTCACTTAGAATCATCGTACCTGAATCCACCCATTTTGCTGCTACTGGTCTTATGACATTGATTTCATGGCTGAGGGATATTCCATCGTACGTAAGTACCACAATTTTTTGAACCATGTTTATATTTTCTGGGATACTTAAGGTGTATCCAAGTTGAGGCCCTTGTATGCAGTGCAGCCCTAAATTTTGGGGTGGCTCTGTCTTATTGATTTTCAGTTTTCCCAAGGTATATTCCCTAGACTGGTAGTGCCCTTGGCTCTGTAGCTCTGTTCTTTACTTGTTTTAGGGAACAGAATGCACTCCTCCAGAGAGGCAGTTGGCAATTTACATCCCGCCCATCAGCATAACAAGGCTCCCTGTTCTCCAGGGCCTGTCTTGCCTTTCTTGTTCTTACACATTTTGTGGATGTCCCTTTTGACCGGTGGGAAGTGATACTTCTTTGTAGTGCAGATTTGCATTGCCCGCTTGCTTGCTTGGCCAAAAAGGGCGTATGCGTTTTCTCCTGAATATATTCAGGAGAAAACGCATACGCCCTTTTTGGCCAAGTGCATCATTGTCGAAGTTGTGCCCCTCTTCCTGTGCTTTAAAGGCGATTCCAACGTACCTCTTGAAATCTGTTTCCTGCTATTCTGCCTCGCTTTCAAGTCCGCCTCGTTGCCTTCCCTCAACAGATTTTTGGACGATAGTTGTCCTTTATTACTCGGCCAGGTTGTGAATTGCTGTGCCCCTGAGCTCCATTTTTCAACTCGTTTTTGGTGAGCTGACCGCAAGTCCAAAATTTTGGTTCAGGACCTATACTGGTTCCCGGTGGGTGGCTGAGAATTTGGTTAATTCTTCTTCCTGCCGGGAAATTACAGTGATATGTGACCGTCCAAATGCCTAACAGCTACTCTCTCATTGGTTCTCCCTCTTCCCTTTCATCCTCTGCCAAATTGGCAACCTGTGCGAACCAAGAGGTTAAAGGGGCTGTCTCTCCAAGTTGGGAGGTTGATAGTAAAGCAGACGGAAAGTCAAACCGGAGCACCAGGTGTGGGACTATTCGTTGAGTTTTAGAAACCTTTCGTATTCACAGTGTTTCCGTTCTCTAGGTTTCCCGCACATGTTATAGCTGTAGTAACATCCCCTTCAACCTGGAGAGTTCGGACCCATGGAATGGGTGCCATGCATTATTGCTTTAAAGGGTCTGCATTTGCTCACCCAATCTCACCAATCGTCTCAGTCCCAAGTGTCCCTCCTTATGCCACATCCAGCTGTCGTTGTAGATAGGGTCATTCCAGCCTTCATCAGAGACCCTGAAGGAATTGTAAAGAATTTCCCAGTTTTTTTGTTTTGTTTTTGAAATTCCTTTTTATAGTTGGTTTGAGCTGATTCTCGCTGCCATGTTTATGCCAGTCTAGACACACTTGATTCCCTTACGGAGACATATCAATACATAGGTTTTAAGATTCTTACTAGTCAGATATTTTCCTCTGCGGGAAATATGGGGTTTTGAGTCCCTTTCGCTGAGGACGGTGTAGGTCTTGTCTATTCCATAGTTGGTTTTTGGAACGGTACCTGTGCTTATATCAAACTCTGGTTTTATGCATCACCCCACCTCTCCTTCCCCCTTAAGCAGGTATAAGAGTGTTTTCTAAATGTGAGACACTGTCCTCTTTCCTAACTCAGTTCAAGTGTAGCCATGTTTACAGGATCTTCATAAGTGATATCTTATGATAAGTTTCTTTTTCTGTGTGACTTATTTCACTTAGAATCATCGTACCTGAATCCACCCATTTTGCTGCTACTGGTCTTATGACATTGATTTCATGGCTGAGGGATATTCCATCGTACGTAAGTACCACAATTTTTTGAACCATGTTTATATTTTCTGGGATACTTAAGGTGTATCCAAGTTGAGGTCCTTGTATGCAGTGCAGCCCTAAATTTTGGGGTGGCTCTGTCTTATTGATTTTCAGTTTTCCCAAGGTATATTCCCTAGACTGGTAGTGCCCTTGGCTCTGTAGCTCTGTTCTTTACTTGTTTTAGGGAACAGAATGCACTCCTCCAGAGAGGCAGTTGGCAATTTACATCCCGCCCATCAGCATAACAAGGCTCCCTGTTCTCCAGGGCCTGTCTTGCCTTTCTTGTTCTTACACATTTTGTGGATGTCCCTTTTGACCGGTGGGAAGTGATACTTCTTTGTAGTGCAGATTTGCATTGCCCGCTTGCTTGCTTGGCCAAAAAGGGCGTATGCGTTTTCTCCTGAATATATTCAGGAGAAAACGCATACGCCCTTTTTGGCCAAGTGCATCATTGTCGAAGTTGTGCCCCTCTTCCTGTGCTTTAAAGGCGATTCCAACGTACCTCTTGAAATCTGTTTCCTGCTATTCTGCCTCGCTTTCAAGTCCGCCTCGTTGCCTTCCCTCAACAGATTTTTGGACGATAGTTGTCCTTTATTACTCGGCCAGGTTGTGAATTGCTGTGCCCCTGAGCTCCATTTTTCAACTCGTTTTTGGTGAGCTGACCGCAAGTCCAAAATTTTGGTTCAGGACCTATACTGGTTCCCGGTGGGTGGCTGAGAATTTGGTTAATTCTTCTTCCTGCCGGGAAATTACAGTGATATGTGACCGTCCAAATGCCTAACAGCTACTCTCTCATTGGTTCTCCCTCTTCCCTTTCATCCTCTGCCAAATTGGCAACCTGTGCGAACCAAGAGGTTAAAGGGGCTGTCTCTCCAAGTCGGGAGGTTGATAGTAAAGCAGACGGAAAGTCAAACCGGAGCACCAGGAGAGGGACTATTCGTTGAGTTTTAGAAACCTTTCGTATTCACAGTGTGTCCGTTCTCTAGGTTTCCCGCACATGTTATAGCTGTAGTAATATTCCCTTCAACCTGGAGAGTTCGGACCCATGGAATGGGTGCCATGCATTATTGCTTTAAAGGGTCTGCATTTGCTCACCCAATCTCACCAATCGTCTCAGTCCCAAGTGTCCCTCCTTATGCCACATCCAGCTGTCGTTGTACATAGGGTCATTCCAGCTTTCATCAGAGACCCTGAAGGAATTGTAAAGAATTTCCCAGTTTTTTTGTTTTGTTTTTGAAATTCCTTTTTATAGTGGGTTTGAGCTGATTCTCGCTGCCATGTTTATGCCACTCTAGACACACTTGATTCCCTTATGGAGACATATCAATACATAGGTTTTAAGATTCTTACTAGTCAGATACTTTCCTCTGCGGGAAATATGGGGTTTTGAGTCCCTTTCGCTGAGGACGGTGTAGGTCTTGTCTATTCCATAGTTGGTTTTTGGAACGGTACCTGTGCTTATATCAAACTCTGGTTTTATGCATCACCCCACCTCTCCTTCCCCCTTAAGCAGGTATAAGAGTGTTTTCTAAATGTGAGACACTGTTCTCTTTCCTAACTCAGTTCAAGTGTAGCCATGTTTACAGGATCTTCATAAGTGATATCTTATGATAAGTTTCTTTTTCTGTGTGACTTATTTCACTTAGAATCATCGTACCTGAATCCACCCATTTTGCTGCTACTGGTCTTATGACATTGATTTCATGGCTGAGGGATATTCCATCGTACGTAAGTACCACAATTTTTTGAACCATGTTTATATTTTCTGGGATACTTAAGGTGTATCCAAGTTGAGGTCCTTGTATGCAGTGCAGCCCTAAATTTTGGGGTGGCTCTGTCTTATTGATTTTCAGTTTTCCCAAGGTATATTCCCTAGGCTGGTAGTGCCCTTGGCTCTGTAGCTCTGTTCTTTACTTGTTTTAGGGAACAGAATGCACTCCTCCAGAGAGGCAGTTGGCAATTTACATCCCGCCCATCAGCATAACAAGGCTCCGTGTTCTCCAGGGCCTGTCTTGCCTTTCTTGTTCTTACACATTTTGTGGATGTCCCTTTTGACCGGTGGGAAGTGATACTTCTTTGTAGTGCAGATTTGCATTGCCCGCTTGCTTGCTTGGCCAAAAAGGTCGTATGCGTTTTCTCCTGAATATATTCAGGAGAAAACGCATACGCCCTTTTTGGCCAAGTGCATCATTGTCGAAGTTGTGCCCCTCTTCCTGTGCTTTAAAGGCGATTCCAACGTACCTCTTGAAATCTGTTTCCTGCTATTCTGCCTCGCTTTCAAGTCCGCCTCGTTGCCTTCCCTCAACAGATTTTTGGACGATAGTTGTCCTTTATTACTCGGCCAGTTTGTGAATTGCTGTGCCCCTGAGCTCCATTTTTCAACTCGTTTTTGGTGAGCTGACCGCAAGTCCAAAATTTTGGTTCAGGACCTATACTGGTTCCCGGTGGGTGGCTGAGAATTTGGTTAATTCTTCTTCCTGCCGGGAAATTACAGTGATATGTGCACCTCCAAATGCCTAACAGCTACTCTCTCATTGGTTCTCCCTCTTCCCTTTCATCCTCTGCCAAATTGGCAACCTGTGCGAACCAAGAGGTTAAAGGGGCTGTCTCTCCAAGTTGGGAGGTTGATAGTAAAGCAGACGGAAAGTCAAACCGGAGCACCAGGAGAGGGACTATTCGTTGAGTTTTAGAAACCTTTCGTATTCACAGTGTGTCCGTTCTCTAGGTTTCCCGCACATGTTATAGCTGTAGTAACATTCCCTTCAACCTGGAGAGTTCGGACCCATGGAATGGGTGCCATGCATTATTGCTTTAAAGGGTCTGCATTTGCTCACCCAATCTCACCAATCGTCTCAGTCCCAAGTGTCCCTCCTTATGCCACATCCAGCTGTCATTGTAGTTAGGGTCATTCCAGCTTTCATCAGAGACCCTGAAGGAATTGTAAAGAATTTCCCAGTTTTTTTGTTTTGTTTTTGAAATTCCTTTTTATAGTGGGTTTGAGCTGATTCTCGCTGCCATGTTTATGCCAGTCTAGACACACTTGATTCCCTTACGGAGACATATCAATACATAGGTTTTAAGATTCTTACTAGTCAGATATTTTCCTCTGCGGGAAATATGGGGTTTTGAGTCCCTTTCGCTGAGGACGGTGTAGGTCTTGTCTATTCCATAGTTGGTTTTTGGAACGGTACCTGTGCTTATATCAAACTCTGGTTTTATGCATCACCCCACCTCTCCTTCCCCCTTAAGCAGGTATAAGAGTGTTTTCTAAATGTGAGACACTGTTCTCTTTCCTAACTCAGTTCAAGTGTAGCCATGTTTACAGGATCTTCATAAGTGATATCTTATGATAAGTTTCTTTTTCTGTGTGACTTATTTCACTTAGAATCATCGTACCTGAATCCACCCATTTTGCTGCTACTGGTCTTATGACATTGATTTCATGGCTGAGGGATATTCCATCGTACGTAAGTACCACAATTTTTTGAACCATGTTTATATTTTCTGGGATACTTAAGGTGTATCCAAGTTGAGGCCCTTGTATGCAGTGCAGCCCTAAATTTTGGGGTGGCTCTGTCTTATTGATTTTCAGATTTCCCAAGGTATATTCCCTAGACTGGTAGTGCCCTTGGCTCTGTAGCTCTGTTCTTTACTTGTTTTAGGGAACAGAATGCACTCCTCCAGAGAGGCAGTTGGCAATTTACATCCCGCCCATCAGCATAACAAGGCTCCCTGTTCTCCAGGGCCTGTCTTGCCTTTCTTGTTCTTACACATTTTGTGGATGTCCCTTTTGACTGTTGGGAAGTGATACTTCTTTGTAGTGCAGATTTGCATTGCCCGCTTGCTTGCTTGGCCAAAAAGGGCGTATGCGTTTTCTCCTGAATATATTCAGGAGAAAACGCATACGCCCTTTTTGGCCAAGTGCATCATTGTCGAAGTTGTGCCCCTCTTCCTGTGCTTTAATGGCGATTCCAACGTACCTCTTGAAATCTGTTTCCTGCTTTTCTGCCTCGCTTTCAAGTCCGCCTCGTTGCCTTCCCTCAACAGATTTTTGGAAGATAGTTGTCCTTTATTACTCGGCCAGTTTGTGAATTGCTGTGCCCCTGAGCTCCATTTTTCAACTCGCTTTTGGTGAGCTGACCACAAGTCCAAAATTTTGGTTCAGGACCTATACTGGTTCCCGGTGGGTGGCTGAGAATTTGGTTAATTCTTCTTCCTGCCAGGAAATTACAGTGATATGTGCCCGTCCAAATGCCTAACAGCTACTCTCTCATTGGTTCTCCCTCTTCCCTTTCATCCTCTGCCAAATTGGCAACCTGTGCGAACCAAGAGGTTAAAGGGGCTGTCTCTCCAAGTTGGGAGGTTGATAGTAAAGCAGATGGAAAGTCAAACCGGAGCACAAGGGGAGGGACTATGCGTTGAGATTTAGAAACCTTTCGTATTCACAGTGTGTCCGTTCTCTAGGTTTCCCGCACATGTTATAGCTGTAGTAATATTCCCTTCAACCTGGAGAGTTCGGACCCATGGAATGGGTGCCATGCATTATTGCTTTAAAGGGTCTGCATTTGCTCACCCAATCTCACCAATCGTCTCAGTCCCAAGTGTCCCTCCTTATGCCACATCCAGCTGTCGTTGTAGATAGGGTCATTGCAGCCTTCATCAGAGACCCTGAAGGAATTGTAAAGAATTTCCCAGTTTTTTTGTTTTGTTTTTGAAATTCCTTTTTATAGTGGGTTTGAGCTGATTCTCGCTGCCATGTTTATGCCAGTCTAGACACACTTGATTCCCTTACGGAGACATATCAATACATAGGTTTTAAGATTCTTACTAGTCAGATATTTTCCTCTGCGGGAAATATGGGGTTTTGAGTCCCTTTCGCTGAGGACGGTGTAGGTCTTGTCTATTCCATAGTTGGTTTTTGGAACGGTACCTGTGCTTATATCAAACTCTGGTTTTATGCATCACCCCACCTCTCCTTCCCCCTTAAGCAGGTATAAGAGTGTTTTCTAAATGTGAGACACTGTTCTCTTTCCTAACTCAGTTCAAGTGTAGCCATGTTTACAGGATCTTCATAAGTGATATCTTATGATAAGTTTCTTTTTCTGTGTGACTTATTTCACTTAGAATCATACTACCTGAATCCACCCATTTTGCTGCTACTGGTCTTATGACATTGATTTCATGGCTGAAGGATATTCCATCGTACGTAAGTACCACAATTTTTTGAACCATGTTTATATTTTCTGGGATACTTAAGGTGTATCCAAGTTGAGGTCCTTGTATGCAGTGCAGCCCTAAATTTTGGGGTGGCTCTGTCTTATTGATTTTCAGTTTTCCCAAGGTATATTCCCTAGGCTGGTAGTGCCCTTGGCTCTGTAGCTCTGTTCTTTACTTGTTTTAGGGAACAGAATGCACTCCTCCAGAGAGGCAGTTGGCAATTTACATCCCGCCCATCAGCATAACAAGGCTCCCTGTTCTCCAGGGCCTGTCTTGCCTTTCTTGTTCTTACACATTTTGTGGATGTCCCTTTTGACCGGTGGGAAGTGATACTTCTTTGTAGTGCAGATTTGCATTGCCCGCTTGCTTGCTTGGCCAAAAAGGGCGTATGCGTTTACTCCTGAATATATTCAGGAGAAAACGCATACGCCCTTTTTGGCCAAGTGCATCATTGTCGAAGTTGTGCCCCTCTTCCTGTGCTTTAAAGGCGATTCCAACGTACCTCTTGAAATCTGTTTCCTGCTATTCTGCCTCGCTTTCAAGTCCGCCTCGTTGCCTTCCCTCAACAGATTTTTGGACGATAGTTGTCCTTTATTACTCGGCCAGTTTGTGAATTGCTGTGCCCCTGAGCTCCATTTTTCAACTCGTTTTTGGTGAGCTGACCGCAAGTCCAAAATTTTGGTTCAGGACCTATACTGGTTCCCGGTGGGTGGCTGAGAATTTGGTTAATTCTTCTTCCTGCCGGGAAATTACAGTGATATGTGCACCTCCAAATGCCTAACAGCTACTCTCTCATTGGTTCTCCCTCTTCCCTTTCATCCTCTGCCAAATTGGCAACCTGTGCGAACCAAGAGGTTAAAGGGGCTGTCTCTCCAAGTTGGGAGGTTGATAGTAAAGCAGACGGAAAGTCAAACCGGAGCACCAGGAGAGGGACTATTCGTTGAGTTTTAGAAACCTTTCGTATTCACAGTGTGTCCGTTCTCTAGGTTTCCCGCACATGTTATAGCTGTAGTAACATTCCCTTCAACCTGGAGAGTTCGGACCCATGGAATGGGTGCCATGCATTATTGCTTTAAAGGGTCTGCATTTGCTCACCCAATCTCACCAATCGTGTCAGTCCCAAGTGTCCCTCCTTATGCCATATCCAGCTGTCGTTGTAGATAGGGTCATTCCAGCTTTCATCAGAGACCCTGAAGGAATTGTAAAGAATTTCCCAGTTTTTTTGTTTTGTTTTTGAAATTCCTTTTTATAGTGGGTTTGAGCTGATTCTCGCTGCCATGTTTATGCCAGTCTAGACACACTTGATTCCCTTACGGAGACATATCAATACATAGGTTTTAAGATTCTTACTAGTCAGATATTTTCCTCTGCGGGAAATATGGGGTTTTGAGTCCCTTTCGCTGAGGACGGTGTAGGTCTTGTCTATTCCATAGTTGGTTTTTGGAACGGTACCTGTGCTTATATCAAACTCTGGTTTTATGCATCACCCCACCTCTCCTTCCCCCTTAAGCAGGTATAAGAGTGTTTTCTAAATGTGAGACACTGTTCTCTTTCCTAACTCAGTTCAAGTGTAGCCATGTTTACAGGATCTTCATAAGTGATATCTTATGATAAGTTTCTTTTTCTGTGTGACTTATTTCACTTAGAATCATCGTACCTGAATCCACCCATTTTGCTGCTACTGGTCTTATGACATTGATTTCATGGCTGAGGGATATTCCATCGTACGTAAGTACCACAATTTTTTGAACCATGTTTATATTTTCTGGGATACTTAAGGTGTATCCAAGTTGAGGCCCTTGTATGCAGTGCAGCCCTAAATTTTGGGGTGGCTCTGTCTTATTGATTTTCAGTTTTCCCAAGGTATATTCCCTAGACTGGTAGTGCCCTTGGCTCTGTAGCTCTGTTCTTTACTTGTTTTAGGGAACAGAATGCACTCCTCCAGAGAGGCAGTTGGCAATTTACATCCCGCCCATCAGCATAACAAGGCTCCCTGTTCTCCAGGGCCTGTCTTGCCTTTCTTGTTCTTACACATTTTGTGGATGTCCCTTTTGACTGTTGGGAAGTGATACTTCTTTGTAGTGCAGATTTGCAGTGCCCGCTTGCTTGCTTGGCCAAAAAGGGCGTATGCGTTTTCTCCTGAATATATTCAGGAGAAAACGCATACGCCCTTTTTGGCCAAGTGCATCATTGTCGAAGTTGTGCCCCTCTTCCTGTGCTTTAAAGGCGATTCCAACGTACCTCTTGAAATCTGTTTCCTGCTATTCTGCCTCGCTTTCAAGTCCGCCTCGTTGCCTTCCCTCAACAGATTTTTGGAAGATAGTTGTCCTTTATTACTCGGCCAGTTTGTGAATTGCTGTGCCCCTGAGCTCCATTTTTCAACTCGCTTTTGGTGAGCTGACCACAAGTCCAAAATTTTGGTTCAGGACCTATACTGGTTCCCGGTGGGTGGCTGAGAATTTGGTTAATTCTTCTTCCTGCCAGGAAATTACAGTGATATGTGCCCGTCCAAATGCCTAACAGCTACTCTCTCATTGGTTCTCCCTCTTCCCTTTCATCCTCTGCCAAATTGGCAACCTGTGCGAACCAAGAGGTTAAAGGGGCTGTCTCTCCAAGTTGGGAGGTTGATAGTAAAGCAGATGGAAAGTCAAACCGGAGCACAAGGGGAGGGACTATGCGTTGAGATTTAGAAACCTTTCGTATTCACAGTGTGTCCGTTCTCTAGGTTTCCCGCACATGTTATAGCTGTAGTAATATTCCCTTCAACCTGGAGAGTTCGGACCCATGGAATGGGTGCCATGCATTATTGCTTTAAAGGGTCTGCATTTGCTCACCCAATCTCACCAATCGTCTCAGTCCCAAGTGTCCCTCCTTATGCCACATCCAGCTGTCGTTGTAGATAGGGTCATTGCAGCCTTCATCAGAGACCCTGAAGGAATTGTAAAGAATTTCCCAGTTTTTTTGTTTTGTTTTTGAAATTCCTTTTTATAGTGGGTTTGAGCTGATTCTCGCTGCCATGTTTATGCCAGTCTAGACACACTTGATTCCCTTACAGAGACATATCAATACATAGGTTTTAAGATTCTTACTAGTCAGATATTTTCCTCTGCGGGAAATATGGGGTTTTGAGTCCCTTTCGCTGAGGACGGTGTAGGTCTTGTCTATTCCATAGTTGGTTTTTGGAACGGTACCTGTGCTTATATCAAACTCTGGTTTTATGCATCACCCCACCTCTCCTTCCCCCTTAAGCAGGTATAAGAGTGTTTTCTAAATGTGAGACACTGTCCTCTTTCCTAACTCAGTTCAAGTGTAGCCATGTTTACAGGATCTTCATAAGGGATATCTTATGATAAGTTTCTTTTTCTGTGTGACTTATTTCACTTAGAATCATCGTACCTGAATCCACCCATTTTGCTGCTACTGGTCTTATGACATTGATTTCATGGCTGAGGGATATTCCATCGTACGTAAGTACCACAATTTTTTGAACCATGTTTATATTTTCTGGGATACTTAAGGTGTATCCAAGTTGAGGTCCTTGTATGCAGTGCAGCCCTAAATTTTGGGGTGGCTCTGTCTTATTGATTTTCAGTTTTCCCAAGGTATATTCCCTAGACTGGTAGTGCCCTTGGCTCTGTAGCTCTGTTCTTTACTTGTTTTAGGGAACAGAATGCACTCCTCCAGAGAGGCAGTTGGCAATTTACATCCCTCCCATCAGCATAACAAGGCTCCCTGTTCTCCAGGGCCTGTCTTGCCTTTCTTGTTCTTACACATTTTGTGGATGTCCCTTTTGACCGGTGGGAAGTGATACTTCTTTGTAGTGCAGATTTGCATTGCCCGCTTGCTTGCTTGGCCAAAAAGGGCGTATGCGTTTTCTCCTGAATATATTCAGGAGAAAACGCATACGCCCTTTTTGGCCAAGTGCATCATTGTCGAAGTTGTGCCCCTCTTCCTGTGCTTTAAAGGCGATTCCAACGTACCTCTTGAAATCTGTTTCCTGCTATTCTGCCTTGCTTTCAAGTCCGCCTCGTTGCCTTCCCTCAACAGATTTTTGGACGATAGTTGTCCTTTATTACTTGGCCAGTTTGTGAATTGCTGTGCCCCTGAGCTCCATTTTTCAACTCGTTTTTGGTGAGCTGACCGCAAGTCCAAAATGTTGGTTCAGGACCTATACTGGTTCCCGGTGGGTGGCTGAGAATTTGGTTAATTCTTCTTCCTGCCGGGAAATTACAGTGATATGTGACCGTCCAAATGCCTAACAGCTACTCTCTCATTGGTTCTCCCTCTTCCCTTTCATCCTCTGCCAAATTGGCAACCTGTGCGAACCAAGAGGTTAAAGGGGCTGTCTCTCCATGTCGGGAGGTTGATAGTAAAGCAGACCGAAAGTCAAACCGGAGCACCAGGAGAGGGACTATTCGTTGAGTTTTAGAAACCTTTCGTATTCACAGTGTGTCCGTTCTCTAGGTTTCCCGCACATGTTATAGCTGTAGTAATATTCCCTTCAACCTGGAGAGTTCGGACCCATGGAATGGGTGCCATGCATTATTGCTTTAAAGGGTCTGCATTTGCTCACCCAATCTCACCAATCGTCTCAGTCCCAAGTGTCCCTCCTTATGCCACATCCAGCTGTCGTTGTAGATAGGGTCATTCCAGCTTTCATCAGAGACCCTGAAGGAATTGTAAAGAATTTCCCAGTTTTTTTGTTTTGTTTTTGAAATTCCTTTTTATAGTGGGTTTGAGCTGATTCTCGCTGCCATGTTTATGCCAGTCTAGACACACTTGATTCCCTTATGGAGACATATCAATACATAGGTTTCAAGATTCTTACTAGTCAGATACTTTCCTCTGCGGGAAATATGGGGTTTTGAGTCCCTTTCGCTGAGGACGGTGTAGGTCTTGTCTATTCCATAGTTGGTTTTTGGAACGGTACCTGTGCTTATATCAAACTCTGGTTTTATGCATCACCCCACCTCTCCTTCCCCCTTAAGCAGGTATAAGAGTGTTTTCTAAATGTGAGACACTGTTCTCTTTCCTAACTCAGTTCAAGTGTAGCCATGTTTACAGGATCTTCATAAGTGATATCTTATGATAAGTTTCTTTTTCTGTGTGACTTATTTCACTTAGAATCATCGTACCTGAATCCACCCATTTTGCTGCTACTGGTCTTATGACATTGATTTCATGGCTGAGGGATATTCCATCGTACGTAAGTACCACAATTTTTTGAACCATGTTTATATTTTCTGGGATACTTAAGGTGTATCCAAGTTGAGGTCCTTGTATGCAGTGCAGCCCTAAATATTGGGGTGGCTCTGTCTTATTGATTTTCAGTTTTCCCAAGGTATATTCCCTAGGCTGGTAGTGCCCTTGGCTCTGTAGCTCTGTTCTTTACTTGTTTTAGGGAACAGAATGCACTCCTCCAGAGAGGCAGTTGGCAATTTACATCCCGCCCATCAGCATAACAAGGCTCCCTGTTCTCCAGGGCCTGTCTTGCCTTTCTTGTTCTTACACATTTTGTGGATGTCCCTTTTGACCGGTGGGAAGTGATACTTCTTTGTAGTGCAGATTTGCATTGCCCGCTTGCTTGCTTGGCCAAAAAGGGCGTATGCGTTTTCTCCTGAATATATTCAGGAGAAAACGCATACGCCCTTTTTGGCCAAGTGCATCATTGTCGAAGTTGTGCCCCTCTTCCTGTGCTTTAAAGGCGATTCCAACGTACCTCTTGAAATCTGTTTCCTGATATTCTGCCTCGCTTTCAAGTCCGCCTCGTTGCCTTCCCTCAACAGATTTTTGGACGATAGTTGTCCTTTATTACTCGGCCAGGTTGTGAATTGCTGTGCCCCTGAGCTCCATTTTTCAACTCGTTTTTGGTGAGCTGACCGCAAGTCCAAAATTTTGGTTCAGGACCTATACTGGTTCCCGGTGGGTGGCTGAGAATTTGGTTAATTCTTCTTCCTGCCGGGAAATTACAGTGATATGTGCCCGTCCAAAAGCCTAACAGCTACTCTCTCATTGGTTCTCCCTCTTCCCTTTCATCCTCTGCCAAATTGGCAACCTGTGCGAACCAAGAGGTTAAAGGGGCTGTCTCTCCAAGTCGGGAGGTTGATAGTAAAGCAGACGGAAAGTCAAACCGGAGCACCAGGAGAGGGACTATTCGTTGAGTTTTAGAAACCTTTCGTATTCACAGTGTGTCCGTTCTCTAGGTTTCCCGCACATGTTATAGCTGTAGTAATATTCCCTTCAACCTGGAGAGTTCGGACCCATGGAATGGGTGCCATGCATTATTGCTTTAAAGGGTCTGCATTTGCTCACCCAATCTCACCAATCGTCTCAGTCCCAAGTGTCCCTCCTTATGCCACATCCAGCTGTCGTTGTAGATAGGGTCATTCCAGCCTTCATCAGAGACCCTGAAGGAATTGTAAAGAATTTCCCAGTTTTTTTGTTTTGTTTTTGAAATTCCTTTTTATAGTGGGTTTGAGCTGATTCTCGCTGCCATGTTTATGCCAGTCTAGACACACTTCATTCCCTTACGGAGACATATCAATACATAGGTTTTAAGATTCTTACTAGTCAGATATTTTCCTCTGCGGGAAATATGGGGTTTTGAGTCCCTTTCGCTGAGGACGGTGTAGGTCTTGTCTATTCCATAGTTGGTTTTTGGAACGGTACCTGTGCTTATATCAAACTCTGGTTTTATGCATCACCCCACCTCTCCTTCCCCCTTAAGCAGATATAAGAGTGTTTTCTAAATGTGAGACACTGTTCTCTTTCCTAACTCAGTTCAAGTGTAGCCATGTTTACAGGATCTTCATAAGTGATATCTTATGATAAGTTTCTTTTTCTGTGTGACTTATTTCACTTAGAATCATCGTACCTGAATCCACCCATTTTGCTGCTACTGGTCTTATGACATTGATTTCATGGCTGAGGGATATTCCATCGTACGTAAGTACCACAATTTTTTGAACCATGTTTATATTTTCTGGGATACTTAAGGTGTATCCAAGTTGAGGCCCTTGTATGCAGTGCAGCCCTAAATTTTGGGGTGGCTCTGTCTTATTGATTTTCAGTTTTCCCAAGGTATATTCCCTAGACTGGTAGTGCCCTTGGCTCTGTAGCTCTGTTCTTTACTTGTTTTAGGGAACAGAATGCACTCCTCCAGAGAGGCAGTTGGCAATTTACATCCCGCCCATCAGCATAACAAGGCTCCCTGTTCTCCAGGGCCTGTCTTGCCTTTCTTGTTCTTACACATTTTGTGGATGTCCCTTTTGACCGGTGGGAAGTGATACTTCTTTGTAGTGCAGATTTGCATTGCCCGCTTGCTTGCTTGGCCAAAAAGGGCGTATGCGTTTTCTCCTGAATATATTCAGGAGAAAACGCATACGCCCTTTTTGGCCAAGTGCATCATTGTCGAAGTTGTGCCCCTCTTCCTGTGCTTTAAAGGCGATTCCAACGTACCTCTTGAAATCTGTTTCCTGCTATTCTGCCTCGCTTTCAAGTCTGCCTCGTTGCCTTCCCTCAACAGATTTTTGGACGATAGTTGTCCTTTATTACTCGGCCAGGTTGTGAATTGCTGTGCCCCTGAGCTCCATTTTTCAACTCGTTTTTGGTGAGCTGACCGCAAGTCCAAAATTTTGGTTCAGGACCTATACTGGTTCCCGGTGGGTGGCTTAGAATTTGGTTAATTCTTCTTCCTGCCGGGAAATTACAGTGATATGTGCACCTCCAAATGCCTAACAGCTACTCTCTCATTGGTTCTCCCTCTTCCCTTTCATCCTCTGCCAAATTGGCAACCTGTGCGAACCAAGAGGTTAAAGGGGCTGTCTCTCCAAGTTGGGAGGTTGATAGTAAAGCAGACGGAAAGTCAAACCGGAGCACCAGGGGAGGGACTATGCGTTGAGTTTTAGAAACCTTTCGTATTCACAGTGTGTCCGTTCTCTAGGTTTCCCGCACTTGTTATAGCTGTAGTAATATTCCCTTCAACCTGGAGAGTTCGGACCCATGGAATGGGTGCCATGCATTATTGCTTTAAAGGGTCTGCATTTGCTCACCCAATCTCACCAATCGTCTCAGTCCCAAGTGTCCCTCCTTATGCCACATCCAGCTGTCGTTGTAGATAGGGTCATTCCAGCCTTCATCAGAGACCCTGAAGGAATTGTAAAGAATTTCCCAGTTTTTTTGTTTTGTTTTTGAAATTCCTTTTTATAGTGGGTTTGAGCTGATTCTCGCTGCCATGTTTATGCCAGTCTAGACACACTTGATTCCCTTATGGAGACATATCAATACATAGGTTTTAA
The DNA here is from genome assembly GCF_949752795.1 of Hyperoodon ampullatus. Classification (NCBI taxonomy): domain Eukaryota; kingdom Metazoa; phylum Chordata; class Mammalia; order Artiodactyla; family Ziphiidae; genus Hyperoodon; species Hyperoodon ampullatus. The sequence continues at coordinate 123,594 of NW_027640436.1, forward strand.
GATTCTTACTAGTCAGATATTTTCCTCTGCGGGAAATATGGGGTTTTGAGTCCCTTTCGCTGAGGACGGTGTAGGTCTTGTCTATTCCATAGTTGGTTTTTGGAACGGTACCTGTGCTTATATCAAACTCTGGTTTTATGCATCACCCCACCTCTCCTTCCCCCTTAAGCAGGTATAAGAGTGTTTTCTAAATGTGAGACACTGTTCTCTTTCCTAACTCAGTTCAAGTGTAGCCATGTTTACAGGATCTTCATAAGTGATATCTTATGATAAGTTTCTTTTTCTGTGTGACTTATTTCACTTAGAATCATCGTACCTGAATCCACCCATTTTGCTGCTACTGGTCTTATGACATTGATTTCATGGCTGAGGGATATTCCATCGTACGTAAGTACCACAATTTTTTGAACCATGTTTATATTTTCTGGGATACTTAAGGTGTATCCAAGTTGAGGCCCTTGTATGCAGTGCAGCCCTAAATTTTGGGGTGGCTCTGTCTTATTGATTTTCAGTTTTCCCAAGGTATATTCCCTAGACTGGTAGTGCCCTTGGCTCTGTAGCTCTGTTCTTTACTTGTTTTAGGGAACAGAATGCACTCCTCCAGAGAGGCAGTTGGCAATTTACATCCCGCCCATCAGCATAACAAGGCTCCCTGTTCTCCAGGGCCTGTCTTGCCTTTCTTGTTCTTACACATTTTGTGGATGTCCCTTTTGACCGGTGGGAAGTGATACTTCTTTGTAGTGCAGATTTGCATTGCCTGCTTGCTTGCTTGGCCAAAAAGGGCGTATGCGTTTTCTCCTGAATATATTCAGGAGAAAACGCATACGCCCTTTTTGGCCAAGTGCATCATTGTCGAAGTTGTGCCCCTCTTCCTGTGCTTTAAAGGCGATTCCAACGTACCTCTTGAAATCTGTTTCCTGCTATTCTGCCTCGCTTTCAAGTCCGCCTCGTTGCCTTCCCTCAACAGATTTTTGGACGATAGTTGTCCTTTATTACTCGGCCAGTTTGTGAATTGCTGTGCCCCTGAGCTCCATTTTTCAACTCGTTTTTGGTGAGCTGACCGCAAGTCCAAAATTTTGGTTCAGGACCTATACTGGTTCCCGGTGGGTGGCTGAGAATTTGGTTAATTCTTCTTCCTGCCGGGAAATTACAGTGATATGTGCACCTCCAAATGCCTAACAGCTACTCTCTCATTGGTTCTCCCTCTTCCCTTTCATCCTCTGCCAAATTGGCAACCTGTGCGAACCAAGAGGTTAAAGGGGCTGTCTCTCCAAGTTGGGAGGTTGATAGTAAAGCAGACGGAAAGTCAAACCGGAGCACCAGGGGAGGGACTATGCGTTGAGTTTTAGAAACCTTTCGTATTCACAGTGTGTCCGTTCTCTAGGTTTCCCGCACTTGTTATAGCTGTAGTAATATTCCCTTCAACCTGGAGAGTTTGGACCCATGGAATGGGTGCCATGCATTATTGCTTTAAAGGGTCTGCATTTGCTCACCCAATCTCACCAATCGTCTCAGTCCCAAGTGTCCCTCCTTATGCCACATCCAGCTGTCGTTGTAGATAGGGTCATTCCAGCCTTCATCAGAGACCCTGAAGGAATTGCAAAGAATTTCCCAGTTTTTTTGTTTTGTTTTTGAAATTCCTTTTTATAGTGGGTTTGAGCTGATTCTCGCTGCCATGTTTATGCCAGTCTAGACACACTTGATTCCCTTACGGAGACATATCAATACATAGGTTTTAAGATTCTTACTAGTCAGATATTTTCCTCTGCGGGAAATATGGGGTTTTGAGTCCCTTTCGCTGAGGACGGTGTAGGTCTTGTCTATTCCATAGTTGGTTTTTGGAACGGTACCTGTGCTTATATCAAACTCTGGTTTTATGCATCACCCCACCTCTCCTTCCCCCTTAAGCAGGTATAAGAGTGTTTTCTAAATGTGAGACACTGTTCTCTTTCCTAACTCAGTTCAAGTGTAGCCATGTTTACAGGATCTTCATAAGTGATATCTTATGATAAGTTTCTTTTTCTGTGTGACTTATTTCACTTAGAATCATCGTACCTGAATCCATCCATTTTGCTGCTACTGGTCTTATGACATTGATTTCATGGCTGAGGGATATTCCATCGTACGTAAGTACCACAATTTTTTGAACCATGTTTATATTTTCTGGGATACTTAAGGTGTATCCAAGTTGAGGCCCTTGTATGCAGTGCAGCCCTAAATTTTGGGGTGGCTCTGTCTTATTGATTTTCAGTTTTCCCAAGGTATATTCCCTAGACTGGTAGTGCCCTTGGCTCTGTAGCTCTGTTCTTTACTTGTTTTAGGGAACAGAATGCACTCCTCCAGAGAGGCAGTTGGCAATTTACATCCCGCCCATCAGCATAACAAGGCTCCCTGTTCTCCAGGGCCTGTCTTGCCTTTCTTGTTCTTACACATTTTGTGGATGTCCCTTTTGACCGGTGGGAAGTGATACTTCTTTGTAGTGCAGATTTGCATTGCCCGCTTGCTTGCTTGGCCAAAAAGGGCGTATGCGTTTTCTCCTGAATATATTCAGGAGAAAACGCATACGCCCTTTTTGGCCAAGTGCATCATTGTCGAAGTTGTGCCCCTCTTCCTGTGCTTTAAAGGCGATTCCAACGTACCTCTTGAAATCTGTTTCCTGCTATTCTGCCTCGCTTTCAAGTCCGCCTCGTTGCCTTCCCTCAACAGATTTTTGGACGATAGTTGTCCTTTATTACTCGGCCAGTTTGTGAATTGCTGTGCCCCTGAGCTCCATTTTTCAACTCGTTTTTGGTGAGCTGACCGCAAGTCCAAAATTTTGGTTCAGGACCTATACTGGTTCCCGGTGGGTGGCTGAGAATTTGGTTAATTCTTCTTCCTGCCGGGAAATTACAGTGATATGTGACCGTCCAAATGCCTAACAGCTACTCTCTCATTGGTTCTCCCTCTTCCCTTTCATCCACTGCCAAATTGGAAACCTGTGCGAACCAAGAGGTTAAAGGGGCTGTCTCTCCAAGTTGGGAGGTTGATAGTAAAGCAGACGGAAAGTCAAACCGGAGCACCAGGGGTGGGACTATTCGTTGAGTTTTAGAAACCTTTCGTATTCACAGTGTTTCCGTTCTCTAGGTTTCCCGCACATGTTATAGCTGTAGTAACATCCCCTTCAACCTGGAGAGTTCGGACCCATGGAATGGGTGCCATGCATTATTGCTTTAAAGGGTCTGCATTTGCTCACCCAATCTCACCAATCGTCTCAGTCCCAAGTGTCCCTCCTTATGCCACATCCAGCTGTCGTTGTAGATAGGGTCATTCCAGCTTTCATCAGAGACCTTGAAGGAATTGTAAAGAATTTCCCAGTTTTTTTGTTTTGTTTTTGAAATTCCTTTTTATAGTGGGTTTGAGCTGATTCTCGCTGCCATGTTTATGCCAGTCTAGACACACTTGATTCCCTTACGGAGACATATCAATACATAGGTTTTAAGATTCTTACTAGTCAGATATTTTCCTCTGCGGGAAATATGGGGTTTTGAGTCCCTTTCGCTGAGGACGGTGTAGGTCTTGTCTATTCCATAGTTGGTTTTTGGAACGGTACCTGTGCTTATATCAAACTCTGGTTTTATGCATCACCCCACCTCTCCTTCCCCCTTAAGCAGGTATAAGAGTGTTTTCTAAATGTGAGACACTGTTCTCTTTCCTAACTCAGTTCAAGTGTAGCCATGTTTACAGGATCTTCATAAGTGATATCTTATGATAAGTTTCTTTTTCTGTGTGACTTATTTCACTTAGAATCATCGTACCTGAATCCACCCATTTTGCTGCTACTGGTCTTATGACATTGATTTCATGGCTGAGGGATATTCCATCATACGTAAGTACCACAATTTTTTGAACCATGTTTATATTTTCTGGGATACTTAAGGTGTATCCAAGTTGAGGTCCTTGTATGCAGTGCAGCCCTAAATTTTGGGGTGGCTCTGTCTTATTGATTTTCAGTTTTCCCAAGGTATATTCCCTAGACTGGTAGTGCCCTTGGCTCTGTAGCTCTGTTCTTTACTTGTTTTAGGGAACAGAATGCACTCCTCCAGAGAGGCAGTTGGCAATTTACATCCCGCCCATCAGCATAACAGGGCTCCCTGTTCTCCAGGGCCTGTCTTGCCTTTCTTGTTCTTACACATTTTGTGGATGTCCCTTTTGACCGGTGGGAAGTGATACTTCTTTGTAGTGCAGATTTGCATTGCCCGCTTGCTTGCTTGGCCAAAAAGGGCGTATGCGTTTTCTCCTGAATATATTCAGGAGAAAACGCATACGCCCTTTTTGGCCAAGTGCATCATTGTCGAAGTTGTGCCCCTCTTCCTGTGCTTTAAAGGCGATTCCAACGTACCTCTTGAAATCTGTTTCCTGCTATTCTGCCTCGCTTTCAAGTCCGCCTCGTTGCCTTCCCTCAACAGATTTTTGGACGATAGTTGTCCTTTATTACTCGGCCAGGTTGTGAATTGCTGTGCCCCTGAGCTCCATTTTTCAACTCGTTTTTGGTGAGCTGACCGCAAGTCCAAAATTTTGGTTCAGGACATATACTGGTTCCCGGTGGGTGGTTGAGAATTTGGTTAATTCTTCTTCCTGCCGGGAAATTACAGTGATATGTGCACCTCCAAATGCCTAACAGCTACTCTCTCATTGGTTCTCCCTATTCCCTTTCATCCTCTGCCAAATTGGCAACCTGTGCGAACCAAGAGGTTAAAGGGGCTGTCTCTCCAAGTCGGGAGGTTGATAGTAAAGCAGACGGAAAGTCAAATCGGAGCACCAGGAGAGGGACTATTCGTTGAGTTTTAGAAACCTTTCGTATTCACAGTGTGTCCGTTCTCTAGGTTTCCCGCACATGTTATAGCTGTAGTAATATTCCCTTCAACCTGGAGAGTTCGGACCCATGGAATGGGTGCCATGCATTATTGCTTTAAAGGGTCTGCATTTGCTCACCCAATCTCACCAATCGTCTCAGTCCCAAGTGTCCCTCCTTATGCCACATCCAGCTGTCGTTGTAGATAGGGTCATTCCAGCTTTCATCAGAGACCCTGAAGGAATTGTAAAGAATTTCCCAGTTTTTTTGTTTTGTTTTTGAAATTCCTTTTTATAGTGGGTTTGAGCTGATTCTCGCTGCCATGTTTATGCCAGTCTAGACACACTTGATTCCCTTATGGAGACATATCAATACATAGGTTTTAAGATTCTTACTAGTCAGATACTTTCCTCTGCGGGAAATATGGGGTTTTGAGTCCCTTTCGCTGAGGACGGTGTAGGTCTTGTCTATTCCATAGTTGGTTTTTGGAACGGTACCTGTGCTTATATCAAACTCTGGTTTTATGCATCACCCCACCTCTCCTTCCCCCTTAAGCAGGTATAAGAGTGTTTTCTAAATGTGAGACACTGTTCTCTTTCCTAACTCAGTTCAAGTGTAGCCATGTTTACAGGATCTTCATAAGTGATATCTTATGATAAGATTCTTTTTCTGTGTGACTTATTTCACTTAGAATCATCGTACCTGAATCCACCCATTTTGCTGCTACTGGTCTTATGACATTGATTTCATGGCTGAGGGATATTCCATCGTACGTAAGTACCACAATTTTTTGAACCATGTTTATATTTTCTGGGATACTTAAGGTGTATCCAAGTTGAGGCCCTTGTATGCAGTGCAGCCCTAAATTTTGGGGTGGCTCTGTCTTATTGATTTTCAGTTTTCCCAAGGTATATTCCCTAGACTGGTAGTGCCCTTGGCTCTGTAGCTCTGTTCTTTACTTGTTTTAGGGAACAGAATGCACTCCTCCAGAGAGGCAGTTGGCAATTTACATCCCGCCCATCAGCATAACAAGGCTCCCTGTTCTCCAGGGCCTGTCTTGCCTTTCTTGTTCTTACACATTTTGTGGATGTCCCTTTTGACCGGTGGGAAGTGATACTTCTTTGTAGTGCAGATTTGCATTGCCCGCTTGCTTGCTTGGCCAAAAAGGGCGTATGCGTTTTCTCCTGAATATATTCAGGAGAAAACGCATACGCCCTTTTTGGCCAAGTGCATCATTGTCGAAGTTGTGCCCCTCTTCCTGTGCTTTAAAGGCGATTCCAACGTACCTCTTGAAATCTGTTTCCTGCTATTCTGCCTCGCTTTCAAGTCTGCCTCGTTGCCTTCCCTCAACAGATTTTTGGACGATAGTTGTCCTTTATTACTCGGCCAGGTTGTGAATTGCTGTGCCCCTGAGCTCCATTTTTCAACTCGTTTTTGGTGAGCTGACCGCAAGTCCAAAATTTTGGTTCAGGACCTATACTGGTTCCCGGTGGGTGGCTGAGAATTTGGTTAATTCTTCTTCCTGCCGGGAAATTACAGTGATATGTGCACCTCCAAATGCCTAACAGCTACTCTCTCATTGGTTCTCCCTCTTCCCTTTCATCCTCTGCCAAATTGGCAACCTGTGCGAACCAAGAGGTTAAAGGGGCTGTCTCTCCAAGTTGGGAGGTTGATAGTAAAGCAGACGGAAAGTCAAACCGGAGCACCAGGGGAGGGACTATGCGTTGAGTTTTAGAAACCTTTCGTATTCACAGTGTGTCCGTTCTTTGGTTTCCCGCACTTGTTATAGCTGTAGTAATATTCCCTTCAACCTGGAGAGTTCGGACCCATGGAATGGGTGCCATGCATTATTGCTTTAAAGGGTCTGCATTTGCTCACCCAATCTCACCAATCGTCTCAGTCCCAAGTGTCCCTCCTTATGCCACATCCAGCTGTCCTTGTAGATAGGGTCATTCCAGCTTTCATCAGAGACCCTGAAGGAATTGTAAAGAATTTCCCAGTTTTTTTGTTTTGTTTTTGAAATTCCTTTTTATAGTGGGTTTGAGCTGATTCTCGCTGCCATGTTTATGCCAGTCTAGACACACTTGATTCCCTTACGGAGACATATCAATACATAGGTTTTAAGATTCTTACTAGTCAGATATTTTCCTCTGCGGGAAATATGGGGTTTTGAGTCCCTTTTGCTGAGGACGGTGGAGGTCTTGTCTATTCCATAGTTGGTTTTTGGAACGGTACCTGTGCTTATATCAAACTCTGGTTTTATGCATCACCCCACCTCTCCTTCCCCCTTAAGCAGGTATAAGAGTGTTTTCTAAATGTGAGACACTGTTCTCTTTCCTAACTCAGTTCAAGTGTAGCCATGTTTACAGGATCTTCATAAGTGATATCTTATGATAAGTTTCTTTTTCTGTGTGACTTATTTCACTTAGAATCATCGTACCTGAATCCACCCATTTTGCTGCTACTGGTCTTATGACATTGATTTCATGGCTGAGGGATATTCCATCGTACGTAAGTACCACAATTTTTTGAACCATGTTTATATTTTCTGGGATACTTAAGGTGTATCCAAGTTGAGGCCCTTGTATGCAGTGCAGCCCTAAATTTTGGGGTGGCTCTGTCTTATTGATTTTCAGTTTTCCCAAGGTATATTCCCTAGACTGGTAGTGCCCTTGGCTCTGTAGCTCTGTTCTTTACTTGTTTTAGGGAACAGAATGCACTCCTCCAGAGAGGCAGTTGGCAATTTACATCCCGCCCATCAGCATAACAAGGCTCCCTGTTCTCCAGGGCCTGTCTTGCCTTTCTTGTTCTTACACATTTTGTGGATGTCCCTTTTGACCGGTGGGAAGTGATACTTCTTTGTAGTGCAGATTTGCATTGCCCGCTTGCTTGCTTGGCCAAAAAGGGCGTATGCGTTTTCTCCTGAATATATTCAGGAGAAAACGCATACGCCCTTTTTGGCCAAGTGCATCATTGTCGAAGTTGTGCCCCTCTTCCTGTGCTTTAAAGGTGATTCCAACGTACCTCTTGAAATCTGTTTCCTGCTATTCTGCCTCGCTTTCAAGTCCGCCTCGTTGCCTTCCCTCAACAGATTTTTGGACGATAGTTGTCCTTTATTACTCGGCCAGTTTGTGAATTGCTGTGCCCCTGAGCTCCATTTTTCAACTCGTTTTTGGTGAGCTGACCGCAAGTCCAAAATTTTGGTTCAGGACCTATACTGGTTCCCGGTGGGTGGCTGAGAATTTGGTTAATTCTTCTTCCTGCCGGGAAATTACAGTGATATGTGACCGTCCAAATGCCTAACAGCTACTCTCTCATTGGTTCTCCCTCTTCCCTTTCATCCACTGCCAAATTGGCAACCTGTGCGAACCAAGAGGTTAAAGGGGCTGTCTCTCCAAGTTGGGAGGTTGATAGTAAAGCAGACGGAAAGTCAAACCAGAGCACCAGGGGTGGGACTATTCGTTGAGTTTTAGAAACCTTTCGTATTCACAGTGTTTCCGTTCTCTAGGTTTCCCGCACATGTTATAGCTGTAGTAACATCCCCTTCAACCTGGAGAGTTCGGACCCATGGAATGGGTGCCATGCATTATTGCTTTAAAGGGTCTGCATTTGCTCACCCAATCTCACCAATCGTCTCAGTCCCAAGTGTCCCTCCTTATGCCACATCCAGCTGTCGTTGTAGATAGGGTCATTCCAGCTTTAATCAGAGACCTTGAAGGAATTGTAAAGAATTTCCCAGTTTTTTTGTTTTGTTTTTGAAATTCCTTTTTATAGTGGGTTTGAGCTGATTCTCGCTGCCATGTTTATGCCAGTCTAGACACACTTGATTCCCTTACGGAGACATATCAATACATAGGTTTTAAGATTCTTACTAGTCAGATATTTTCCTCTGCGGGAAATATGGGGTTTTGAGTCCCTTTCGCTGAGGACGGTGTAGGTCTTGTCTATTCCATAGTTGGTTTTTGGAACGGTACCTGTGCTTATATCAAACTCTGGTTTTATGCATCACCCCACCTCTCCTTCCCCCTTAAGCAGGTATAAGAGTGTTTTCTAAATGTGAGACACTGTTCTCTTTCCTAACTCAGTTCAAGTGTAGCCATGTTTACAGGATCTTCATAAGTGATATCTTATGATAAGTTTCTTTTTCTGTGTGACTTATTTCACTTAGAATCATCGTACCTGAATCCACCCATTTTGCTGCTACTGGTCTTATGACATTGATTTCATGGCTGAGGGATATTCCATCGTACGTAAGTACCACAATTTTTTGAACCATGTTTATATTTTCTGGGATACTTAAGGTGTATCCAAGTTGAGGTCCTTGTATGCAGTGCAGCCCTAAATTTTGGGGTGGCTCTGTCTTATTGATTTTCAGTTTTCCCAAGGTATATTCCCTAGACTGGTAGTGCCCTTGGCTCTGTAGCTCTGTTCTTTACTTGTTTTAGGGAACAGAATGCACTCCTCCAGAGAGGCAGTTGGCAATTTACATCCCGCCCATCAGCATAACAAGGCTCCCTGTTCTCCAGGGCCTGTCTTGCCTTTCTTGTTCTTACACATTTTGTGGATGTCCCTTTTGACCGGTGGGAAGTGATACTTCTTTGTAGTGCAGATTTGCATTGCCCGCTTGCTTGCTTGGCCAAAAAGGGCGTATGCGTTTTCTCCTGAATATATTCAGGAGAAAACGCATACGCCCTTTTTGGCCAAGTGCATCATTGTCGAAGTTGTGCCCCTCTTCCTGTGCTTTAAAGGCGATTCCAACGTACCTCTTGAAATCTGTTTCCTGCTATTCTGCCTCGCTTTCAAGTCCGCCTCGTTGCCTTCCCTCAACAGATTTTTGGACGATAGTTGTCCTTTATTACTCGGCCAGGTTGTGAATTGCTGTGCCCCTGAGCTCCATTTTTCAACTCGTTTTTGGTGAGCTGACCGCAAGTCCAAAATTTTGGTTCAGGACCTATACTGGTTCCCGGTGGGTGGCTGAGAATTTGGTTAATTCTTCTTCCTGCCGGGAAATTACAGTGATATGTGCCCGTCCAAATGCCTAACAGCTACTCTCTCATTGGTTCTCCCTCTTCCCTTTCATCCTCTGCCAAATTGGCAACCTGTGCGAACCAAGAGGTTAAAGGGGCTGTCTCTCCAAGTCGGGAGGTTGATAGTAAAGCAGACGGAAAGTCAAATCGGAGCACCAGGAGAGGGACTATTCGTTGAGTTTTAGAAACCTTTCGTATTCACAGTGTGTCCGTTCTCTAGGTTTCCCGCACATGTTATAGCTGTAGTAATATTCCCTTCAACCTGGAGAGTTCGGACCCATGGAATGGGTGCCATGCATTATTGCTTTAAAGGGTCTGCATTTGCTCACCCAATCTCACCAATCGTCTCAGTCCCAAGTGTCCCTCCTTATGCCACATCCAGCTGTCGTTGTAGATAGGGTCATTCCAGCTTTCATCAGAGACCCTGAAGGAATTGTAAAGAATTTCCCAGTTTTTTTGTTTTGTTTTTGAAATTCCTTTTTATAGTGGGTTTGAGCTGATTCTCGCTGCCATGTTTATGCCAGTCTAGACACACTTGATTCCCTTATGGAGACATATCAATACATAGGTTTTAAGATTCTTACTAGTCAGATACTTTCCTCTGCGGGAAATATGGGGTTTTGAGTCCCTTTCGCTGAGGACGGTGTAGGTCTTGTCTATTCCATAGTTGGTTTTTGGAACGGTACCTGTGCTTATATCAAACTCTGGTTTTATGCATCACCCCACCTCTCCTTCCCCCTTAAGCAGGTATAAGAGTGTTTTCTAAATGTGAGACACTGTTCTCTTTCCTAACTCAGTTCAAGTGTAGCCATGTTTACAGGATCTTCATAAGTGACATCTTATGATAAGATTCTTTTTCTGTGTGACTTATTTCACTTAGAATCATCGTACCTGAATCCACCCATTTTGCTGCTACTGGTCTTATGACATTGATTTCATGGCTGAGGGATATTCCATCGTACGTAAGTACCACAATTTTTTGAACCATGTTTATATTTTCTGGGATACTTAAGGTGTATCCAAGTTGAGGCCCTTGTATGCAGTGCAGCCCTAAATTTTGGGGTGGCTCTGTCTTATTGATTTTCAGTTTTCCCAAGGTATATTCCCTAGACTGGTAGTGCCCTTGGCTCTGTAGCTCTGTTCTTTACTTGTTTTAGGGAACAGAATGCACTCCTCCAGAGAGGCAGTTGGCAATTTACATCCCGCCCATCAGCATAACAAGGCTCCCTGTTCTCCAGGGCCTGTCTTGCCTTTCTTGTTCTTACACATTTTGTGGATGTCCCTTTTGACCGGTGGGAAGTGATACTTCTTTGTAGTGCAGATTTGCATTGCCCGCTTGCTTGCTTGGCCAAAAAGGGCGTATGCGTTTTCTCCTGAATATATTCAGGAGAAAACGCATACGCCCTTTTTGGCCAAGTGCATCATTGTCGAAGTTGTGCCCCTCTTTCTGTGCTTTAAAGGCGATTCCAACGTACCTCTTGAAATCTGTTTCCTAATATTCTGCCTCGCTTTCAAGTCCGCCTCGTTGCCTTCCCTCAACAGATTTTTGGACGATAGTTGTCCTTTATTACTCGGCCAGTTTGTGAATTGCTGTGCCCCTGAGCTCCATTTTTCAACTCGTTTTTGGTGAGCTGACCGCAAGTCCAAAATTTTGGTTCAGGACCTATACTGGTTCCCGGTGGGTGGCTGAGAATTTGGTTAATTCTTCTTCCTGCCGGGAAATTACAGTGATATGTGCCCGTCCAAATGCCTAACAGCTACTCTCTCATTGGTTCTCCCTCTTCCCTTTCATCCTCTGCCAAATTGGCAACCTGTGCGAACCAAGAGGTTAAAGGGGCTGTCTCTCCAAGTTGGGAGGTTGATAGTAAAGCAGACGGAAAGTCAAACCGGAGCACCAGGGGAGGGACTATGCGTTGAGTTTTAGAAACCTTTCGTATTCACAGTGTGTCCGTTCTCTAGGTTTCCCGCACATGTTATAGCTGTAGTAATATTCCCTTCAACCTGGAGAGTTCGGACCCATGGAATGGGTGCCATGCATTATTGCTTTAAAGGGTCTGCATTTGCTCACCCAATCTCACCAATCGTCTCAGTCCCAAGTGTCCCTCCTTATGCCACATCCAGCTGTCATTGTAGATAGGGTCATTCCAGCTTTCATCAGAGACCCTGAAGGAATTGTAAAGAATTTCCCAGTTTTTTTGTTTTGTTTTTGAAATTCCTTTTTATAGTGGGTTTGAGCTGATTCTCGCTGCCATGTTTATGCCAGTCTAGACACACTTGATTCCCTTACGGAGACATATCAATACATAGGTTTTAAGATTCTTACTAGTCAGATATTTTCCTCTGCGGGAAATATGGGGTTTTGAGTCCCTTTCGCTGAGGACGGTGTAGGTCTTGTCTATTCCATAGTTGGTTTTTGGAACGGTACCTGTGCTTATATCAAACTCTGGTTTTATGCATCACCCCACCTCTCCTTCCCCCTTAAGCAGGTATAAGAGTGTTTTCTAAATGTGAGACACTGTTCTCTTTCCTAACTCAGTTCAAGTGTAGCCATGTTTACAGGATCTTCATAAGTGATATCTTATGATAAGTTTCTTTTTCTGTGTGACTTATTTCACTTAGAATCATCGTACCTGAATCCACCCATTTTGCTGCTACTGGTCTTATGACATTGATTTCATGGCTGAGGGATATTCCATCGTACGTAAGTACCACAATTTTTTGAACCATGTTTATATTTTCTGGGATACTTAAGGTGTATCCAAGTTGAGGTCCTTGTATGCAGTGCAGCCCTAAATTTTGGGGTGGCTCTGTCTTATTGATTTTCAGTTTTCCCAAGGTATATTCCCTAGACTGGTAGTGCCCTTGGCTCTGTAGCTCTGTTCTTTACTTGTTTTAGGGAACAGAATGCACTCCTCCAGAGAGGCAGTTGGCAATTTACATCCCGCCCATCAGCATAACAAGGCTCCCTGTTCTCCAGGGCCTGTCTTGCCTTTCTTGTTCTTACACATTTTGTGGATGTCCCTTTTGACCGGTGGGAAGTGATACTTCTTTGTAGTGCAGATTTGCATTGCCCGCTTGCTTGCTTGGCCAAAAAGGGCGTATGCGTTTTCTCCTGAATATATTCAGGAGAAAACGCATACGCCCTTTTTGGCCAAGTGCATCATTGTCGAAGTTGTGCCCCTCTTCCTGTGCTTTAAAGGCGATTCCAACGTACCTCTTGAAATCTGTTTCCTGCTATTCTGCCTCGCTTTCAAGTCCGCCTCGTTGCCTTCCCTCAACAGATTTTTGGACGATAGTTGTCCTTTATTACTCGGCCAGTTTGTGAATTGCTGTGCCCCTGAGCTCCATTTTTCAACTCGTTTTTGGTGAGCTGACCGCAAGTCCAAAATTTTGGTTCAGGACCTATACTGGTTCCCGGTGGGTGGCTGAGAATTTGGTTAATTCTTCTTCCTGCCGGGAAATTACAGTGATATGTGCCCGTCCAAATGCCTAACAGCTACTCTCTCATTGGTTCTCCCTCTTCCCTTTCATCCTCTGCCAAATTGGCAACCTGTGCGAACCAAGAGGTTAAAGGGGCTGTCTCTCCAAGTTGGGAGGTTGATAGTAAAGCAGACGGAAAGTCAAACCGGAGCACCAGGGGAGGGACTATGCGTTGAGTTTTAGAAACCTTTCGTATTCACAGTGTGTCCGTTCTCTAGGTTTCCCGCACATGTTATAGCTGTAGTAATATTCCCTTCAACCTGGAGAGTTCGGACCCATGGAATGGGTGCCATGCATTATTGCTTTAAAGGGTCTGCATTTGCTCACCCAATCTCACCAATCGTCTCAGTCCCAAGTGTCCCTCCTTATGCCACATCCAGCTGTCATTGTAGATAGGGTCATTCCAGCTTTCATCAGAGACCCTGAAGGAATTGTAAAGAATTTCCCAGTTTTTTTGTTTTGTTTTTGAAATTCCTTTTTATAGTGGGTTTGAGCTGATTCTCGCTGCCATGTTTATGCCAGTCTAGACACACTTGATTCCCTTACGGAGACATATCAATACATAGGTTTTAAGATTCTTACTAGTCAGATATTTTCCTCTGCGGGAAATATGGGGTTTTGAGTCCCTTTCGCTGAGGACGGTGTAGGTCTTGTCTATTCCATAGTTGGTTTTTGGAACGGTACCTGTGCTTATATCAAACTCTGGTTTTATGCATCACCCCACCTCTCCTTCCCCCTTAAGCAGGTATAAGAGTGTTTTCTAAATGTGAGACACTGTTCTCTTTCCTAACTCAGTTCAAGTGTAGCCATGTTTACAGGATCTTCATAAGTGATATCTTATGATAAGTTTCTTTTTCTGTGTGACTTATTTCACTTAGAATCATCGTACCTGAATCCACCCATTTTGCTGCTACTGGTCTTATGACATTGATTTCATGGCTGAGGGATATTCCATCGTACGTAAGTACCACAATTTTTTGAACCATGTTTATATTTTCTGGGATACTTAAGGTGTATCCAAGTTGAGGTCCTTGTATGCAGTGCAGCCCTAAATTTTGGGGTGGCTCTGTCTTATTGATTTTCAGTTTTCCCAAGGTATATTCCCTAGACTGGTAGTGCCCTTGGCTCTGTAGCTCTGTTCTTTACTTGTTTTAGGGAACAGAATGCACTCCTCCAGAGAGGCAGTTGGCAATTTACATCCCGCCCATCAGCATAACAAGGCTCCCTGTTCTCCAGGGCCTGTCTTGCCTTTCTTGTTCTTACACATTTTGTGGATGTCCCTTTTGACCGGTGGGAAGTGATACTTCTTTGTAGTGCAGATTTGCATTGCCCGCTTGCTTGCTTGGCCAAAAAGGGCGTATGCGTTTTCTCCTGAATATATTCAGGAGAAAACGCATACGCCCTTTTTGGCCAAGTGCATCATTGTCGAAGTTGTGCCCCTCTTCCTGTGCTTTAAAGGCGATTCCAACGTACCTCTTGAAATCTGTTTCCTGCTATTCTGCCTCGCTTTCAAGTCCGCCTCGTTGCCTTCCCTCAACAGATTTTTGGACGATAGTTGTCCTTTATTACTCGGCCAGTTTGTGAATTGCTGTGCCCCTGAGCTCCATTTTTCAACTCGCTTTTGGTGAGCTGACCGCAAGTCCAAAATTTTGGTTCAGGACCTATACTGGTTCCCGGTGGGTGGCTGAGAATTTGGTTAATTCTTCTTCCTGCCGGGAAATTACAGTGATATGTGCCCGTCCAAATGCCTAACAGCTACTCTCTCATTGGTTCTCCCTCTTCCCTTTCATCCTCTGCCAAATTGGCAACCTGTGCGAACCAAGAGGTTAAAGGGGCTGTCTCTCCAAGTTGGGAGGTTGATAGTAAAGCAGACGGAAAGTCAAACCGGAGCACCAGGGGAGGGACTATGCGTTGAGTTTTAGAAACCTTTCGTATTCACAGTGTGTCCGTTCTCTAGGTTTCCCGCTCATGTTATAGCTGTAGTAATATTCCCTTCAACCTGGAGAGTTCGGACCCATGGAATGGGTGCCATGCATTATTGCTTTAAAGGGTCTGCATTTGCTCACCCAATCTCACCAATCGTCTCAGTCCCAAGTGTCCCTCCTTATGCCACATCCAGCTGTCGTTGTAGATAGGGTCATTCCAGCCTTCATCAGAGACCCTGAAGGAATTGTAAAGAATTTCCCAGTTTTTTTGTTTTGTTTTTGAAATTCCTTTTTATAGTGGGTTTGAGCTGATTCTCGCTGCCATGTTTATGCCAGTCTAGACACACTTGATTCCCTTATGGAGACATATCAATACATAGGTTTTAAGATTCTTACTAGTCAGATATTTTCCTCTGCGGGAAATATGGGGTTTTGAGTCCCTTTCGCTGAGGACGGTGTAGGTCTTGTCTATTCCATAGTTGGTTTTTGGAACGGTACCTGTGCTTATATCAAACTCTGGTTTTATGCATCACCCCACCTCTCCTTCCCCCTTAAGCAGGTATAAGAGTGTTTTCTAAATGTGAGACACTGTCCTCTTTCCTAACTCAGTTCAAGTGTAGCCATGTTTACAGGATCTTCATAAGTGATATCTTATGATAAGTTTCTTTTTCTGTGTGACTTATTTCACTTAGAATCATCGTACCTGAATCCACCCATTTTGCTGCTACTGGTCTTATGACATTGATTTCATGGCTGAGGGATATTCCATCGTACGTAAGTACCACAATTTTTTGAACCATGTTTATATTTTCTGGGATACTTAAGGTGTATCCAAGTTGAGGTCCTTGTATGCAGTGCAGCCCTAAATTTTGGGGTGGCTCTCTCTTATTGATTTTCAGTTTTCCCAAGGTATATTCCCTAGACTGGTAGTGCCCTTGGCTCTGTAGCTCTGTTCTTTACTTGTTTTAGGGAACAGAATGCACTCCTCCAGAGAGGCAGTTGGCAATTTACATCCCGCCCATCAGCATAACAAGGCTCCCTGTTCTCCAGGGCCTGTCTTGCCTTTCTTGTTCTTACACATTTTGTGGATGTCCCTTTTGACCGGTGGGAAATGATACTTCTTTGTAGTGCAGATTTACATTGCCCGCTTGCTTGCTTGGCCAAAAAGGGCGTATGCGTTTTCTCCTGAATATATTCAGGAGAAAACGCATACGCCCTTTTTGGCCAAGTGCATCATTGTCGAAGTTGTGCCCCTCTTCCTGTGCTTTAAAGGCGATTCCAACGTACCTCTTGAAATCTGTTTCCTGCTATTCTGCCTCGCTTTCAAGTCCGCCTCGTTGCCTTCCCTCAACAGATTTTTGGACGATAGTTGTCCTTTATTACTCGGCCAGTTTGTGAATTGCTGTGCCCCTGAGCTCCATTTTTCAACTCGCTTTTGGTGAGCTGACCGCAAGTCCAAAATTTTGGTTCAGGACCTATACTGGTTCCCGGTGGGTGGCTGAGAATTTGGTTAATTCTTCTTCCTGCCGGGAAATTACAGTGATATGTGCCCGTCCAAATGCCTAACAGCTACTCTCTCATTGGTTCTCCCTCTTCCCTTTCATCCTCTGCCAAATTGGCAACCTGTGCGAACCAAGAGGTTAAAGGGGCTGTCTCTCCAAGTTGGGAGGTTGATAGTAAAGCAGACGGAAAGTCAAACCGGAGCACCAGGAGAGGGACTATGCGTTGAGTTTTAGAAACCTTTCGTATTCACAGTGTGTCCGTTCTCTAGGTTTCCCGCACATGTTATAGCTGTAGTAATATTCCCTTCAACCTGGAGAGTTCGGACCCATGGAATGGGTGCCATGCATTATTGCTTTAAAGGGTCTGCATTTGCTCACCCAATCTCACCAATCGTCTCAGTCCCAAGTGTCCCTCCTTATGCCACATCCAGCTGTCGTTGTAGATAGGGTCATTCCAGCTTTCATCAGAGACCCTGAAGGAATTGTAAAGAATTTCCCAGTTTTTTTGTTTTGTTTTTGAAATTCCTTTTTATAGTGGGTTTGAGCTGATTCTCGCTGCCATGTTTATGCCAGTCTAGACACACTTGATTCCCTTACGGAGACATATCAATACATAGGTTTTAAGATTCTTACTAGTCAGATATTTTCCTCTGCGGGAAATATGGGGTTTTGAGTCCCTTTCGCTGAGGACGGTGTAGGTCTTGTCTATTCCATAGTTGGTTTTTGGAACGGTACCTGTGCTTATATCAAACTCTGGTTTTATGCATCACCCCACCTCTCCTTCCCCCTTAAGCAGGTATAAGAGTGTTTTCTAAATGTGAGACACTGTCCTCTTTCCTAACTCAGTTCAAGTGTAGCCATGTTTACAGGATCTTCATAAGTGATATCTTATGATAAGTTTCTTTTTCTGTGTGACTTATTTCACTTAGAATCATCGTACCTGAATCCACCCATTTTGCTGCTACTGGTCTTATGACATTGATTTCATGGCTGAGGGATATTCCATCGTACGTAAGTACCACAATTTTTTGAACCATGTTTATATTTTCTGGGATACTTAAGGTGTATCCAAGTTGAGGTCCTTGTATGCAGTGCAGCCCTAAATTTTGGGGTGGCTCTGTCTTATTGATTTTCAGTTTTCCCAAGGTATATTCCCTAGACTGGTAGTGCCCTTGGCTCTGTAGCTCTGTTCTTTACTTGTTTTAGGGAACAGAATGCACTCCTCCAGAGAGGCAGTTGGCAATTTACATCCCGCCCATCAGCATAACAAGGCTCCGTGTTCTCCAGGGCCTGTCTTGCCTTTCTTGTTCTTACACATTTTGTGGATGTCCCTTTTGACCGGTGGGAAGTGATACTTCTTTGTAGTGCAGATTTGCATTGCCCGCTTGCTTGCTTGGCCAAAAAGGGCGTATGCGTTTTCTCCTGAATATATTCAGGAGAAAACGCATACGCCCTTTTTGGCCAAGTGCATCATTGTCGAAGTTGTGCCCCTCTTCCTGTGCTTTAAAGGCGATTCCAACGTACCTCTTGAAATCTGTTTCCTGCTATTCTGCCTCGCTTTCAAGTCCGCCTCGTTGCCTTCCCTCAACAGATTTTTGGACGATAGTTGTCCTTTATTACTCGGCCAGTTTGTGAATTGCTGTGCCCCTGAGCTCCATTTTTCAACTCGTTTTTGGTGAGCTGACCGCAAGTCCAAAATTTTGGTTCAGGACCTATACTGGTTCCCGGTGGGTGGCTGAGAATTTGGTTAATTCTTCTTCCTGCTGGGAAATTACAGTGATATGTGCCCGTCCAAATGCCTAACAGCTACTCTCTCATTGGTTCTCCCTCTTCCCTTTCATCCACTGCCAAATTGGCAACCTGTGCGAACCAAGAGGTTAAAGGGGCTGTCTCTCCAAGTTGGGAGGTTGATAGTAAAGCAGACGGAAAGTCAAACCGGAGCACCAGGAGAGGGACTATTCGTTGAGTTTTAGAAACCTTTCGTATTCACAGTGTGTCCGTTCTCTAGGTTTCCCGCACATGTTATAGCTGTAGTAATATTCCCTTCAACCTGGAGAGTTCGGACCCATGGAATGGGTGCCATGCATTATTGCTTTAAAGGGTCTGCATTTGCTCACCCAATCTCACCAATCGTCTCAGTCCCAAGTGTCCCTCCTTATGCCACATCCAGCTGTCGTTGTAGATAGGGTCATTCCAGCCTTCATCAGAGACCCTGAAGGAATTGTAAAGAATTTCCCAGTTTTTTTGTTTTGTTTTTGAAATTCCTTTTTATAGTGGGTTTGAGCTGATTCTCGCTGCCATGTTTATGCCAGTCTAGACACACTTGATTCCCTTACGGAGACATATCAATACATAGTTTTTAAGATTCTTACAAGTCAGATATTTTCCTCTGCGGGAAATATGGGGTTTTGAGTCCCTTTCACTGAGGACGGTGTAGGTCTTGTCTATTCCATAGTTGGTTTTTGGAACGGTACCTGTGCTTATATCAAACTCTGGTTTTATGCATCACCCCACCTCTCCTTCCCCCTTAAGCAGGTATAAGAGTGTTTTCTAAATGTGAGACACTGTCCTCTTTCCTAACTCAGTTCAAGTGTAGCCATGTTTACAGGATCTTCATAAGTGATATCTTATGATAAGTTTCTTTTTCTGTGTGACTTATTTCACTTAGAATCATCGTACCTGAATCCACCCATTTTGCTGCTACTGGTCTTATGACATTGATTTCATGGCTGAGGGATATTCCATCGTACGTAAGTACCACAATTTTTTGAACCATGTTTATATTTTCTGGGATACTTAAGGTGTATCCAAGTTGAGGTCCTTGTATGCAGTGCAGCCCTAAATTTTGGGGTGGCTCTCTCTTATTGATTTTCAGTTTTCCCAAGGTATATTCCCTAGACTGGTAGTGCCCTTGGCTCTGTAGCTCTGTTCTTTACTTGTTTTAGGGAACAGAATGCACTCCTCCAGAGAGGCAGTTGGCAATTTACATCCCGCCCATCAGCATAACAAGGCTCCCTGTTCTCCAGGGCCTGTCTTGCCTTTCTTGTTCTTACACATTTTGTGGATGTCCCTTTTGACCGGTGGGAAGTGATACTTCTTTGTAGTGCAGATTTGCATTGCCCGCTTGCTTGCTTGGCCAAAAAGGGCGTATGCGTTTTCTCCTGAATATATTCAGGAGAAAACGCATACGCCCTTTTTGGCCAAGTGCATCATTGTCGAAGTTGTGCCCCTCTTCCTGTGCTTTAAAGGCGATTCCATCGTACCTCTTGAAATCTGTTTCCTGCTATTCTGCCTCGCTTTCAAGTCCGCCTCGTTGCCTTCCCTCAACAGATTTTTGGACGATAGTTGTCCTTTATTACTCGGCCAGTTTGTGAATTGCTGTGCCCCTGAGCTCCATTTTTCAACTCGTTTTTGGTGAGCTGACCGCAAGTCCAAAATTTTGGTTCAGGACCTATACTGGTTCCCGGTGGGTGGCTGAGAATTTGGTTAATTCTTCTTCCTGCCGGGAAATTACAGTGATATGTGCCCGTCCAAATGCCTAACAGCTACTCTCTCATTGGTTCTCCCTCTTCCCTTTCATCCACTGCCAAATTGGCAACCTGTGCGAACCAAGAGGTTAAAGGGGCTGTCTCTCCAAGTTGGGAGGTTGATAGTAAAGCAGACGGAAAGTCAAACCGGAGCACCAGGAGAGGGACTATTCGTTGAGTTTTAGAAACCTTTCGTATTCACAGTGTGTCCGTTCTCTAGGTTTCCCGCACATGTTATAGCTGTAGTAATATTCCCTTCAACCTGGAGAGTTCGGACCCATGGAATGGGTGCCATGCATTATTGCTTTAAAGGGTCTGCATTTGCTCACCCAATCTCACCAATCGTCTCAGTCCCAAGTGTCCCTCCTTATGCCACATCCAGCTGTCGTTGTAGATAGGGTCATTCCAGCTTTCATCAGAGACCCTGAAGGAATTGTAAAGAATTTCCCAGTTTTTTTGTTTTGTTTTTGAAATTCCTTTTTATAGTGGGTTTGAGCTGATTCTCGCTGCCATGTTTATGCCAGTCTAGACACACTTGATTCCCTTACGGAGACATATCAATACATAGTTTTTAAGATTCTTACAAGTCAGATATTTTCCTCTGCGGGAAATATGGGGTTTTGAGTCCCTTTCACTGAGGACGGTGTAGGTCTTGTCTATTCCATAGTTGGTTTTTGGAACGGTACCTGTGCTTATATCAAACTCTGGTTTTATGCATCACCCCACCTCTCCTTCCCCCTTAAGCAGGTATAAGAGTGTTTTCTAAATGTGAGACACTGTCCTCTTTCCTAACTCAGTTCAAGTGTAGCCATGTTTACAGGATCTTCATAAGTGATATCTTATGATAAGTTTCTTTTTCTGTGTGACTTATTTCACTTAGAATCATCGTACCTGAATCCACCCATTTTGCTGCTACTGGTCTTATGACATTGATTTCATGGCTGAGGGATATTCCATCGTACGTAAGTACCACAATTTTTTGAACCATGTTTATATTTTCTAGGATACTTAAGGTGTATCCAAGTTGAGGTCCTTGTATGCAGTGCAGCCCTAAATTTTGGGGTGGCTCTCTCTTATTGATTTTCAGTTTTCCCAAGGTATATTCCCTAGACTGGTAGTGCCCTTGGCTCTGTAGCTCTGTTCTTTACTTGTTTTAGGGAACAGAATGCACTCCTCCAGAGAGGCAGTTGGCAATTTACATCCCGCCCATCAGCATAACAAGGCTCCCTGTTCTCCAGGGCCTGTCTTGCCTTTCTTGTTCTTACACATTTTGTGGATGTCCCTTTTGACCGGTGGGAAGTGATACTTCTTTGTAGTGCAGATTTGCATTGCCCGCTTGCTTGCTTGGCCAAAAAGGGCGTATGCGTTTTCTCCTGAATATATTCAGGAGAAAACGCATACGCCCTTTTTGGCCAAGTGCATCATTGTCGAAGTTGTGCCCCTCTTCCTGTGCTTTAAAGGCGATTCCATCGTACCTCTTGAAATCTGTTTCCTGCTATTCTGCCTCGCTTTCAAGTCCGCCTCGTTGCCTTCCCTCAACAGATTTTTGGACGATAGTTGTCCTTTATTACTCGGCCAGTTTGTGAATTGCTGTGCCCCTGAGCTCCATTTTTCAACTCGTTTTTGGTGAGCTGACCGCAAGTCCAAAATTTTGGTTCAGGACCTATACTGGTTCCCGGTGGGTGGCTGAGAATTTGGTTAATTCTTCTTCCTGCCGGGAAATTACAGTGATATGTGCCCGTCCAAATGCCTAACAGCTACTCTCTCATTGGTTCTCCCTCTTCCCTTTCATCCACTGCCAAATTGGCAACCTGTGCGAACCAAGAGGTTAAAGGGGCTGTCTCTCCAAGTTGGGAGGTTGATAGTAAAGCAGACGGAAAGTCAAACCGGAGCACCAGGAGAGGGACTATTCGTTGAGTTTTAGAAACCTTTCGTATTCACAGTGTGTCCGTTCTCTAGGTTTCCCGCACATGTTATAGCTGTAGTAATATTCCCTTCAACCTGGAGAGTTCGGACCCATGGAATGGGTGCCATGCATTATTGCTTTAAAGGGTCTGCATTTGCTCACCCAATCTCACCAATCGTCTCAGTCCCAAGTGTCCCTCCTTATGCCACATCCAGCTGTCGTTGTAGATAGGGTCATTCCAGCTTTCATCAGAGACCCTGAAGGAATTGTAAAGAATTTCCCAGTTTTTTTGTTTTGTTTTTGAAATTCCTTTTTATAGTGGGTTTGAGCTGATTCTCGCTGCCATGTTTATGCCAGTCTAGACACACTTGATTCCCTTACGGAGACATATCAATACATAGGTTTTAAGATTCTTACTAGTCAGATATTTTCCTCTGCGGGAAATATGGGGTTTTGTGTCCCTTTCGCTGAGGACGGTGTAGGTCTTGTCTATTCCATAGTTGGTTTTTGGAACGGTACCTGTGCTTATATCAAACTCTGGTTTTATGCATCACCCCACCTCTCCTTCCCCCTTAAGCAGGTATAAGAGTGTTTTCTAAATGTGAGACACTGTTCTCTATCCTAACTCAGTTCAAGTGTAGCCATGTTTACAGGATCTTCATAAGTGATATCTTATGATAAGTTTCTTTTTCTGTGTGACTTATTTCACTTAGAATCATCGTACCTGAATCCACCCATTTTGCTGCTACTGGTCTTATGACATTGATTTCATGGCTGAGGGATATTCCATCGTACGTAAGTACCACAATTTTTTGAACCATGTTTATATTTTCTGGGATACTTAAGGTGTATCCAAGTTGAGGTCCTTGTATGCAGTGCAGCCCTAAATTTTGGGGTGGCTCTGTCTTATTGATTTTCAGTTTTCCCAAGGTATATTCCCTAGACTGGTAGTGCCCTTGGCTCTGTAGCTCTGTTCTTTACTTGTTTTAGGGAACAGAATGCACTCCTCCAGAGAGGCAGTTGGCAATTTACATCCCGCCCATCAGCATAACAAGGCTCCCTGTTCTCCAGGGCCTGTCTTGCCTTTCTTGTTCTTACACATTTTGTGGATGTCCCTTTTGACCGGTGGGAAGTGATACTTCTTTGTAGTGCAGATTTGCATTGCCCGCTTGCTTGCTTGGCCAAAAAGGGCGTATGCGTTTTCTCCTGAATATATTCAGGAGAAAACGCATACGCCCTTTTTGGCCAAGTGCATCATTGTCGAAGTTGTGCCCCTCTTCCTGTGCTTTAAAGGCGATTCCAACGTACCTCTTGAAATCTGTTTCCTGCTATTCTGCCTCGCTTTCAAGTCCGCCTCGTTGCCTTCCCTCAACAGATTTTTGGACGATAGTTGTCCTTTATTACTCGGCCAGTTTGTGAATTGCTGTGCCCCTGAGCTCCATTTTTCAACTCGCTTTTGGTGAGCTGACCGCAAGTCCAAAATTTTGGTTCAGGACCTATACTGGTTCCCGGTGGGTGGCTGAGAATTTGGTTAATTCTTCTTCCTGCCGGGAAATTACAGTGATATGTGCCCGTCCAAATGCCTAACAGCTACTCTCTCATTGGTTCTCCCTCTTCCCTTTCATCCTCTGCCAAATTGGCAACCTGTGCGAACCAAGAGGTTAAAGGGGCTGTCTCTCCAAGTTGGGAGGTTGATAGTAAAGCAGACGGAAAGTCAAACCGGAGCACCAGGGGAGGGACTATGCGTTGAGTTTTAGAAACCTTTCGTATTCACAGTGTGTCCGTTCTCTAGGTTTCCCGCTCATGTTATAGCTGTAGTAATATTCCCTTCAACCTGGAGAGTTCGGACCCATGGAATGGGTGCCATGCATTATTGCTTTAAAGGGTCTGCATTTGCTCACCCAATCTCACCAATCGTCTCAGTCCCAAGTGTCCCTCCTTATGCCACATCCAGCTGTCGTTGTAGATAGGGTCATTCCAGCCTTCATCAGAGACCCTGAAGGAATTGTAAAGAATTTCCCAGTTTTTTTGTTTTGTTTTTGAAATTCCTTTTTATAGTGGGTTTGAGCTGATTCTCGCTGCCATGTTTATGCCAGTCTAGACACACTTGATTCCCTTATGGAGACATATCAATACATAGGTTTTAAGATTCTTACTAGTCAGATATTTTCCTCTGCGGGAAATATGGGGTTTTGAGTCCCTTTCGCTGAGGACGGTGTAGGTCTTGTCTATTCCATAGTTGGTTTTTGGAACGGTACCTGTGCTTATATCAAACTCTGGTTTTATGCATCACCCCACCTCTCCTTCCCCCTTAAGCAGGTATAAGAGTGTTTTCTAAATTTGAGACACTGTCCTCTTTCCTAACTCAGTTCAAGTGTAGCCATGTTTACAGGATCTTCATAAGTGATATCTTATGATAAGTTTCTTTTTCTGTGTGACTTATTTCACTTAGAATCATCGTACCTGAATCCACCCATTTTGCTGCTACTGGTCTTATGACATTGATTTCATGGCTGAGGGATATTCCATCGTACGTAAGTACCACAATTTTTTGAACCATGTTTATATTTTCTGGGATACTTAAGGTGTATCCAAGTTGAGGTCCTTGTATGCAGTGCAGCCCTAAATTTTGGGGTGGCTCTCTCTTATTGATTTTCAGTTTTCCCAAGGTATATTCCCTAGACTGGTAGTGCCCTTGGCTCTGTAGCTCTGTTCTTTACTTGTTTTAGGGAACAGAATGCACTCCTCCAGAGAGGCAGTTGGCAATTTACATCCCGCCCATCAGCATAACAAGGCTCCCTGTTCTCCAGGGCCTGTCTTGCCTTTCTTGTTCTTACACATTTTGTGGATGTCCCTTTTGACCGGTGGGAAATGATACTTCTTTGTAGTGCAGATTTACATTGCCCGCTTGCTTGCTTGGCCAAAAAGGGCGTATGCGTTTTCTCCTGAATATATTCAGGAGAAAACGCATACGCCCTTTTTGGCCAAGTGCATCATTGTCGAAGTTGTGCCCCTCTTCCTGTGCTTTAAAGGCGATTCCAACGTACCTCTTGAAATCTGTTTCCTGCTATTCTGCCTCGCTTTCAAGTCCGCCTCGTTGCCTTCCCTCAACAGATTTTTGGACGATAGTTGTCCTTTATTACTCGGCCAGTTTGTGAATTGCTGTGCCCCTGAGCTCCATTTTTCAACTCGCTTTTGGTGAGCTGACCGCAAGTCCAAAATTTTGGTTCAGGACCTATACTGGTTCCCGGTGGGTGGCTGAGAATTTGGTTAATTCTTCTTCCTGCCGGGAAATTACAGTGATATGTGCCCGTCCAAATGCCTAACAGCTACTCTCTCATTGGTTCTCCCTCTTCCCTTTCATCCTCTGCCAAATTGGCAACCTGTGCGAACCAAGAGGTTAAAGGGGCTGTCTCTCCAAGTTGGGAGGTTGATAGTAAAGCAGACGGAAAGTCAAACCGGAGCACCAGGAGAGGGACTATGCGTTGAGTTTTAGAAACCTTTCGTATTCACAGTGTGTCCGTTCTCTAGGTTTCCCGCACATGTTATAGCTGTAGTAATATTCCCTTCAACCTGGAGAGTTCGGACCCATGGAATGGGTGCCATGCATTATTGCTTTAAAGGGTCTGCATTTGCTCACCCAATCTCACCAATCGTCTCAGTCCCAAGTGTCCCTCCTTATGCCACATCCAGCTGTCGTTGTAGATAGGGTCATTCCAGCTTTCATCAGAGACCCTGAAGGAATTGTAAAGAATTTCCCAGTTTTTTTGTTTTGTTTTTGAAATTCCTTTTTATAGTGGGTTTGAGCTGATTCTCGCTGCCATGTTTATGCCAGTCTAGACACACTTGATTCCCTTACGGAGACATATCAATACATAGGTTTTAAGATTCTTACTAGTCAGATATTTTCCTCTGCGGGAAATATGGGGTTTTGAGTCCCTTTCGCTGAGGACGGTGTAGGTCTTGTCTATTCCATAGTTGGTTTTTGGAAGGGTACCTGTGCTTATATCAAACTCTGGTTTTATGCATCACCCCACCTCTCCTTCCCCCTTAAGCAGGTATAAGAGTGTTTTCTAAATGTGAGACACTGTCCTCTTTCCTAACTCAGTTCAAGTGTAGCCATGTTTACAGGATCTTCATAAGTGATATCTTATGATAAGTTTCTTTTTCTGTGTGACTTATTTCACTTAGAATCATCGTACCTGAATCCACCCATTTTGCTGCTACTGGTCTTATGACATTGATTTCATGGCTGAGGGATATTCCATCGTACGTAAGTACCACAATTTTTTGAACCATGTTTATATTTTCTGGGATACTTAAGGTGTATCCAAGTTGAGGTCCTTGTATGCAGTGCAGCCCTAAATTTTGGGGTGGCTCTGTCTTATTGATTTTCAGTTTTCCCAAGGTATATTCCCTAGACTGGTAGTGCCCTTGGCTCTGTAGCTCTGTTCTTTACTTGTTTTAGGGAACAGAATGCACTCCTCCAGAGAGGCAGTTGGCAATTTACATCCCGCCCATCAGCATAACAAGGCTCCGTGTTCTCCAGGGCCTGTCTTGCCTTTCTTGTTCTTACACATTTTGTGGATGTCCCTTTTGACCGGTGGGAAGTGATACTTCTTTGTAGTGCAGATTTGCATTGCCCGCTTGCTTGCTTGGCCAAAAAGGGCGTATGCGTTTTCTCCTGAATATATTCAGGAGAAAACGCATACGCCCTTTTTGGCCAAGTGCATCATTGTCGAAGTTGTGCCCCTCTTCCTGTGCTTTAAAGGCGATTCCAACGTACCTCTTGAAATCTGTTTCCTGCTATTCTGCCTCGCTTTCAAGTCCGCCTCGTTGCCTTCCCTCAACAGATTTTTGGACGATAGTTGTCCTTTATTACTCGGCCAGTTTGTGAATTGCTGTGCCCCTGAGCTCCATTTTTCAACTCGTTTTTGGTGAGCTGACCGCAAGTCCAAAATTTTGGTTCAGGACCTATACTGGTTCCCGGTGGGTGGCTGAGAATTTGGTTAATTCTTCTTCCTGCTGGGAAATTACAGTGATATGTGCCCGTCCAAATGCCTAACAGCTACTCTCTCATTGGTTCTCCCTCTTCCCTTTCATCCACTGCCAAATTGGCAACCTGTGCGAACCAAGAGGTTAAAGGGGCTGTCTCTCCAAGTTGGGAGGTTGATAGTAAAGCAGACGGAAAGTCAAACCGGAGCACCAGGAGAGGGACTATGCGTTGAGTTTTAGAAACCTTTCGTATTCACAGTGTGTCCGTTCTCTAGGTTTCCCGCACATGTTATAGCTGTAGTAATATTCCCTTCAACCTGGAGAGTTCGGACCCATGGAATGGGTGCCATGCATTATTGCTTTAAAGGGTCTGCATTTGCTCACCCAATCTCACCAATCGTCTCAGTCCCAAGTGTCCCTCCTTATGCCACATCCAGCTGTCGTTGTAGATAGGGTCATTCCAGCTTTCATCAGAGACCCTGAAGGAATTGTAAAGAATTTCCCAGTTTTTTTGTTTTGTTTTTGAAATTCCTTTTTATAGTGGGTTTGAGCTGATTCTCGCTGCCATGTTTATGCCAGTCTAGACACACTTGATTCCCTTACGGAGACATATCAATACATAGGTTTTAAGATTCTTACTAGTCAGATATTTTCCTCTGCGGGAAATATGGGGTTTTGAGTCCCTTTCGCTGAGGACGGTGTAGGTCTTGTCTATTCCATAGTTGGTTTTTGGAACAGTACCTGTGCTTATATCAAACTCTGGTTTTATGCATCACCCCACCTCTCCTTCCCCCTTAAGCAGGTATAAGAGTGTTTTCTAAATGTGAGACACTGTTCTCTTTCCTAACTCAGTTCAAGTGTAGCCATGTTTACAGGATCTTCATAAGTGATATCTTATGATAAGTTTCTTTTTCTGTGTGACTTATTTCACTTAGAATCATCGTACCTGAATCCACCCATTTTGCTGCTACTGGTCTTATGACATTGATTTCATGGCTGAGGGATATTCCATCGTACGTAAGTACCACAATTTTTTGAACCATGTTTATATTTTCTGGGATACTTAAGGTGTATCCAAGTTGAGGTCCTTGTATGCAGTGCAGCCCTAAATTTTGGGGTGGCTCTGTCTTATTGATTTTCAGTTTTCCCAAGGTATATTCCCTAGACTGGTAGTGCCCTTGGCTCTGTAGCTCTGTTCTTTACTTGTTTTAGGGAACAGAATGCACTCCTCCAGAGAGGCAGTTGGCAATTTACATCCCGCCCATCAGCATAACAAGGCTCCCTGTTCTCCAGGGCCTGTCTTGCCTTTCTTGTTCTTACACATTTTGTGGATGTCCCTTTTGACCGGTGGGAAGTGATACTTCTTTGTAGTGCAGATTTGCATTGCCCGCTTGCTTGCTTGGCCAAAAAGGGCGTATGCGTTTTCTCCTGAATATATTCAGGAGAAAACGCATACGCCCTTTTTGGCCAAGTGCATCATTGGCGAAGTTGTGCCCCTCTTCCTGTGCTTTAAAGGCGATTCCAACGTACCTCTTGAAATCTGTTTCCTGCTATTCTGCCTCGCTTTCAAGTCCGCCTCGTTGCCTTCCCTCAACAGATTTTTGGACGATAGTTGTCCTTTATTACTCGGCCAGTTTGTGAATTGCTGTGCCCCTGAGCTCCATTTTTCAACTCGCTTTTGGTGAGCTGACCGCAAGTCCAAAATTTTGGTTCAGGACCTATACTGGTTCCCGGTGGGTGGCTGAGAATTTGGTTAATTCTTCTTCCTGCCGGGAAATTACAGTGATATGTGCCCGTCCAAATGCCTAACAGCTACTCTCTCATTGGTTCTCCCTCTTCCCTTTCATCCTCTGCCAAATTGGCAACCTGTGCGAACCAAGAGGTTAAAGGGGCTGTCTCTCCAAGTTGGGAGGTTGATAGTAAAGCTGACGGAAAGTCAAACCGGAGCACCAGGGGAGGGACTATGCGTTGAGTTTTAGAAACCTTTCGTATTCACAGTGTGTCCGTTCTCTAGGTTTCCCGCACATGTTATAGCTGTAGTAATATTCCCTTCAACCTGGAGAGTTCGGACCCATGGAATGGGTGCCATGCATTATTGCTTTAAAGGGTCTGCATTTGCTCACCCAATCTCACCAATCGTCTCAGTCCCAAGTGTCCCTCCTTATGCCACATCCAGCTGTCGTTGTAGATAGGGTCATTCCAGCTTTCATCAGAGACCCTGAAGGAATTGTAAAGAATTTCCCAGTTTTTTTGTTTTGTTTTTGAAATTCCTTTTTATAGTGGGTTTGAGCTGATTCTCGCTGCCATGTTTATGCCAGTCTAGACACACTTGATTCCCTTACGGAGACATATCAATACATAGGTTTTAAGATTCTTACTAGTCAGATATTTTCCTCTGCGGGAAATATGGGGTTTTGAGTCCCTTTCGCTGAGGACGGTGTAGGTCTTGTCTATTCCATAGTTGGTTTTTGGAACGGTACCTGTGCTTATATCAAACTCTGGTTTTATGCATCACCCCACCTCTCCTTCCCCCTTAAGCAGGTATAAGAGTGTTTTCTAAATGTGAGACACTGTTCTCTTTCCTAACTCAGTTCAAGTGTAGCCATGTTTACAGGATCTTCATAAGTGATATCTTATGATAAGTTTCTTTTTCTGTGTGACTTATTTCACTTAGAATCATCGTACCTGAATCCACCCATTTTGCTGCTACTGGTCTTATGACATTGATTTCATGGCTGAGGGATATTCCATCGTACGTAAGTACCACAATTTTTTGAACCATGTTTATATTTTCTGGGATACTTAAGGTGTATCCAAGTTGAGGTCCTTGTATGCAGTGCAGCCCTAAATTTTGGGGTGGCTGTGTCTTATTGATTTTCAGATTTCCCAAGGTATATTCCCTAGACTGGTAGTGCCCTTGGCTCTGTAGCTCTGTTCTTTACTTGTTTTAGGGAACAGAATGCACTCCTCCAGAGAGGCAGTTGGCAATTTACATCCCGCCCATCAGCATAACAAGGCTCCCTGTTCTCCAGGGCCTTTCTTGCCTTTCTTGTTCTTACGCATTTTGTGGATGTCCCTTTTGACCGGTGGGAAGTGATACTTCTTTGTAGTGCAGATTTGCATTGCCCGCTTGCTTGCTTGGCCAAAAAGGGCGTATGCGTTTTCTCCTGAATATATTCAGGAGAAAACGCATACGCCCTTTTTGGCCAAGTGCATCATTGTCGAAGTTGTGCCCCTCTTCCTGTGCTTTAAAGGCGATTCCAACGTACCTCTTGAAATCTGTTTCCTGCTATTCTGCCTCGCTTTCAAGTCCGCCTCGTTGCCTTCCCTCAACAGATTTTTGGACGATAGTTGTCCTTTATTACTCGGCCAGTTTGTGAATTGCTGTGCCCCTGAGCTCCATTTTTCAACTCGCTTTTGGTGAGCTGACCGCAAGTCCAAAATTTTGGTTCAGGACCTATACTGGTTCCCGGTGGGTGGCTGAGAATTTGGTTAATTCTTCTTCCTGCCGGGAAATTACAGTGATATGTGCCCGTCCAAATGCCTAACAGCTACTCTCTCATTGGTTCTCCCTCTTCCCTTTCATCCTCTGCCAAATTGGCAACCTGTGCGAACCAAGAGGTTAAAGGGGCTGTCTCTCCAAGTTGGGAGGTTGATAGTAAAGCAGACGGAAAGTCAAACCGGAGCACCAGGAGAGGGACTATGCGTTGAGTTTTAGAAACCTTTCGTATTCACAGTGTGTCCATTCTCTAGGTTTCCCGCACATGTTATATCTGTAGTAATATTCCCTTCAACCTGGAGAGTTCGGACCCATGGAATGGGTGCCATGCATTATTGCTTTAAAGGGTCTGCATTTGCTCACCCAATCTCACCAATCGTCTCAGTCCCAAGTGTCCCTCCTTATGCCACATCCAGCTGTCGTTGTAGATAGGGTCATTCCAGCCTTCATCAGAGACCCTGAAGGAATTGTAAAGAATTTCCCAGTTTTTTTGTTTTGTTTTTGAAATTCCTTTTTATAGTGGGTTTGAGCTGATTCTCGCTGCCATGTTTATGCCAGTCTAGACACACTTGATTCCCTTACGGAGACATATCAATACATAGGTTTTAAGATTCTTACTAGTCAGATATTTTCCTCTGCGGGAAATATGGGGTTTTGAGTCCCTTTCGCTGAGGACGGTGTAGGTCTTGTCTATTCCATAGTTGGTTTTTGGAACGGTACCTGTGCTTTTATCAAACTCTGGTTTTATGCATCACCCCACCTCTCCTTCCCCCTTAAGCAGGTATAAGAGTGTTTTCTAAATGTGAGACACTGTTCTCTTTCCTAACTCAGTTCAAGTGTAGCCATGTTTACAGGATCTTCATAAGTGATATCTTATGATAAGTTTCTTTTTCTGTGTGACTTATTTCACTTAGAATCATCGTACCTGAATCCACCCATTTTGCTGCTACTGGTCTTATGACATTGATTTCATGGCTGAGGGATATTCCATCGTACGTAAGTACCACAATTTTTTGAACCATGTTTATATTTTCTGGGATACTTAAGGTGTATCCAAGTTGAGGTCCTTGTATGCAGTGCAGCCCTAAATTTTGGGGTGGCTCTGTCTTATTGATTTTCAGTTTTCCCAAGGTATATTCCCTAGACTGGTAGTGCCCTTGGCTCTGTAGCTCTGTTCTTTACTTGTTTTAGGGAACAGAATGCACTCCTCCAGAGAGGCAGTTGGCAATTTACATCCCGCCCATCAGCACAACAAGGCTCCCTGTTCTCCAGGGCCTGTCTTGCCTTTCTTGTTCTTACACATTTTGTGGATGTCCCTTTTGACCGGTGGGAAGTGATACTTCTTTGTAGTGCAGATTTGCATTGCCCGCTTGCTTGCTTGGCCAAAAAGGGCGTATGCGTTTTCTCCTGAATATATTCAGGAGAAAACGCATACGCCCTTTATGGCCAAGTGCATCATTGTCGAAGTTGTGCCCCTCTTCCTGTGCTTTAAAGGCGATTCCAACGTACCTCTTGAAATCTGTTTCCTGCTATTCTGCCTCGCTTTCAAGTCCGCCTCGTTGCCTTCCCTCAACAGATTTTTGGACGATAGTTGTCCTTTATTACTCGGCCAGTTTGTGAATTGCTGTGCCCCTGAGCTCCATTTTTCAACTCGCTTTTGGTGAGCTGACCGCAAGTCCAAAATTTTGGTTCAGGACCTATACTGGTTCCCGGTGGGTGGCTGAGAATTTGGTTAATTCTTCTTCCTGCCGGGAAATTACAGTGATATGTGCCCGTCCAAATGCCTAACAGCTACTCTCTCATTGGTTCTCCCTCTTCCCTTTCATCCTTTGCCAAATTGGCAACCTGTGCGAACCAAGAGGTTAAAGGGGCTGTCTCTCCAAGTTGGGAGGTTGATAGTAAAGCAGACGGAAAGTCAAACCGGAGCACCAGGAGAGGGACTATGCGTTGAGTTTTAGAAACCTTTCGTATTCACAGTGTGTCCTTTCTCTAGGTTTCCCGCACATGTTATAGCTGTAGTAATATTCCCTTCAACCTGGAGAGTTCGGACCCATGGAATGGGTGCCATGCATTATTGCTTTAAAGGGTCTGCATTTGCTCACCCAATCTCACCAATCGTCTTAGTCCCAAGTGTCCCTCCTTATGCCACATCCAGCTGTCGTTGTAGATAGGGTCATTCCAGCTTTCATCAGAGACCCTGAAGGAATTGTAAAGAATTTCCCAGTTTTTTTGTTTTGTTTTTGAAATTCCTTTTTATAGTGGGTTTGAGCTGATTCTCGCTGCCATGTTTATGCCAGTCTAGACACACTTGATTCCCTTATGGAGACATATCAATACATAGGTTTTAAGATTCTTACTAGTCAGATATTTTCCTCTGCGGGAAATATGGGGTTTTGAGTCCCTTTCGCTGAGGACGGTGTAGGTCTTGTCTATTCCATAGTTGGTTTTTGGAACGGTACCTGTGCTTTTATCAAACTCTGGTTTTATTCATCACCCCACCTCTCCTTCCCCCTTAAGCAGGTATAAGAGTGTTTTCTAAATGTGAGACACTGTTCTCTTTCCTAACTCAGTTCAAGTGTAGCCATGTTTACAGGATCTTCATAAGTGATATCTTATGATAAGTTTCTTTTTCTGTGTGACTTATTTCAATTAGAATCATCGTACCTGAATCCACCCATTTTGCTGCTACTGGTCTTATGACATTGATTTCATGGCTGAGGGATATTCCATCGTACGTAAGTACCACAATTTTTTGAACCATGTTTATATTTTCTGGGATACTTAAGGTGTATCCAAGTTGAGGTCCTTGTATGCAGTGCAGCCCTAAATTTTGGGGTGGCTCTGTCTTATTGATTTTCAGTTTTCCCAAGGTATATTCCCTAGACTGGTAGTGCCCTTGGCTCTGTAGCTCTGTTCTTTACTTGTTTTAGGGAACAGAATGCACTCCTCCAGAGAGGCAGTTGGCAATTTACATCCCGCCCATCAGCATAACAAGGCTCCCTGTTCTCCAGGGCCTGTCTTGCCTTTCTTGTTCTTACACATTTTGTGGATGTCCCTTTTGACCGGTGGGAAGTGATACTTCTTTGTAGTGCAGATTTGCATTGCCCGCTTGCTTGCTTGGCCAAAAAGGGCGTATGCGTTTTCTCCTGAATATATTCAGGAGAAAACGCATACGCCCTTTTTGGCCAAGTGCATCATTGTCGAAGTTGTGCCCCTCTTCCTGTGCTTTAAAGGCGATTCCAACGTACCTCTTGAAATCTGTTTCCTGCTATTCTGCCTCGCTTTCAAGTCCGCCTCGTTGCCTTCCCTCAACAGATTTTTGGACGATAGTTGTCCTTTATTACTCGGCCAGGTTGTGAATTGCTGTGCCCCTGAGCTCCTTTTTTCAACTCGTTTTTGGTGAGCTGACCGCAAGTCCAAAATTTTGGTTCAGGACCTATACTGGTTCCCGGTGGGTGGCTGAGAATTTGGTTAATTCTTCTTCCTGCCGGGAAATTACAGTGATATGTGCCCGTCCAAATGCCTAACAGCTACTCTCTCATTGGTTCTCCCTCTTCCCTTTCATCCTCTGCCAAATTGGCAACCTGTGCGAACCAAGAGGTTAAAGGGGCTGTCTCTCCAAGTTGGGAGGTTGATAGTAAAGCAGACGGAAAGTCAAACCGGAGCACCAGGAGAGGGACTATGCGTTGAGTTTTAGAAACCTTTCGTATTCACAGTGTGTTCGTTCTCTAGGTTTCCCGCACATGTTATAGCTGTAGTAATATTCCCTTCAACCTGGAGAGTTCGGACCCATGGAATGGGTGCCATGCATTATTGCTTTAAAGGGTCTGCATTTGCTCACCCAATCTCACCAATCGTCTCAGTCCCAAGTGTCCCTCCTTATGCCACATCCAGCTGTCGTTGTAGATAGGGTCATTCCAGCTTTCATCAGAGACCCTGAAGGAATTGTAAAGAATTTCCCAGTTTTTTTGTTTTGTTTTTGAAATTCCTTTTTATAGTGGGTTTGAGCTGATTCTCGCTGCCATGTTTATGCCAGTCTAGACACACTTGATTCCCTTACGGAGACATATCAATACATAGGTTTTAAGATTCTTACTAGTCAGATATTTTCCTCTGCGGGAAATATGGGGTTTTGAGTCCCTTTCGCTGAGGACGGTGTAGGTCTTGTCTATTCCATAGTTGGTTTTTGGAACGGTACCTGTGCTTATATCAAACTCTGGTTTTATGCATCACCCCACCTCTCCTTCCCCCTTAAGCAGGTATAAGAGTGTTTTCTAAATGTGAGACACTGTTCTCTTTCCTAACTCAGTTCAAGTGTAGCCATGTTTACAGGATCTTCATAAGTGATATCTTATGATAAGTTTCTTTTTCTGTGTGACTTATTTCACTTAGAATCATCGTACCTGAATCCACCCATTTTGCTGCTACTGGTCTTATGACATTGATTTCATGGCTGAGGGATATTCCATCGTACGTAAGTACCACAATTTTTTGAAACATGTTTATATTTTCTGGGATACTTAAGGTGTATCCAAGTTGAGGTCCTTGTATGCAGTGCAGCCTTAAATTTTGGGGTGGCTCTGTCTTATTGATTTTCAGTTTTCCCAAGGTATATTCCCTAGACTGGTAGTGCCCTTGGCTCTGTAGCTCTGTTCTTTACTTGTTTTAGGGAACAGAATGCACTCCTCCAGAGAGGCAGTTGGCAATTTACATCCCGCCCATCAGCATAACAAGGCTCCCTGTTCTCCAGGGCCTGTCTTGCCTTTCTTGTTCTTACACATTTTGTGGATGTCCCTTTTGACCGGTGGGAAGTGATACTTCTTTGTAGTGCAGATTTGCATTGCCCGCTTGCTTGCTTGGCCAAAAAGGGTGTATGCGTTTTCTCCTGAATATATTCAGGAGAAAACGCATACGCCCTTTTTGGCCAAGTGCATCATTGTCGAAGTTGTGCCCCTCTTCCTGTGCTTTAAAGGCGATTCCAACGTACCTCTTGAAATCTGTTTCCTGCTATTCTGCCTCGCTTTCAAGTCCGCCTCGTTGCCTTCCCTCAACAGATTTTTGGACGATAGTTGTCCTTTATTACTCGGCCAGTTTGTGAATTGCTGTGCCCCTGAGCTCCATTTTTCAACTCGTTTTTGGTGAGCTGACCGCAAGTCCATAATTTTGGTTCAGGACCTATACTGGTTCCCGGTGGGTGGCTGAGAATTTGGTTAATTCTTCTTCCTGCCGGGAAATTACAGTGATATATGCCCGTCCAAATGCCTAACAGCTACTCTCTCATTGGTTCTCCCTCTTCCCTTTCATCCTCTGCCAAATTGGCAACCTGTGCAAACCAAGAGGTTAAAGGCGCTGTCTCTCCAAGTTGGGAGGTTGATAGTAAAGCAGACGGAAAGTCAAACCGGAGCACCAGGAGAGGGACTATGCGTTGAGTTTTAGAAACCTTTCGTATTCACAGTGTGTCCGTTCTCTAGGTTTCCCGCACATGTTATAGCTGTAGTAATATTCCCTTCAACCTGGAGAGTTCGGACCCATGGAATGGGTGCCATGCATTATTGCTTTAAAGGGTCTGCATTTGCTCACCCAATCTCACCAATCGTCTCAGTCCCAAGTGTCCCTCCTTATGCCACATCCAGCTGTCGTTGTAGATAGGGTCATTCCAGCTTTCATCAGAGACCCTGAAGGAATTGTAAAGAATTTCCCAGTTTTTTTGTTTTGTTTTTGAAATTCCTTTTTATAGTGGGTTTGAGCTGATTCTCGCTGCCATGTTTATGCCAGTCTAGACACACTTGATTCCCTTACGGAGACATATCAATACATAGGTTTTAAGATTCTTACTAGTCAGATATTTTCCTCTGCGGGAAAATATGGGGTTTTGAGTCCCTTTCGCTGAGGACGGTGTAGGTCTTGTCTATTCCATAGTTGGTTTTTGGAACGGTACCTGTGCTTATATCAAACTCTGGTTTTATGCATCACCCCACCTCTCCTTCCCCCTTAAGCAGGTATAAGAGTGTTTTCTAAATGTGAGACACTGTCCTCTTTCCTAACTCAGTTCAAGTGTAGCCATGTTTACAGGATCTTCA
This sequence comes from Hyperoodon ampullatus, assembly GCF_949752795.1. Taxonomy (NCBI): domain Eukaryota; kingdom Metazoa; phylum Chordata; class Mammalia; order Artiodactyla; family Ziphiidae; genus Hyperoodon; species Hyperoodon ampullatus. The sequence continues at coordinate 160,366 of NW_027640436.1, forward strand.
TAAGTGATATCTTATGATAAGTTTCTTTTTCTGTGTGACTTATTTCACTTAGAATCATCGTACCTGAATCCACCCATTTTGCTGCTACTGGTCTTATGACATTGATTTCATGGCTGAGGGATATTCCATCGTACGTAAGTACCACAATTTTTTGAACCATGTTTATATTTTCTGGGATACTTAAGGTGTATCCAAGTTCAGGTCCTTGTATGCAGTGCAGCCCTAAATTTTGGGGTGGCTCTGTCTTATTGATTTTCAGTTTTCCCAAGGTATATTCCCTAGACTGGTAGTGCCCTTGGCTCTGTAGCTCTGTTCTTTACTTGTTTTAGGGAACAGAATGCACTCCTCCAGAGAGGCAGTTGGCAATTTACATCCCGCCCATCAGCATAACAAGGCTCCCTGTTCTCCAGGGCCTGTCTTGCCTTTCTTGTTCTTACACATTTTGTGGATGTCCCTTTTGACCGGTGGGAAGTGATACTTCTTTGTAGTGCAGATTTGCATTGCCCGCTTGCTTGCTTGGCCAAAAAGGGCGTATGCGTTTTCTCCTGAATATATTCAGGAGAAAACGCATACGCCCTTTTTGGCCAGTGCATCATTGTCGAAGTTGTGCCCCTCTTCCTGTGCTTTAAAGGCGATTCCAACGTACCTCTTGAAATCTGTTTCCTGCTATTCTGCCTCGCTTTCAAGTCCGCCTCGTTGCCTTCCCTCAACAGATTTTTGGACGATAGTTGTCCTTTATTACTCGGCCAGTTTGTGAATTGCTGTGCCCCTGAGCTCCATTTTTCAACTCGTTTTTGGTGAGCTGACCGCAAGTCCAAAATTTTGGTTCAGGACCTATACTGGTTCCCGGTGGGTGGCTGAGAATTTGGTTAATTCTTCTTCCTGCCGGGAAATTACAGTGATATGTGCCCGTCCAAATGCCTAACAGCTACTCTCTCATTGGTTCTCCCTCTTCCCTTTCATCCTCTGCCAAATTGGCAACCTGTGCGAACCAAGAGGTTAAAGGGGCTGTCTCTCCAAGTTGGGAGGTTGATAGTAAAGCAGACGGAAAGTCAAACCGGAGCACCAGGAGAGGGACTATGCGTTGAGTTTTAGAAACCTTTCGTATTCACAGTGTGTCCATTCTCTACGTTTCCCGCACATGTTATAGCTGTAGTAATATTCCCTTCAACCTGGAGAGTTCGGACCCATGGAATGGGTGCCATGCATTATTGCTTTAAAGGGTCTGCATTTGCTCACCCAATCTCACCAATCGTCTCAGTCCCAAGTGTCCCTCCTTATGCCACATCCAGCTGTCGTTGTAGATAGGGTCATTCCAGCTTTCATCAGAGACCCTGAAGGAATTGTAAAGAATTTCCCAGTTTTTTTGTTTTGTTTTTGAAATTCCTTTTTATAGTGGGTTTGAGCTGATTCTCGCTGCCATGTTTATGCCAGTCTAGACACACTTGATTCCCTTACGGAGACATATCAATACATAGGTTTTAAGATTCTTACTAGTCAGATATTTTCCTCTGCGGGAAATATGGGGTTTTGAGTCCCTTTCGCTGAGGACGGTGTAGGTCTTGTCTATTCCATAGTTGGTTTTTGGAACGGTACCTGTGCTTATATCAAACTCTGGTTTTATGCATCACCCCACCTCTCCTTCCCCCTTAAGCAGGTATAAGAGTGTTTTCTAAATGTGAGACACTGTTCTCTTTCCTAACTCAGTTCAAGTGTAGCCATGTTTACAGGATCTTCATAAGTGATATCTTATGATAAGTTTCTTTTTCTGTGTGACTTATTTCACTTAGAATCATCGTACCTGAATCCACCCATTTTGCTGCTACTGGTCTTATGACATTGATTTCATGGCTGAGGGATATTCCATCGTACGTAAGTACCACAATTTTTTGAACCATGTTTATATTTTCTGGGATAATTAAGGTGTATCCAAGTTGAGGTCCTTGTATGCAGTGCAGCCCTAAATTTTGGGGTGGCTCTGTCTTATTGATTTTCAGTTTTCCCAAGGTATATTCCCTAGACTGGTAGTGCCCTTGGCTCTGTAGCTCTGTTCTTTACTTGTTTTAGGGAACAGAATGCACTCCTCCAGAGAGGCAGTTGGCAATTTACATCCCGCCCATCAGCATAACAAGGCTCCCTGTTCTCCAGGGCCTGTCTTGCCTTTCTTGTTCTTACACATTTTGTGGATGTCCCTTTTGACCGGTGGGAAGTGATACTTCTTTGTAGTGCAGATTTGCATTGCCCGCTTGCTTGCTTGGCCAAAAAGGGCGTATGCGTTTTCTCCTGAATATATTCAGGAGAAAACGCATACGCCCTTTTTGGCCAAGTGCATCATTGTCGAAGTTGTGGCCCTCTTCCTGTGCTTTAAAGGCGATTCCAACGTACCTCTTGAAATCTGTTTCCTGCTATTCTGCCTCGCTTTCAAGTCCGCCTCGTTGCCTTCCCTCAACAGATTTTTAGGACGATAGTTGTCCTTTATTACTCGGCCAGTTTGTGAATTGCTGTGCCCCTGAGCTCCATTTTTCAACTCGCTTTTGGTGAGCTGACCGCAAGTCCAAAATTTTGGTTCAGGAACTATACTGGTTCCCGGTGGGTGGCTGAGAATTTGGTTAATTCTTCTTCCTGCCGGGAAATTACAGTGATATGTGCCCGTCCAAATGCCTAACAGCTACTCTCTCATTGGTTCTCCCTCTTCCCTTTCATCCTCTGCCAAATTGGCAACCTGTGCGAACCAAGAGGTTAAAGGGGCTGTCTCTCCAAGTTGGGAGGTTGATAGTAAAGCAGACGGAAAGTCAAACCGGAGCACCAGGAGAGGGACTATGCGTTGAGTTTTAGAAACCTTTCGTATTCACAGTGTGTCCGTTCTCTAGGTTTCCCGCACATGTTATAGCTGTAGTAATATTCCCTTCAACCTGGAGAGTTCGGACCCATGGAATGGGTGCCATGCATTATTGCTTTAAAGGGTCTGCATTTGCTCACCCAATCTCACCAATCGTCTCAGTCCCAAGTGTCCCTCCTTATGCCACATCCAGCTGTCATTGTAGATAGGGTCATTCCAGCCTTCATCAGAGACCCTGAAGGAATTGTAAAGAATTTCCCAGTTTTTTTGTTTTGTTTTTGAAATTCCTTTTTATAGTGGGTTTGAGCTGATTCTCGCTGCCATGTTTATGCCAGTCTAGACACACTTGATTCCCTTACGGAGACATATCAATACATAGGTTTTAAGATTCTTACTAGTCAGATATTTTCCTCTGCGGGAAATATGGGGTTTTGAGTCCCTTTCGCTGAGGACGGTGTAGGTCTTGTCTATTCCATAGTTGGTTTTTGGAACGGTACCTGTGCTTTTATCAAACTCTGGTTTTATTCATCACCCCACCTCTCCTTCCCCCTTAAGCAGGTATAAGAGTGTTTTCTAAATGTGAGACACTGTTCTCTTTCCTAACTCAGTTCAAGTGTAGCCATGTTTACAGGATCTTCATAAGTGATATCTTATGATAAGTTTCTTTTTCTGTGTGACTTATTTCACTTAGAATCATCGTACCTGAATCCACCCATTTTGCTGCTACTGGTCTTATGACATTGATTTCATGGCTGAGGGATATTCCATCGTACGTAAGTACCACAATTTTTTGAACCATGTTTATATTTTCTGGGATACTTAAGGTGTATCCAAGTTGAGGTCCTTGTATGCAGTGCAGCCCTAAATTTTGGGGTGGCTCTGTCTTATTGATTTTCAGTTTTCCCAAGGTATATTCCCTAGGCTGGTAGTGCCCTTGGCTCTGTAGCTCTGTTGTTTACTTGTTTTAGGGAACAGAATGCACTCCTCCAGAGAGGCAGTTGGCAATTTACATCCCGCCCATCAGCATAACAAGGCTCCCTGTTCTCCAGGGCCTGTCTTGCCTTTCTTGTTCTTACACATTTTGTGGATGTCCCTTTTGACCGGTGGGAAGTGATACTTCTTTGTAGTGCAGATTTGCATTGCCCGCTTGCTTGCTTGGCCAAAAAGGGCGTATGCGTTTTCTCCTGAATATATTCAGGAGAAAACGCATACGCCCTTTTTGGCCAAGTGCATCATTGTCGAAGTTGTGCCCCTCTTCCTGTGCTTTAAAGGCGATTCCAACGTACCTCTTGAAATCTGTTTCCTGCTATTCTGCCTCGCTTTCAAGTCCGCCTCGTTGCCTTCCCTCAACAGATTTTTGGACGATAGTTGTCCTTTATTACTCGGCCAGTTTGTGAATTGCTGTGCCCCTGAGCTCCATTTTTAAACTCGTTTTTGGTGAGCTGACCGCAAGTCCAAAATTTTGGTTCAGGACCTATACTGGTTCCCGGTGGGTGGCTGAGAATTTGGTTAATTCTTCTTCCTGCCGGGAAATTACAGTGATATGTGCCCGTCCAAATGCCTAACAGCTACTCTCTCATTGGTTCTCCCTCTTCCCTTTCATCCTCTGCCAAATTGGCAACCTGTGCGAACCAAGAGGTTAAAGGGGCTGTCTCTCCAAGTTGGGAGGTTGATAGTAAAGCAGACGGAAAGTCAAACCGGAGCACCAGGAGAGGGACTATGCGTTGAGTTTTAGAAACCTTTCGTATTCACAGTGTGTCCGTTCTCTAGGTTTCCCGCACATGTTATAGCTGTAGTAATATTCCCTTCAACCTGGAGAGTTCGGACCCATGGAATGGGTGCCATGCATTATTGCTTTAAAGGGTCTGCATTTGCTCACCCAATCTCACCAATCGTCTCAGTCCCAAGTGTCCCTCCTTATGCCACATCCAGCTGTCGTTGTAGATAGGGTCATTCCAGCTTTCATCAGAGACCCTGAAGGAATTGTAAAGAATTTCCCAGTTTTTTTGTTTTGTTTTTGAAATTCCTTTTTATAGTGGGTTTGAGCTGATTCTCGCTGCCATGTTTATGCCAGTCTAGACACACTTGATTCCCTTACGGAGACATATCAATACATAGGTTTTAAGATTCTTACTAGTCAGATATTTTCCTCTGCGGGAAATATGGGGTTTTGAGTCCCTTTCGCTGAGGACGGTGTAGGTCTTGTCTATTCCATAGTTGGTTTTTGGAACGGTACCTGTGCTTATATCAAACTCTGGTTTTATTCATCACCCCACCTCTCCTTCCCCCTTAAGCAGGTATAAGAGTGTTTTCTAAATGTGAGACACTGTTCTCTTTCCTAACTCAGTTCAAGTGTAGCCATGTTTACAGGATCTTCATAAGTGATATCTTATGATAAGTTTCTTTTTCTGTGTGACTTATTTCACTTAGAATCATCGTACCTGAATCCACCCATTTTGCTGCTACTGGTCTTATGACATTGATTTCATGGCTGAGGGATATTCCATCGTACGTAAGTACCACAATTTTTTGAACCATGTTTATATTTTCTGGGATACTTAAGGTGTATCCAAGTTGAGGTCATTGTATGCAGTGCAGCCCTAAATTTTGGGGTGGCTCTGTCTTATTGATTTTCAGTTTTCCCAAGGTATATTCCCTAGACTGGTAGTGCCCTTGGCTCTGTAGCTCTGTTGTTTACTTGTTTTAGGGAACAGAATGCACTCCTCCAGAGAGGCAGTTGGCAATTTACATCCCGCCCATCAGCATAACAAGGCTCCCTGTTCTCCAGGGCCTGTCTTGCCTTTCTTGTTCTTACACATTTTGTGGATGTCCCTTTTGACCGGTGGGAAGTGATACTTCTTTGTAGTGCAGATTTGCATTGCCCGCTTGCTTGCTTGGCCAAAAAGGGCGTATGCGTTTTCTCCTGAATATATTCAGGAGAAAACGCATACGCCCTTTTTGGCCAAGTGCATCATTGTCGAAGTTGTGCCCCTCTTCCTGTGCTTTAAAGGCGATTCCAACGTACCTCTTGAAATCTGTTTCCTGCTATTCTGCCTCGCTTTCAAGTCCGCCTCGTTGCCTTCCCTCAACAGATTTTTGGACGATAGTTGTCCTTTATTACTCGGCCAGTTTGTGAATTGCTGTGCCCCTGAGCTCCATTTTTAAACTCGTTTTTGGTGAGCTGACCGCAAGTCCAAAATTTTGGTTCAGGACCTATACTGGTTCCCGGTGGGTGGCTGAGAATTTGGTTAATTCTTCTTCCTGCCGGGAAATTACAGTGATATGTGCCCGTCCAAATGCCTAACAGCTACTCTCTCATTGGTTCTCCCTCTTCCCTTTCATCCTCTGCCAAATTGGCAACCTGTGCGAACCAAGAGGTTAAAGGGGCTGTCTCTCCAAGTTGGGAGGTTGATAGTAAAGCAGACGGAAAGTCAAACCGGAGCACCAGGAGAGGGACTATGCGTTGAGTTTTAGAAACCTTTCGTATTCACAGTGTGTCCGTTCTCTAGGTTTCCCGCACATGTTATAGCTGTAGTAATATTCCCTTCAACCTGGAGAGTTCGGACCCATGGAATGGGTGCCATGCATTATTGCTTTAAAGGGTCTGAATTTGCTCACCCAATCTCACCAATCGTCTCAGTCCCAAGTGTCCCTCCTTATGCCACATCCAGCTGTCGTTGTAGATAGGGTCATTCCAGCTTTCATCAGAGACCCTGAAGGAATTGTAAAGAATTTCCCAGTTTTTTTGTTTTGTTTTTGAAATTCCTTTTTATAGTGGGTTTGAGCTGATTCTCGCTGCCATGTTTATGCCAGTCTAGACACACTTGATTCCCTTACGGAGACATATCAATACATAGGTTTTAAGATTCTTACTAGTCAGATATTTTCCTCTGCGGGAAATATGGGGTTTTGAGTCCCTTTCGCTGAGGACGGTGTAGGTCTTGTCTATTCCATAGTTGGTTTTTGGAACGGTACCTGTGCTTATATCAAACTCTGGTTTTATTCATCACCCCACCTCTCCTTCCCCCTTAAGCAGGTATAAGAGTGTTTTCTAAATGTGAGACACTGTTCTCTTTCCTAACTCAGTTCAAGTGTAGCCATGTTTACAGGATCTTCATAAGTGATATCTTATGATAAGTTTCTTTTTCTGTGTGACTTATTTCACTTAGAATCATCGTACCTGAATCCACCCATTTTGCTGCTACTGGTCTTATGACATTGATTTCATGGCTGAGGGATATTCCATCGTACGTAAGTACCACAATTTTTTGAACCATGTTTATATTTTCTGGGATACTTAAGGTGTATCCAAGTTGAGGTCATTGTATGCAGTGCAGCCCTAAATTTTGGGGTGGCTCTGTCTTATTGATTTTCAGTTTTCCCAAGGTATATTCCCTAGACTGGTAGTGCCCTTGGCTCTGTAGCTCTGTTCTTTACTTCTTTTAGGGAACAGAATGCACTCCTCCAGAGAGGCAGTTGGCAATTTACATCCCGCCCATCAGCATAACAAGGCTCCCTGTTCTCCAGGGCCTGTCTTGCCTTTCTTGTTCTTACACATTTTGTGGATGTCCCTTTTGACCGGTGGGAAGTGATACTTCTTTGTAGTGCAGATTTGCATTGCCCGCTTGCTTGCTTGGCCAAAAAGGGCGTATGCGTTTTCTCCTGAATATATTCAGGAGAAAACGCATACGCCCTTTTTGGCCAAGTGCATCATTGTCGAAGTTGTGCCCCTCTTCCTGTGCTTTAAAGGCGATTCCAACGTACCTCTTGAAATCTGTTTCCTGCTATTCTGCCTCGCTTTCAAGTCCGCCTCGTTGCCTTCCCTCAACAGATTTTTGGACGATAGTTGTCCTTTATTACTCGGCCAGTTTGTGAATTGCTGTGCCCCTGAGCTCCATTTTTAAACTCGTTTTTGGTGAGCTGACCGCAAGTCCAAAATTTTGGTTCAGGACCTATACTGGTTCCCGGTGGGTGGCTGAGAATTTGGTTAATTCTTCTTCCTGCCGGGAAATTACAATGATATGTGCCCGTCCAAATGCCTAACAGCTACTCTCTCATTGGTTCTCCCTCTTCCCTTTCATCCTCTGCCAAATTGGCAACCTGTGCGAACCAAGAGGTTAAAGGGGCTGTCTCTCCAAGTTGGGAGGTTGATAGTAAAGCAGACGGAAAGTCAAACCGGAGCACCAGGAGAGGGACTATGCGTTGAGTTTTAGAAACCTTTCGTATTCACAGTGTGTCCGTTCTCTAGGTTTCCCGCACATGTTATAGCTGTAGTAATATTCCCTTCAACCTGGAGAGTTCGGACCCATGGAATGGGTGCCATGCATTATTGCTTTAAAGGGTCTGCATTTGCTCACCCAATCTCACCAACAGTCTCAGTCCCAAGTGTCCCTCCTTATGCCACATCCAGCTGTCGTTGTAGATAGGGTCATTCCAGCTTTCATCAGAGACCCTGAAGGAATTGTAAAGAATTTCCCAGTTTTTTTGTTTTGTTTTTGAAATTCCTTTTTATAGTGGGTTTGAGCTGATTCTCGCTGCCATGTTTATGCCAGTCTAGACACAGTTGATTCCCTTATGGAGACATATCAATACATAGGTTTTAAGATTCTTACTAGTCAGATATTTTCCTCTGCGGGAAATATGGGGTTTTGAGTCCCTTTCGCTGAGGACGGTGTAGGTCTTGTCTATTCCATAGTTGGTTTTTGGAACGGTACCTGTGCTTATATCAAACTCTGGTTTTATGCATCACCCCACCTCTCCTTCCCCCTTAAGCAGGTATAAGAGTGTTTTCTAAATGTGAGACACTGTCCTCTTTCCTAACTCAGTTCAAGTGTAGCCATGTTTACAGGATCTTCATAAGTGATATCTTATGATAAGTTTCTTTTTCTGTGTGACTTATTTCACTTAGAATCATCGTACCTGAATCCACCCATTTTGCTGCTACTGGTCTTATGACATTGATTTCATGGCTGAGGGATATTCCATCGTACGTAAGTACCACAATTTTTTGAACCATGTTTATATTTTCTGGGATACTTAAGGTGTATCCAAGTTGAGGTCCTTGTATGCAGTGCAGCCCTAAATTTTGGGGTGGCTCTGTCTTATTGATTTTCAGTTTTCCCAAGGTATATTCCCTAGACTGGTAGTGCCCTTGGCTCTGTAGCTCTGTTCTTTACTTGTTTTAGGGAACAGAATGCACTCCTCCAGAGAGGCAGTTGGCAATTTACATCCCGCCCATCAGCATAACAAGGCTCCCTGTTCTCCAGGGCCTGTCTTGCCTTTCTTGTTCTTACACATTTTGTGGATGTCCCTTTTGACCGGTGGGAAGTGATACTTCTTTGTAGTGCAGATTTGCATTGCCCGCTTGCTTGCTTGGCCAAAAAGGGCGTATGCGTTTTCTCCTGAATATATTCAGGAGAAAACGCATACGCCCTTTTTGGCCAAGTGCATCATTGTCGAAGTTGTGCCCCTCTTCCTGTGCTTTAAAGGCGATTCCAACGTACCTCTTGAAATCTGTTTCCTGCTATTCTGCCTCGCTTTCAAGTCCGCCTCGTTGCCTTCCCTCAACAGATTTTTGGACGATAGTTGTCCTTTATTACTCGGCCAGTTTGTGAATTGCTGTGCCCCTGAGCTCCATTTTTCAACTCGTTTTTGGTGAGCTGACCGCAAGTCCAAAATTTTGGTTCAGGACCTATACTGGTTCCCGGTGGGTGGCTGAGAATTTGGTTAATTCTTCTTCCTGCCGGGAAATTACAGTGATATGTGCCCGTCCAAATGCCTAACAGCTACTCTCTCATTGGTTCTCCCTCTTCCCTTTCATCCTCTGCCAAATTGGCAACCTGTGCGAACCAAGAGGTTAAAGGGGCTGTCTCTCCAAGTTGGGAGGTTGATAGTAAAGCAGACGGAAAGTCAAACCGGAGCACCAGGAGAGGGACTATGCGTTGAGTTTTAGAAACCTTTCGTATTCACAGTGTGTCCATTCTCTAGGTTTCCCGCACATGTTATAGCTGTAGTAATATTCCCTTCAACCTGGAGAGTTCGGACCCATGGAATGGGTGCCATGCATTATTGCTTTAAAGGGTCTGCATTTGCTCACCCAATCTCACCAATCGTCTCAGTCCCAAGTGTCCCTCCTTATGCCACATCCAGCTGTCGTTGTAGATAGGGTCATTCCAGCTTTCATCAGAGACCCTGAAGGAATTGTAAAGAATTTCCCAGTTTTTTTGTTTTGTTTTTGAAATTCCTTTTTATAGTGGGTTTGAGCTGATTCTCGCTGCCATGTTTATGCCAGTCTAGACACACTTGATTCCCTTACGGAGACATATCAATACATAGGTTTTAAGATTCTTACTAGTCAGATATTTTCCTCTGCGGGAAATATGGGGTTTTGAGTCCCTTTCGCTGAGGACGGTGTAGGTCTTGTCTATTCCATAGTTGGTTTTTGGAACGGTACCTGTGCTTATATCAAACTCTGGTTTTATGCATCACCCCACCTCTCCTTCCCCCTTAAGCAGGTATAAGAGTGTTTTCTAAATGTGAGACACTGTTCTCTTTCCTAACTCAGTTCAAGTGTAGCCATGTTTACAGGATCTTCATAAGTGATATCTTATGATAAGTTTCTTTTTCTGTGTGACTTATTTCACTTAGAATCATCGTACCTGAATCCACCCATTTTGCTGCTACTGGTCTTATGACATTGATTTCATGGCTGAGGGATATTCCATCGTACGTAATTACCACAATTTTTTGAACCATGTTTATATTTTCTGGGATACTTAAGGTGTATCCAAGTTGAGGTCCTTGTATGCAGTGCAGCCCTAAATTTTGGGGTGGCTCTGTCTTATTGATTTTCAGTTTTCCCAAGGTATATACCCTAGGCTGGTAGTGCCCTTGGCTCTGTAGCTCTGTTCTTTACTTGTTTTAGGGAACAGAATGCACTCCTCCAGAGAGGCAGTTGGCAATTTACATCCCGCCCATCAGCATAACAAGGCTCCCTGTTCTCCAGGGCCTGTCTTGCCTTTCTTGTTCTTACACATTTTGTGGATGTCCCTTTTGACCGGTGGGAAGTGATACTTCTTTGTAGTGCAGATTTGCATTGCCCGCTTGCTTGCTTGGCCAAAAAGGGCGTATGCGTTTTCTCCTGAATATATTCAGGAGAAAACGCATACGCCCTTTTTGGCCAAGTGCATCATTGTCGAAGTTGTGCCCCTCTTCCTGTGCTTTAAAGGTGATTCCAACGTACCTCTTGAAATCTGTTTCCTGCTATTCTGCCTCGCTTTCAAGTCCGCCTCGTTGCCTTCCCTCAACAGATTTTTGGACGATAGTTGTCCTTTATTACTCGGCCAGTTTGTGAATTGCTGTGCCCCTGAGCTCCATTTTTCAACTCGTTTTTGGTGAGCTGACCGCAAGTCCAAAATTTTGGTTCAGGACCTATACTGGTTCCCGGTGGGTGGCTGAGAATTTGGTTAATTCTTCTTCCTGCCGGGAAATTACAGTGATATGTGCCCGTCCAAATGCCTAACAGCTACTCTCTCATTGGTTCTCCCTCTTCCCTTTCATCCTCTGCCAAATTGGCAACCTGTGCGAACCAAGAGGTTAAAGGCGCTGTCTCTCCAAGTTGGGAGGTTGATAGTAAAGCAGACGGAAAGTCAAACCGGAGCACCAGGAGAGGGACTATGCGTTGAGTTTTAGAAACCTTTCGTATTCACAGTGTGTCCGTTCTCTAGGTTTCCAGCACATGTTATAGCTGTAGTAATATTCCCTTCAACCTGCAGAGTTCGGACCCATGGAATGGGTGCCATGCATTATTGCTTTAAAGGGTCTGCATTTGCTCACCCAATCTCACCAATCGTCTCAGTCCCAAGTGTCCCTCCTTATGCCACATCCAGCTGTCGTTGTAGATAGGGTCATTCCAGCCTTCATCAGAGACCCTGAAGGAATTGTAAAGAATTTCCCAGTTTTTTTGTTTTGTTTTTGAAATTCCTTTTTATAGTGGGTTTGAGCTGATTCTCGCTGCCATATTTATGCCAGTCTAGACACACATGATTCCCTTATGGAGACATATCAATACATAGGTTTTAAGATTCTTACTAGTCAGATATTTTCCTCTGCGGGAAATATGGGGTTTTGAGTCCCTTTCGCTGAGGACGGTGTAGGTCTTGTCTATTCCATAGTTGGTTTTTGGAACGGTACCTGTGCTTATATCAAACTCTGGTTTTATGCATCACCCCACCTCTCCTTCCCCCTTAAGCAGGTATAAGAGTGTTTTCTAAATGTGAGACACTGTTCTCTTTCCTAACTCAGTTCAAGTGTAGCCATGTTTACAGGATCTTCATAAGTGATATCTTATGATAAGTTTCTTTTTCTGTGTGACTTATTTCACTTAGAATCATCGTACCTGAATCCACCCATTTTGCTGCTACTGGTCTTATGACATTGATTTCATGGCTGAGGGATATTCCATCGTACGTAAGTACCACAATTTTTTGAACCATGTTTATATTTTCTGGGATACTTAAGGTGTATCCAAGTTGAGGTCCTTGTATGCAGTGCAGCCCTAAATTTTGGGGTGGCTCTGACTTATTGATTTTCAGTTTTCCCAAGGTATATTCCCTAGGCTGGTAGTGCCCTTGGCTCTGTAGCTCTGTTCTTTACTTGTTTTAGGGAACAGAATGCACTCCTCCAGAGAGGCAGTTGGCAATTTACATCCCGCTCATCAGCATAACAAGGCTCCCTGTTCTCCAGGGCCTGTCTTGCCTTTCTTGTTCTTACACATTTTGTGGATGTCCCTTTTGACCGGTGGGAAGTGATACTTCTTTGTAGTGCAGATTTGCATTGCCCGCTTGCTTGCTTGGCCAAAAAGGGCGTATGCGTTTTCTCCTGAATATATTCAGGAGAAAACGCATACGCCCTTTTTGGCCAAGTGCATCATTGTCGAAGTTGTGCCCCTCTTCCTGTGCTTTAAAGGCGATTCCAACGTACCTCTTGAAATCTGTTTCCTGCTATTCTGCCTCGCTTTCAAGTCCGCCTCGTTGCCTTCCCTCAACAGATTTTTGGACGATAGTTGTCCTTTATTACTCGGCCAGTTTGTGAATTGCTGTGCCCCTGAGCTCCATTTTTCAACTCGTTTTTGGTGAGCTGACCGCAAGTCCAAAATTTTGGTTCAGGACCTATACTTTTTCCCGGTGGGTGGCTGAGAATTTGGTTAATTCTTCTTCCTGCCGGGAAATTACAGTGATATGTGCCCGTCCAAATGCCTAACAGCTACTCTCTCATTGGTTCTCCCTCTTCCCTTTCATCCTCTGCCAAATTGGCAACCTGTGCGAACCAAGAGGTTAAAGGGGCTGTCTCTCCAAGTTGGGAGGTTGATAGTAAAGCAGACGGAACGTCAAACCAGAGCACCAGGAGAGGGACTATGCGTTGAGTTTTAGAAACCTTTCGTATTCACAGTGTGTCCGTTCTCTAGGTTTCCCGCACATGTTATAGCTGTAGTAATATTCCCTTCAACCTGGATAGTTCGGACCCATGGAATGGGTGCCATGCATTATTGCTTTAAAGGGTCTGCATTTGCTCACCCAATCTCACCAGTCGTCTCAGTCCCAAGTGTCCCTCCTTATGCCACATCCAGCTGTCGTTGTAGATAGGGTCATTCCAGCTTTCATCAGAGACCCTGAAGGAATTGTAAAGAATTTCCCAGTTTTTTTTTTTTGTTTTTGAAATTCCTTTTTATAGTGGGTTTGAGCTGATTCTCGCTGCCATGTTTATGCCAGTCTAGACACACATGATTCCCTTATGGAGACATATCAATACATAGGTTTTAAGATTCTTACTAGTCAGATATTTTCCTCTGCGGGAAATATGGGGTTTTGAGTCCCTTTCGCTGAGGACGGTGTAGGTCTTGTCTATTCCATAGTTGGTTTTTGGAACGGTACCTGTGCTTATATCAAACTCTGGTTTTATGCATCACCCCACCTCTCCTTCTCCCTTAAGCAGGTATAAGAGTGTTTTCTAAATGTGAGACACTGTTCTCTTTCCTAACTCAGTTCAAGTGTAGCCATGTTTACAGGATCTTCATAAGTGATATCTTATGATAAGTTTCTTTTTCTGTGTGACTTATTTCACTTAGAATCATCGTACCTGAATCCACCCATTTTGCTGCTACTGGTCTTATGACATTGATTTCATGGCTGAGGGATATTCCATCGTACGTAAGTACCACAATTTTTTGAACCATGTTTATATTTTCTGGGATACTTAAGGTGTATCCAAGTTGAGGTCCTTGTATGCAGTGCAGCCCTAAATTTTGGGGTGGCTCTGTCTTATTGATTTTCAGTTTTCCCAAGGTATATTCCCTAGACTGGTAGTGCCCTTGGCTCTGTAGCTCTGTTCTTTACTTGTTTTAGGGAACAGAATGCACTCCTCCAGAGAGGCAGTTGGCAATTTACATCCCGCCCATCAGCATAACAAGGCTCCCTGTTCTCCAGGGCCTGTCTTGCCTTTCTTGTTCTTACACATTTTGTGGATGTCCCTTTTGACTGGTGGGAAGTGATACTTCTTTGTAGTGCAGATTTGCATTGCCCGCTTGCTTGCTTGGCCAAAAAGGGCGTATGCGTTTTCTCCTGAATATATTCAGGAGAAAACGCATACGCCCTTTTTGGCCAAGTGCATCATTGTCGAAGTTGTGCCCCTCTTCCTGTGCTTTAAAGGCGATTCCAACGTACCTCTTGAAATCTGTTTCCTGCTATTCTGCCTCGCTTTCAAGTCCGCCTCGTTGCCTTCCCTCAACAGATTTTTGGACGATAGTTCTCCTTTATTACTCGGCCAGTTTGTGAATTGCTGGGCCCCTGAGCTCCATTTTTCAACTCGTTTTTGGTGAGCTGACCGCAAGTCCAAAATTTTGGTTCAGGACCTATACTGGTTCCCGGTGGGTGGCTGAGAATTTGGTTAATTCTTCTTCCTGCTGGGAAATTACAGTGATATGTGCCCGTCCAAATGCCTAACAGCTACTCTCTCATTGGTTCTCCCTCTTCCCTTTCATCCTCTGCCAAATTGGCAACCTGTGCGAACCAAGAGGTTAAAGGCGCTGTCTCTCCAAGTTGGGAGGTTGATAGTAAAGCAGACGGAAAGTCAAACCGGAGCACCAGGAGAGGGACTATGCGTTGAGTTTTAGAAACCTTTCGTATTCACAGTGTGTCCGTTCTCTAGGTTTCCCGCACATGTTATAGCTGTAGTAATATTCCCTTCAACCTGGAGAGTTCGGACCCATGGAATGGGTGCCATGCATTATTGCTTTAAAGGGTCTGCATTTGCTCACCCAATCTCACCAATCGTCTCAGTCCCAAGTGTCCCTCCTTATGCCACATCCAGCTGTCGTTGTAGATAGGGTCATTCCAGCTTTCATCAGAGACCTTGAAGGAATTGTAAAGAATTTCCCAGTTTTTTTGTTTTGTTTTTGAAATTCCTTTTTATAGTGGGTTTGAGCTGATTCTCGCTGCCATGTTTATGCCAGTCTAGACACACATGATTCCCTTATGGAGACATATCAATACATAGGTTTTAAGATTCTTACTAGTCAGATATTTTCCTCTGCGGGAAATATGGGGTTTTGAGTCCCTTTCGCTGAGGACGGTGTAGGTCTTGTCTATTCCATAGTTGGTTTTTGGAACGGTACCTGTGCTTATATCAAACTCTGGTTTTATGCATCACCCCACCTCTCCTTCCCCCTTAAGCAGGTATAAGAGTGTTTTCTAAATGTGAGACACTGTTCTCTTTCCTAACTCAGTTCAAGTGTAGCCATGTTTACAGGATCTTCATAAGTGATATCTTATGATAAGTTTCTTTTTCTGTGTGACTTATTTCACTTAGAATCATCGTACCTGAATCCACCCATTTTGCTGCTACTGGTCTTATGACATTGATTTCATGGCTGAGGGATATTCCATCGTACGTAAGTACCACAATTTTTTGAACCATGTTTATATTTTCTGGGATACTTAAGGTGTATCCAAGTTCAGGTCCTTGTATACAGTGCAGCCCTAAATTTTGGGGTGGCTCTGTCTTATTGATTTTCAGTTTACCCAAGGTATATTCCCAAGACTGGTAGTGCCCTTGGCTCTGTAGCTCTGTTCTTTACTTGTTTTAGGGAACAGAATGCACTCCTCCAGAGAGGCAGTTGGCAATTTACATCCCGCCCATCAGCATAACAAGGCTCCCTGTTCTCCAGGGCCTGTCTTGCCTTTCTTGTTCTTACACATTTTGTGGATGTCCCTTTTGACCGGTGGGAAGTGATACTTCTTTGTAGTGCAGATTTGCATTGCCCGCTTGCTTGCTTGGCCAAAAAGGGCATATGCGTTTTCTCCTGAATATATTCAGGAGAAAACGCATACGCCCTTTTTGGCCAAGTGCATCATTGTGGAAGTTGTGCCCCTCTTCCTGTGCTTTAAAGGCGATTCCAACGTACCTCTTGAAATCTGTTTCCTGCTATTCTGCCTCGCTTTCAAGTCTGCCTTGTTGCCTTCCCTCAACAGGTTTTTGGACGATAGTTGTCCTTTATTACTCGGCCAGTTTGTGAATTGCTGTGCCCCTGAGCTCCATTTTTCAACTCGTTTTTGGTGAGCTGACCGCAAGTCCAAAATTTTGGTTCAGGACCTATACTGGTTCCCGGTGGGTGGCTGAGAATTTGGTTAATTTTTCTTCCTGCCGGGAAATTACAGTGATATGTGCCCGTCCAAATGCCTAACAGCTACTCTCTCATTGGTTCTCCCTCTTCCCTTTCATCCTCTGCCAAATTGGCAACCTGTGCAAACCAAGAGGTTAAAGGCGCTGTCTCTCCAAGTTGGGAGGTTGATAGTAAAGCAGACGGAAAGTCAAACCGGAGCACCAGGAGAGGGACTATGCGTCGAGTTTTAGAAACCTTTCGTATTCACAGTGTGTCCGTTCTCTAGGTTTCCCGCACATGTTATAGCTGTAGTAATATTCCCTTCAACCTGGAGAGTTCGGACCCATGGAATGGGTGCCATGCATTATTGCTTTAAAGGGTCTGCATTTGCTCACCCAATCTCACCAATCGTCTCAGTCCCAAGTTTCCCTCCTTATGCCACATCCAGCTGTCGTTGTAGATAGGGTCATTCCAGCCTTCATCAGAGACCCTGAAGGAATTGTAAAGAATTTCCCAGTTTTTTTGTTTTGTTTTTGAAATTCCTTTTTATAGTTGGTTTGAGCTGATTCTCGCTGCCATGTTTATGCCAGTCTAGACACACTTGATTCCCTTACGGAGACATATCAATACATAGGTTTTAAGATTCTTACTAGTCAGATATTTTCCTCTGCGGGAAATATGGGGTTTTGAGTCCCTTTCGCTGAGGACGGTGTAGGTCTTGTCTATTCCATAGTTGGTTTTTGGAACGGTACCTGTGCTTATATCAAACTCTGGTTTTATGCATCACCCCACCTCTCCTTCCCCCTTAAGCTGGTATAAGAGTGTTTTCTAAATGTGAGACACTGTTCTCTTTCCTAACTCATTTCAAGTGTAGCCATGTTTACAGGATCTTCATAAGTGATATCTTATGATAAGTTTCTTTTTCTGTGTGACTTATTTCACTTAGAATCATCGTACCTGAATCCACCCATTTTGCTGCTACTGGTCTTATGACATTGATTTCATGGCTGAGGGATATTCCATCGTACGTAAGTACCACAATTTTTTGAACCATGTTTATATTTTCTGGGATACTTAAGGTGTATCCAAGTTCAGGTCCTTGTATGCAGTGCAGCCCTAAATTTTGGGGTGGCTCTGTCTTATTGATTTTCAGTTTTCCCAAGGTATATTCCCTAGACTGGTAGTGCCCTTGGCTCTGTAGCTCTGTTCTTTACTTGTTTTAGGGAACAGAATGCACTCCTCCAGAGAGGCAGTTGGCAATTTACATCCCGCCCATCAGCATAACAAGGCTCCCTGTTCTCCAGGGCCTGTCTTGCCTTTCTTGTTCTTACACATTTTGTGGATGTCCCTTTTGACCGGTGGGAAGTGATACTTCTTTGTAGTGCAGATTTGCATTGCCCGCTTGCTTGCTTGGCCAAAAAGGGCGTATGCGTTTTTTCCTGTATATATTCAGGAGAAAACGCATACGCCCTTTTTGGCCAAGTGCATCATTGTCGAAGTTGTGCCCCTCTTCCTGTGCTTTAAAGGTGATTCCAACGTACCTCTTGAAATCTGTTTCCTGCTATTCTGCCTCGCTTTCAAGTCCGCCTCGTTGCCTTCCCTCAACAGATTTTTGGACGATAGTTGTCCTTTATTACTCGGCCAGTTTGTGAATTGCTGTGCCCCTGAGCTCCATTTTTCAACTCGCTTTTGGTGAGCTGACCGCAAGTCCAAACTTTTGGTTCAGGACCTATACTGGTTCCCGGTGGGTGGCTGAGAATTTGGTTAATTCTTCTTCCTGCCGGGAAATTACAGTGATATGTGCCCGTCCAAATGCCTAACAGCTACTCTCTCATTGGTTCTCCCTCTTCCCTTTCATCCTCTGCCAAATTGGCAACCTGTGCGAACCAAGAGGTTAAAGGGGCTGTCTCTCCAAGTTGGGAGGTTGATAGTATAGCAGACGGAAAGTCAAACCGGAGCACCAGGAGAGGGACTATGCGTTGAGTTTTAGAAACCTTTCGTATTCACAGTGTGTCCGTTCTCTAGGTTTCCCGCACTTGTTATAGCTGTAGTAATATTCCCTTCAACCTGGAGAGTTCGGACCCATGGAATGGGTGCCATGCATTATTGCTTTAAAGGGTCTGCATTTGCTCACCCAATCTCACCAATCGTCTCAGTCCCAAGTGTCCCTCCTTATTCCACATCTAGCTGTCGTTGTAGATAGGGTCATTCCAGCCTTCATCAGAGACCCTGAAGGATTTGTAAAGAATTTCCCAGTTTTTTTGTTTTGTTTTTGAAATTCCTTTTTATAGTGGGTTTGAGCTGATTCTCGCTGCCATGTTTATGCCAGTCTAGACACACTTGATTCCCTTACGGAGACATATCAATACATAGGTTTTAAGATTCTTACTAGTCAGATATTTTCCTCTGCGGGAAATATGGGGTTTTGAGTCCCTTTCGCTGAGGACGGTGTAGGTCTTGTCTATTCCATAGTTGGTTTTTGGAACGGTACCTGTGCTTATATCAAACTCTGGTTTTATGCATCACCCCACCTCTCCTTCCCCCTTAAGCTGGTATAAGAGTGTTTTCTAAATGTGAGACACTGTTCTCTTTCCTAACTCATTTCAAGTGTAGCCATGTTTACAGGATCTTCATAAGTGATATCTTATGATAAGTTTCTTTTTCTGTGTGACTTATTTCACTTAGAATCATCGTACCTGAATCCACCCATTTTGCTGCTACTGGTCTTATGACATTGATTTCATGGCTGAGGGATATTCCATCGTACGTAAGTACCACAATTTTTTGAACCATGTTTATATTTTCTGGGATACTTAAGGTGTATCCAAGTTGAGGTCCTTGTATGCAGTGCAGCCCTAAATTTTGGGGTGGCTCTGTCTTATTGATTTTCAGTTTTCCCAAGGTATATTCCCTAGACTGGTAGTGCCCTTGGCTCTGTAGCTCTGTTCTTTACTTGTTTTAGGGAACAGAATGCACTCCTCCAGAGAGGCAGTTGGCAATTTACATCCCACCCATCAGCATAACAAGGCTCCCTGTTCTCCAGGGCCTGTCTTGCCTTTCTTGTTCTTACACATTTTGTGGATGTCCCTTTTGACCGGTGGGAAGTGATACTTCTTTGTAGTGCAGATTTGCATTGCCCGCTTGCTTGCTTGGCCAAAAAGGGCGTATGCGTTTTTTCCTGAATATATTCAGGAGAAAACGCATACGCCCTTTTTGGCCAAGTGCATCATTGTCGAAGTTGTGCCCCTCTTCCTGTGCTTTAAAGGCGATTCCAACGTACCTCTTGAAATCTGTTTCCTGCTATTCTGCCTCGCTTTCAAGTCCGCCTCGTTGCCTTCCCTCAACAGATTTTTGGATGATAGTTGTCCTTTATTACTCGGCCAGTTTGTGAATTGCTGTGCCCCTGAGCTCCATTTTTCAACTCGCTTTTGGTGAGCTGACCGCAAGTCCAAACTTTTGGTTCAGGACCTATACTGGTTCCCGGTGGGTGGCTGAGAATTTGGTTAATTCTTCTTCCTGCCGGGAAATTACAGTGATATGTGCCCGTCCAAATGCCTAACAGCTACTCTCTCATTGGTTCTCCCTCTTCCCTTTCATCCTCTGCCAAATTGGCAACCTGTGCGAACCAAGAGGTTAAAGGGGCTGTCTCTCCAAGTTGGGAGGTTGATAGTATAGCAGACGGAAAGTCAAACCGGAGCACCAGGAGAGGGACTATGCGTTGAGTTTTAGAAACCTTTTGTATTCACAGTGTGTCCGTTCTCTAGGTTTCCCGCACTTGTTATAGCTGTAGTAATATTCCCTTCAACCTGGAGAGTTCGGACCCATGGAATGGGTGCCATGCATTATTGCTTTAAAGGGTCTGCATTTGCTCACCCAATCTCACCAATCGTCTCAGTCCCAAGTGTCCCTCCTTATGCCACATCCAGCTGTCGTTGTAGATAGGGTCATTCCAGCCTTCATCAGAGACCCTGAAGGAATTGTAAAGAATTTCCCAGTTTTTTTGTTTTGTTTTTGAAATTCCTTTTTATAGTGGGTTTGAGCTGATTCTCGCTGCCATGTTTATGCCAGTCTAGACACACTTGATTCCCTTACGGAGACATATCAATACATAGGTTTTAAGATTCTTACTAGTCAGATATTTTCCTCTGCGGGAAATATGGGGTTTTGAGTCCCTTTCGCTGAGGACGGTGTAGGTCTTGTCTATTCCATAGTTGGTTTTTGGAACGGTACCTGTGCTTATATCAAACTCTGGTTTTATGCATCACCCCACCTCTCCTTCCCCCTTAAGCAGGTATAAGAGTGTTTTCTAAATGTGAGACACTGTTCTCTTTCCTAACTCAGTTCAAGTGTAGCCATGTTTACAGGATCTTCATAAGTGATATCTTATGATAAGTTTCTTTTTCTGTGTGACTTATTTCACTTAGAATCATCGTACCTGAATCCACCCATTTTGCTGCTACTGGTCTTATGACATTGATTTCATGGCTGAGGGATATTCCATCGTACGTAAGTACCACAATTTTTTGAACCATGTTTATATTTTCTGGGATACTTAAGGTGTATCCAAGTTGAGGTCCTTGTATGCAGTGCAGCCCTAAATTTTGGGGTGGCTCTGTCTTATTGATTTTCAGTTTTCCCAAGGTATATTCCCTAGACTGGTAGTGCCCTTGGCTCTGTAGCTCTGTTCTTTACTTGTTTTAGGGAACAGAATGCACTCCTCCAGAGAGGCAGTTGGCAATTTACATCCCGCCCATCAGCATAACAAGGCTCCCTGTTCTCCAGGGCCTGTCTTGCCTTTCTTGTTCTTACACATTTTGTGGATGTCCCTTTTGACCGGTGGGAAGTGATACTTCTTTGTAGTGCAGATTTGCATTGCCCGCTTGCTTGCTTGGCCAAAAAGGGCGTATGCGTTTTCTCCTGAATATATTCAGGAGAAAACGCATACGCCCTTTTTGGCCAAGTGCATCATTGTCGAAGTTGTGCCCCTCTTCCTGTGCTTTAAAGGCGATTCCAACGTACCTCTTGAAATCTGTTTCCTGCTATTCTGCCTCGCTTTCAAGTCCGCCTCGTTGCCTTCCCTCAACAGATTTTTGGACGATAGTTGTCCTTTATTACTCGGCCAGTTTGTGAATTGCTGTGCCCCTGAGCTCCATTTTTCAACTCGCTTTTGGTGAGCTGACCGCAATTCCAAACTTTTGGTTCAGGACCTATACAGGTTCCCGGTGGGTGGCTGAGAATTTGGTTAATTCTTCTTCCTGCCGGGAAATTACAGTGATATGTGCCCGTCCAAATGCCTAACAGCTACTCTCTCATTGGTTCTCCCTCTTCCCTTTCATCCTCTGCCAAATTGGCAACCTGTGCGAACCAAGAGGTTAAAGGGGCTGTCTCTCCAAGTTGGGAGGTTGATAGTATAGCAGACGGAAAGTCAAACCGGAGCACCAGGAGAGGGACTATGCGTTGAGTTTTAGAAACCTTTCGTATTCACAGTGTGTCCGTTCTCTAGGTTTCCCGCACTTGTTATAGCTGTAGTAATATTCCCTTCAACCTGGAGAGTTCGGACCCATGGAATGGGTGCCATGCATTATTGCTTTAAAGGGTCTGCATTTGCTCACCCAATCTCACCAATCGTCTCAGTCCCAAGTGTCCCTCCTTATGCCACATCCAGCTGTCGTTGTAGATAGGGTCATTCCAGCCTTCATCAGAGACCCTGAAGGAATTGCAAAGAATTTCCCAGTTTTTTTGTTTTGTTTTTGAAATTCCTTTTTATAGTGGGTTTGAGCTGATTCTCGCTGCCATGTTTATGCCAGTCTAGACACACTTGATTCCCTTACGGAGACATATCAATACATAGGTTTTAAGATTCTTACTAGTCAGATATTTTCCTCTGCGGGAAATATGGGGTTTTGAGTCCCTTTCGCTGAGGACGGTGTAGGTCTTGTCTATTCCATAGTTGGTTTTTGGAACGGTACCTGTGCTTATATCAAACTCTGGTTTTATGCATCACCCCACCTCTCCTTCCCCCTTAAGCAGGTATAAGAGTGTTTTCTAAATGTGAGACACTGTTCTCTTTCCTAACTCACTTCAAGTGTAGCCATGTTTACAGGATCTTCATAAGTGATATCTTATGATAAGTTTCTTTTTCTGTGTGACTTATTTCACTTAGAATCATCGTACCTGAATCCACCCATTTTGCTGCTACTGGTCTTATGACATTGATTTCATGGCTGAGGGATATTCCATCGTACGTAAGTACCACAATTTTTTGAACCATGTTTATATTTTCTGGGATACTTAAGGTGTATCCAAGTTGAGGTCCTTGTATGCAGTGCAGCCCTAAATTTTGGGGTGGCTCTGTCTTATTGATTTTCAGTTTTCCCAAGGTATATTCCCTAGACTGGTAGTGCCCTTGGCTCTGTAGCTCTGTTCTTTACTTGTTTTAGGGAACAGAATGCACTCCTCCAGAGAGGCAGTTGGCAATTTACATCCCGCCCATCAGCATAACAAGGCTCCCTGTTCTCCAGGGCCTGTCTTGCCTTTCTTGTTCTTACACATTTTGTGGATGTCCCTTTTGACCGGTGGGAAGTGATACTTCTTTGTAGTGCAGATTTGCATTGCCCGCTTGCTTGCTTGGCCAAAAAGGGCGTATGCGTTTTCTCCTGAATATATTCAGGAGAAAACGCATACGCCCTTTTTGGCCAAGTGCATCATTGTCGAAGTTGTGCCCCTCTTCCTGTGCTTTAAAGGCGATTCCAACGTACCTCTTGAAATCTGTTTCCTGCTATTCTGCCTCGCTTTCAAGTCCGCCTCGTTGCCTTCCCTCAACAGATTTTTGGACGATAGTTGTCCTTTATTACTCGGCCAGTTTGTGAATTGCTGTGCCCCTGAGCTCCATTTTTCAACTCGCTTTTGGTGAGCTGACCGCAATTCCAAACTTTTGGTTCAGGACCTATACTGGTTCCCGGTGGGTGGCTGAG
Source organism: Hyperoodon ampullatus (assembly GCF_949752795.1). NCBI lineage: Eukaryota > Metazoa > Chordata > Mammalia > Artiodactyla > Ziphiidae > Hyperoodon > Hyperoodon ampullatus. The sequence goes on from NW_027640436.1 coordinate 183,836, forward strand.
AATTTGGTTAATTCTTCTTCCTGCCGGGAAATTACAGTGATATGTGCCCGTCCAAATGCCTAACAGCTACTCTCTCATTGGTTCTCCCTCTTCCCTTTCATCCTCTGCCAAATTGGCAACCTGTGCGAACCAAGAGGTTAAAGGGGCTGTCTCTCCAAGTTGGGAGGTTGATAGTATAGCAGACGGAAAGTCAAACCGGAGCACCAGGAGAGGGACTATGCGTTGAGTTTTAGAAACCTTTCGTATTCACAGTGTGTCCGTTCTCTAGGTTTCCCGCACTTGTTATAGCTGTAGTAATATTCCCTTCAACCTGGAGAGTTCGGACCCATGGAATGGGTGCCATGCATTATTGCTTTAAAGGGTCTGCATTTGCTCACCCAATCTCACCAATCGTCTCAGTCCCAAGTGTCCCTCCTTATGCCACATCCAGCTGTCGTTGTAGATAGGGTCATTCCAGCCTTCATCAGAGACCCTGAAGGAATTGCAAAGAATTTCCCAGTTTTTTTGTTTTGTTTTTGAAATTCCTTTTTATAGTGGGTTTGAGCTGATTCTCGCTGCCATGTTTATGCCAGTCTAGACACACTTGATTCCCTTACGGAGACATATCAATACATAGGTTTTAAGATTCTTACTAGTCAGATATTTTCCTCTGCGGGAAATATGGGGTTTTGAGTCCCTTTCGCTGAGGACGGTGTAGGTCTTGTCTATTCCATAGTTGGTTTTTGGAACGGTACCTGTGCTTATATCAAACTCTGGTTTTATGCATCACCCCACCTCTCCTTCTCCCTTAAGCAGGTATAAGAGTGTTTTCTAAATGTGAGACACTGTTCTCTTTCCTAACTCACTTCAAGTGTAGCCATGTTTACAGGATCTTCATAAGTGATATCTTATGATAAGTTTCTTTTTCTGTGTGACTTATTTCACTTAGAATCATCGTACCTGAATCCACCCATTTTGCTGCTACTGGTCTTATGACATTGATTTCATGGCTGAGGGATATTCCATCGTACGTAAGTACCACAATTTTTTGAACCATGTTTATATTTTCTGGGATACTTAAGGTGTATCCAAGTTGAGGTCCTTGTAGGCAGTGCAGCCCTAAATTTTGGGGTGGCTCTGTCTTATTGATTTTCAGTTTTCCCAAGGTATATTCCCTAGACTGGTAGTGCCCTTGGCTCTGTAGCTCTGTTCTTTACTTGTTTTAGGGAACAGAATGCACTCCTCCAGAGAGGCAGTTGGCAATTTACATCCCGCCCATCAGCATAACAAGGCTCCCTGTTCTCCAGGGCCTGTCTTGCCTTTCTTGTTCTTACACATTTTGTGGATGTCCCTTTTGACCGGTGGGAAGTGATACTTCTTTGTAGTGCAGATTTGCATTGCCCGCTTGCTTGCTTGGCCAAAAAGGGCGTATGCGTTTTCTCCTGAATATATTCAGGAGAAAACGCATACGCCCTTTTTGGCCAAGTGCATCATTGTCGAAGTTGTGCCCCTCTTCCTGTGCTTTAAAGGCGATTCCAACGTACCTCTTGAAATCTGTTTCCTGCTATTCTGCCTCGCTTTCAAGTCCGCCTCGTTGCCTTCCCTCAACAGATTTTTGGACGATAGTTGTCCTTTATTACTCGGCCAGTTTGTGAATTGCTGTGCCCCTGAGCTCCATTTTTCAACTCGCTTTTGGTGAGCTGACCGCAAGTCCAAAATTTTGGTTCAGGACCTATACTGGTTCCCGGTGGGTGGCTGAGAATTTGGTTAATTCTTCTTCCTGCCGGGAAATAACAGTGATATGTGCCCGTCCAAATGCCTAACAGCTACTCTCTCATTGGTTCTCCCTCTTCCCTTTCATCCTCTGCCAAGTTGGCAACCTGTGCGAACCAAGAGGTTAAAGGGGCTGTCTCTCCAAGTTGGGAGGTTGATAGTAAAGCAGACGGAAAGTCAAACCGGAGCACAAGGGGAGGGACTATGCGTTGAGTTTTAGAAACCTTTCGTATTCACAGTGTGTCCGTTCTCTAGGTTTCCCGCACTTGTTATAGCTGTAGTAATATTCCCTTCAACCTGGAGAGTTCGGACCCATGGAATGGGTGCCATGCATTATTGCTTTAAAGGGTCTGCATTTGCTCACCCAATCTCACCAATCGTCTCAGTCCCAAGTGTCCCTCCTTATGCCACATCCAGCTGTCGTTGTAGATAGGGTCATTCCAGCCTTCATCAGAGACCCTGAAGGAATTGCAAAGAATTTCCCAGTTTTTTTGTTTTGTTTTTGAAATTCCTTTTTATAGTGGGTTTGAGCTGATTCTCGCTGCCATGTTTATGCCAGTCTAGACACACTTGATTCCCTTACGGAGACATATCAATACATAGGTTTTAAGATTCTTACTAGTCAGATATTTTCCTCTGCGGGAAATATGGGGTTTTGAGTCCCTTTCGCTGAGGACGGTGTAGGTCTTGTCTATTCCATAGTTGGTTTTTGGAACGGTACCTGTGCTTATATCAAACTCTGGTTTTATGCATCACCCCACCTCTCCTTCCCCCTTAAGCAGGTATAAGAGTGTTTTCTAAATGTGAGACACTGTTCTCTTTCCTAACTCAGTTCAAGTGTAGCCATGTTTACAGGATCTTCATAAGTGATATCTTATGATAAGTTTCTTTTTCTGTGTGACTTATTTCACTTAGAATCATCGTACCTGAATCCACCCATTTTGCTGCTACTGGTCTTATGACATTGATTTCATGGCTGAGGGATATTCCATCGTACGTAAGTACCACAATTTTTTGAACCATGTTTATATTTTCTGGGATACTTAAGGTGTATCCAAGTTGAGGTCCTTGTATGCAGTGCAGCCCTAAATTTTGGGGTGGCTCTGTCTTATTGACTTTCAGTTTTCCCAAAGTATATTCCCTAGACTGGTAGTGCCCTTGGCTCTGTAGCTCTGTTCTTTACTTGTTTTAGGGAACAGAATGCACTCCTCCAGAGAGGCAGTTGGCAATTTACATCCCGCCCATCAGCATAACAAGGCTCCCTGTTCTCCAGGGCCTGTCTTGCCTTTCTTGTTCTTACACATTTTGTGGATGTCCCTTTTGACCGGTGGGAAGTGATACTTCTTTGTAGTGCAGATTTGCATTGCCCGCTTGCTTGCTTGGCCAAAAAGGGCGTATGCGTTTTCTCCTGAATATATTCAGGAGAAAACGCATACGCCCTTTTTGGCCAAGTGCATCATTGTCGAAGTTGTGCCCCTCTTCCTGTGCTTTAAAGGCGATTCCAACGTACCTCTTGAAATCTGTTTCCTGCTATTCTGCCTCGCTTTCAAGTCCGCCTCGTTGCCTTCCCTCAACAGATTTTTGGACGATAGTTGTCCTTTATTACTCGGCCAGTTTGTGAATTGCTGTGCCCCTGAGCTCCATTTTTCAACTAGTTTTTGGTGAGCTGACCGCAAGTCCAAAATTTTGGTTCAGGACCTATACTGGTTCCCGGTGGGTGGCTGAGAATTTGGTTAATTCTTCTTCCTGCCGGGAAATTACAGTGATATGTGACCGTCCAAATGCCTAACAGCTACTCTCTCATTGGTTCTCCCTCTTCCCTTTCATCCACTGCCAAATTGGCAACCTGTGCGAACCAAGAGGTTAAAGGGGCTGTCTCTCCAAGTTGGGAGGTTGATAGTAAAGCAGACCGAAAGTCAAACCGGAGCACCAGGGGTGGGACTATTCGTTGAGTTTTAGAAACCTTTCGTATTCACAGTGTTTCCGTTCTCTAGGTTTCCCGCACATGTTATAGCTGTAGTAACATTCCCTTCAACCTGGAGAGTTCAGACCCATGGAATGGGTGCCATGCATTATTGCTTTAAAGTGTCTGCATTTGCTCACCCAATCTCACCAATCGTCTCAGTCCCAAGTGTCCCTCCTTATGCCACATCCAGCTGTCGTTTTAGATAGGGTCATTCCAGCTTTCATCAGAGACCTTGAAGGAATTGTAAAGAATTTCCCAGTTTTTTTGTTTTGTTTTTGAAATTCCTTTTTATAGTGGGTTTGAGCTGATTCTCGCTGCCATGTTTATGCCAGTCTAGACACACTTGATTCCCTTATGGAGACATATCAATACATAGGTTTTAAGATTCTTACTAGTCAGATATTTTCCTCTGCGGGAAATATGGGGTTTTGAGTCCCTTTCGCTGAGGACGGTGTAGGTCTTGTCTATTCCATAGTTGGTTTTTGGAACGGTACCTGTGCTTATATCAAACTCTGGTTTTATGCATCACCCCACCTCTCCTTCCCCCTTAAGCAGGTATAAGAGTGTTTTCTAAATGTGAGACACTGTTCTCTTTCCTAACTCAGTTCAAGTGTAGCCATGTTTACAGGATCTTCATAAGTGATATCTTATGATAAGTTTCTTTTTCTGTGTGACTTATTTCACTTAGAATCATCGTACCTGAATCCACCCATTTTGCTGCTACTGGTCTTATGACATTGATTTCATGGCTGAGGGATATTCCATCGTACGTAAGTACCACAATTTTTTGAACCATGTTTATATTTTCTGGGATACTTAAGGTGTATCCAAGTTGAGGTCCTTGTATGCAGTGCAGCCCTAAATTTTGGGGTGGCTCTGTCTTATTGATTTTCAGTTTTCCCAAGGTATATTCCCTAGACTGGTAGTGCCCTTGGCTCTGTAGCTCTGTTCTTTACTTGTTTTAGGGAACAGAATGCACTCCTCCAGAGAGGCAGTTGGCAATTTACATCCCGCCCATCAGCATAACAAGGCTCCCTGTTCTCCAGGGCCTGTCTTGCCTTTCTTGTTCTTACACATTTTGTGGATGTCCCTTTTGACCGGTGGGAAGTGATACTTCTTTGTAGTGCAGATTTGCATTGCCCGCTTGCTTGCTTGGCCAAAAAGGGCGTATGCGTTTTCTCCTGAATATATTCAGGAGAAAACGCATACGCCCGTTTTGGCCAAGTGCATCATTGTCGAAGTTGTGCCCCTCTTCCTGTGCTTTAAAGGCGATTCCAACGTACCTCTTGAAATCTGTTTCCTGCTATTCTGCCTCGCTTTCAAGTCCGCCTCGTTGCCTTCCCTCAACAGATTTTTGGACGATAGTTGTCCTTTATTACTCGGCCAGTTTGTGAATTGCTGTGCCCCTGAGCTCCATTTTTCAACTCGCTTTTGGTGAGCTGACCGCAAGTCCAAACTTTTGGTTCAGGACCTATACTGGTTCCCGGTGGGTGGCTGAGAATTTGGTTAATTCTTCTTCCTGCCGGGAAATTACAGTGATATGTGCCCGTCCAAATGCCTAACAGCTACTCTCTCATTGGTTCTCCCTCTTCCCTTTCATCCTCTGCCAAATTGGCAACCTGTGCGAACCAAGAGGTTAAAGGGGCTGTCTCTCCAAGTTGGGAGGTTGATAGTAAAGCAGACGGAAAGTCAAACCGGAGCACCAGGAGAGGGACTATGCGTTGAGTTTTAGAAACCTTTCGTATTCACAGTGTGTCCGTTCTCTAGGTTTCCCGCACTTGTTATAGCTGTAGTAATATTCCCTTCAACCTGGAGAGTTCGGACCCATGGAATGGGTGCCATGCATTATTGCTTTAAAGGGTCTGCATTTGCTCACCCAATCTCACCAATCGTCTCAGTCCCAAGTGTCCCTCCTTATGCCACATCCAGCTGTCGTTGTAGATAGGGTCATTCCAGCCTTCATCAGAGACCCTGAAGGAATTGCAAAGAATTTCCCAGTTTTTTTGTTTTGTTTTTGAAATTCCTTTTTATAGTGGGTTTGAGCTGATTCTCGCTGCCATGTTTATGCCAGTCTAGACACACTTGATTCCCTTACGGAGACATATCAATACATAGGTTTTAAGATTCTTACTAGTCAGATATTTTCCTCTGCGGGAAATATGGGGTTTTGAGTCCCTTTCGCTGAGGACGGTGTAGGTCTTGTCTATTCCATAGTTGGTTTTTGGAACGGTACCTGTGCTTATATCAAACTCTGGTTTTATGCATCACCCCACCTCTCCTTCTCCCTTAAGCAGGTATAAGAGTGTTTTCTAAATGTGAGACACTGTTCTCTTTCCTAACTCAGTTCAAGTGTAGCCATGTTTACAGGATCTTCATAAGTGATATCTTATGATAAGTTTCTTTTTCTGTGTGACTTATTTCACTTAGAATCATCGTACCTGAATCCACCCATTTTGCTGCTACTGGTCTTATGACATTGATTTCATGGCTGAGGGATATTCCATCGTACGTAAGTACCACAATTTTTTGAACCATGTTTATATTTTCTGGGATACTTAAGGTGTATCCAAGTTGAGGTCCTTGTAGGCAGTGCAGCCCTAAATTTTGGGGTGGCTCTGTCTTATTGATTTTCAGTTTTCCCAAGGTATATTCCCTAGACTGGTAGTGCCCTTGGCTCTGTAGCTCTGTTCTTTACTTGTTTTAGGGAACAGAATGCACTCCTCCAGAGAGGCAGTTGGCAATTTACATCCCGCCCATCAGCATAACAAGGCTCCCTGTTCTCCAGGGCCTGTCTTGCCTTTCTTGTTCTTACACATTTTGTGGATGTCCCTTTTGACCGGTGGGAAGTGATACTTCTTTGTAGTGCAGATTTGCATTGCCCGCTTGCTTGCTTGGCCAAAAAGGGCGTATGCGTTTTCTCCTGAATATATTCAGGAGAAAACGCATACGCCCTTTTTGGCCAAGTGCATCATTGTCGAAGTTGTGCCCCTCTTCCTGTGCTTTAAAGGCGATTCCAACGTACCTCTTGAAATCTGTTTCCTGCTATTCTGCCTCGCTTTCAAGTCCGCCTCGTTGCCTTCCCTCAACAGATTTTTGGACGATAGTTGTCCTTTATTACTCGGCCAGTTTGTGAATTGCTGTGCCCCTGAGCTCCATTTTTCAACTCGCTTTTGGTGAGCTGACCGCAAGTCCAAAATTTTGGTTCAGGACCTATACTGGTTCCCGGTGGGTGGCTGAGAATTTGGTTAATTCTTCTTCCTGCCGGGAAATTACAGTGATATGTGCCCGTCCAAATGCCTAACAGCTACTCTCTCATTGGTTCTCCCTCTTCCCTTTCATCCTCTGCCAAGTTGGCAACCTGTGCGAACCAAGAGGTTAAAGGGGCTGTCTCTCCAAGTTGGGAGGTTGATAGTAAAGCAGACGGAAAGTCAAACCGGAGCACAAGGGGAGGGACTATGCGTTGAGTTTTAGAAACCTTTCGTATTCACAGTGTGTCCGTTCTCTAGGTTTCCCGCACTTGTTATAGCTGTAGTAATATTCCCTTCAACCTGGAGATTTCGGACCCATGGAATGGGTGCCATGCATTATTGCTTTAAAGGGTCTGCATTTGCTCACCCAATCTCACCAATCGTCTCAGTCCCAAGTGTCCCTCCTTATGCCACATCCAGCTGTCGTTGTAGATAGGGTCATTCCAGCCTTCATCAGAGACCCTGAAGGAATTGCAAAGAATTTCCCAGTTTTTTTGTTTTGTTTTTGAAATTCCTTTTTATAGTGGGTTTGAGCTGATTCTCGCTGCCATGTTTATGCCAGTCTAGACACACTTGATTCCCTTACGGAGACATATCAATACATAGGTTTTAAGATTCTTACTAGTCAGATATTTTCCTCTGCGGGAAATATGGGGTTTTGAGTCCCTTTCGCTGAGGAAGGTGTAGGTCTTGTCTATTCCATAGTTGGTTTTTGGAACGGTACCTGTGCTTATATCAAACTCTGGTTTTATGCATCACCCCACCTCTCCTTCCCCCTTAAGCAGGTATAAGAGTGTTTTCTAAATGTGAGACACTGTTCTCTTTCCTAACTCAGTTCAAGTGTAGCCATGTTTACAGGATCTTCATAAGTGATATCTTATGATAAGTTTCTTTTTCTGTGTGACTTATTTCACTTAGAATCATCGTACCTGAATCCACCCATTTTGCTGCTACTGGTCTTATGACATTGATTTCATGGCTGAGGGATATTCCATCGTACGTAAGTACCACAATTTTTTGAACCATGTTTATATTTTCTGGGATACTTAAGGTGTATCCAAGTTGAGGCCCTTGTATGCAGTGCAGCCCTAAATTTTGAGGTGGCTCTGTCTTATTGATTTTCAGTTTTCCCAAGGTATATTCCCTAGACTGGTAGTGCCCTTGGCTCTGTAGCTCTGTTCTTTACTTGTTTTAGGGAACAGAATGCACTCCTCCAGAGAGGCAGTTGGCAATTTACATCCCGCCCATCAGCATAACAAGGCTCCCTGTTCTCCAGGGCCTGTCTTGCCTTTCTTGTTCTTACACATTTTGTGGATGTCCCTTTTGACCGGTGGGAAGTGATACTTCTTTGTAGTGCAGATTTGCATTGCCCGCTTGCTTGCTTGGCCAAAAAGGGCGTATGCGTTTTCTCCTGATTATATTCAGGAGAAAACGCATACGCCCTTTTTGGCCAAGTGCATCATTGTCGAAGTTGTGCCCCTCTTCCTGTGCTTTAAAGGCGATTCCAACGTACCTCTTGAAATCTGTTTCCTGCTATTCTGCCTCGCTTTCAAGTCCGCCTCGTTGCCTTCCCTCAACAGATTTTTGGACGATAGTTGTCCTTTATTACTCGGCCAGTTTGTGAATTGCTGTGCCCCTGAGCTCCATTTTTCAACTCGTTTTTGGTGAGCTGACCGCAAGTCCAAAATTTTGGTTCAGGACCTATACTGGTTCCCGGTGGGTGGCTGAGAATTTGGTTAATTCTTCTTCCTGCCGGGAAATTACAGTGATATGTGCCCGTCCAAATGCCTAACAGCTACTCTCTCATTGGTTCTCCCTCTTCCCTTTCATCCACTGCCAAATTGGCAACCTGTGCGAACCAAGAGGTTAAAGGGGCTGTCTCTCCAAGTTGGGAGGTTGATAGTAAAGCAGACGGAAAGTCAAACCGGAGCACCAGGGGTGGGACTATTCGTTGAGTTTTAGAAACCTTTCGTATTCACAGTGTTTCCGTTCTCTAGGTTTCCCGCACATGTTATAGCTGTAGTAACATTCCCTTCAACCTGGAGAGTTCAGACCCATGGAATGGGTGCCATGCATTATTGCTTTAAAGTGTCTGCATTTGCTCACCCAATCTCACCAATCGTCTCAGTCCCAAGTGTCCCTCCTTATGCCACATCCAGCTGTCGTTGTAGATAGGGTCATTCCAGCTTTCATCAGAGACCTTGAAGGAATTGTAAAGAATTTCCCAGTTTTTTTGTTTTGTTTTTGAAATTCCTTTTTATAGTGGGTTTGAGCTGATTCTCGCTGCCATGTTTATGCCAGTCTAGACACACTTGATTCCCTTATGGAGACATATCAATACATAGGTTTTAAGATTCTTACTAGTCAGATATTTTCCTCTGCGGGAAATATGGGGTTTTGAGTCCCTTTCGCTGAGGACGGTGTAGGTCTTGTCTATTCCATAGTTGGTTTTTGGAACGGTACCTGTGCTTATATCAAACTCTGGTTTTATGCATCACCCCACCTCTCCTTCCCCCTTAAGCTGGTATAAGAGTGTTTTCTAAATGTGAGACACTGTTCTCTTTCCTAACTCATTTCAAGTGTAGCCATGTTTACAGGATCTTCATAAGTGATATCTTATGATAAGTTTCTTTTTCTGTGTGACTTATTTCACTTAGAATCATCGTACCTGAATCCACCCATTTTGCTGCTACTGGTCTTATGACATTGATTTCATGGCTGAGGGATATTCCATCGTACGTAAGTACCACAATTTTTTGAACCATGTTTATATTTTCTGGGATACTTAAGGTGTATCCAAGTTGAGGTCCTTGTATGCAGTGCAGCCCTAAATTTTGGGGTGGCTCTGTCTTATTGATTTTCAGTTTTCCCAAGGTATATTCCCTAGACTGGTAGTGCCCTTGGCTCTGTAGCTCTGTTCTTTACTTGTTTTAGGGAACAGAATGCACTCCTCCAGAGAGGCAGTTGGCAATTTACATCCCGCCCATCAGCATAACAAGGCTCCCTGTTCTCCAGGGCCTGTCTTGCCTTTCTTGTTCTTACACATTTTGTGGATGTCCCTTTTGACCGGTGGGAAGTGATACTTCTTTGTAGTGCAGATTTGCATTGCCCGCTTGCTTGCTTGGCCAAAAAGGGCGTATGCGTTTTCTCCTGAATATATTCAGGAGAAAACGCATACGCCCGTTTTGGCCAAGTGCATCATTGTCGAAGTTGTGCCCCTCTTCCTGTGCTTTAAAGGCGATTCCAACGTACCTCTTGAAATCTGTTTCCTGCTATTCTGCCTCGCTTTCAAGTCCGCCTCGTTGCCTTCCCTCAACAGATTTTTGGACGATAGTTGTCCTTTATTACTCGGCCAGTTTGTGAATTGCTGTGCCCCTGAGCTCCATTTTTCAACTCGCTTTTGGTGAGCTGACCGCAAGTCCAAACTTTTGGTTCAGGACCTATACTGGTTCCCGGTGGGTGGCTGAGAATTTGGTTAATTTTTCTTCCTGCCGGGAAATTACAGTGATATGTGCCCGTCCAAATGCCTAACAGCTACTCTCTCATTGGTTCTCCCTCTTCCCTTTCATCCTCTGCCAAATTGGCAACCTGTGCGAACCAAGAGGTTAAAGGGGCTGTCTCTCCAAGTTGGGAGGTTGATAGTAAAGCAGACGGAAAGTCAAACCGGAGCACCAGGAGAGGGACTATGCGTTGAGTTTTAGAAACCTTTCGTATTCACAGTGTGTCCGTTCTCTAGGTTTCCCGCACTTGTTATAGCTGTAGTAATATTCCCTTCAACCTGGAGAGTTCGGACCCATGGAATGGGTGCCATGCATTATTGCTTTAAAGGGTCTGCATTTGCTCACCCAATCTCACCAATCGTCTCAGTCCCAAGTGTCCCTCCTTATGCCACATCCAGCTGTCGTTGTAGATAGGGTCATTCCAGCCTTCATCAGAGACCCTGAAGGAATTGCAAAGAATTTCCCAGTTTTTTTGTTTTGTTTTTGAAATTCCTTTTTATAGTGGGTTTGAGCTGATTCTCGCTGCCATGTTTATGCCAGTCTAGACACACTTGATTCCCTTACGGAGACATATCAATACATAGGTTTTAAGATTCTTACTAGTCAGATATTTTCCTCTGCGGGAAATATGGGGTTTTGAGTCCCTTTCGCTGAGGACGGTGTAGGTCTTGTCTATTCCATAGTTGGTTTTTGGAACGGTACCTGTGCTTATATCAAACTCTGGTTTTATGCATCACCCCACCTCTCCTTCTCCCTTAAGCAGGTATAAGAGTGTTTTCTAAATGTGAGACACTGTTCTCTTTCCTAACTCAGTTCAAGTGTAGCCATGTTTACAGGATCTTCATAAGTGATATCTTATGATAAGTTTCTTTTTCTGTGTGACTTATTTCACTTAGAATCATCGTACCTGAATCCACCCATTTTGCTGCTACTGGTCTTATGACATTGATTTCATGGCTGAGGGATATTCCATCGTACGTAAGTACCACAATTTTTTGAACCATGTTTATATTTTCTGGGATACTTAAGGTGTATCCAAGTTGAGGTCCTTGTAGGCAGTGCAGCCCTAAATTTTGGGGTGGCTCTGTCTTATTGATTTTCAGTTTTCCCAAGGTATATTCCCTAGACTGGTAGTGCCCTTGGCTCTGTAGCTCTGTTCTTTACTTGTTTTAGGGAACAGAATGCACTCCTCCAGAGAGGCAGTTGGCAATTTACATCCCGCCCATCAGCATAACAAGGCTCCCTGTTCTCCAGGGCCTGTCTTGCCTTTCTTGTTCTTACACATTTTGTGGCTGTCCCTTTTGACCGGTGGGAAGTGATACTTCTTTGTAGTGCAGATTTGCATTGCCCGCTTGCTTGCTTGGCCAAAAAGGGCGTATGCGTTTTCTCCTGAATATATTCAGGAGAAAACGCATACGCCCTTTTTGGCCAAGTGCATCATTGTCGAAGTTGTGCCCCTCTTCCTGTGCTTTAAAGGCGATTCCAACGTACCTCTTGAAATCTGTTTCCTGCTATTCTGCCTCGCTTTCAAGTCCGCCTCGTTGCCTTCCCTCAACAGATTTTTGGACGATAGTTGTCCTTTATTACTCGGCCAGTTTGTGAATTGCTGTGCCCCTGAGCTCCATTTTTCAACTCGCTTTTGGTGAGCTGACCGCAAGTCCAAAATTTTGGTTCAGGACCTATACTGGTTCCCGGTGGGTGGCTGAGAATTTGGTTAATTCTTCTTCCTGCCGGGAAATTACAGTGATATGTGCCCGTCCAAATGCCTAACAGCTACTCTCTCATTGGTTCTCCCTCTTCCCTTTCATCCTCTGCCAAGTTGGCAACCTGTGCGAACCAAGAGGTTAAAGGGGCTGTCTCTCCAAGTTGGGAGGTTGATAGTAAAGCAGACGGAAAGTCAAACCGGAGCACAAGGGGAGGGACTATGCGTTGAGTTTTAGAAACCTTTCGTATTCACAGTGTGTCCGTTCTCTAGGTTTCCCGCACTTGTTATAGCTGTAGTAATATTCCCTTCAACCTGGAGAGTTCGGACCCATGGAATGGGTGCCATGCATTATTGCTTTAAAGGGTCTGCATTTGCTCACCCAATCTCACCAATCGTCTCAGTCCCAAGTGTCCCTCCTTATGCCACATCCAGCTGTCGTTGTAGATAGGGTCATTCCAGCCTTCATCAGAGACCCTGAAGGAATTGCAAAGAATTTCCCAGTTTTTTTGTTTTGTTTTTGAAATTCCTTTTTATAGTGGGTTTGAGCTGATTCTCGCTGCCATGTTTATGCCAGTCTAGACACACTTGATTCCCTTACGGAGACATATCAATACATAGGTTTTAAGATTCTTACTAGTCAGATATTTTCCTCTGCGGGAAATATGGGGTTTTGAGTCCCTTTCGCTGAGGAAGGTGTAGGTCTTGTCTATTCCATAGTTGGTTTTTGGAACGGTACCTGTGCTTATATCAAACTCTGGTTTTATGCATCACCCCACCTCTCCTTCCCCCTTAAGCAGGTATAAGAGTGTTTTCTAAATGTGAGACACTGTTCTCTTTCCTAACTCAGTTCAAGTGTAGCCATGTTTACAGGATCTTCATAAGTGATATCTTATGATAAGTTTCTTTTTCTGTGTGACTTATTTCACTTAGAATCATCGTACCTGAATCCACCCATTTTGCTGCTACTGGTCTTATGACATTGATTTCATGGCTGAGGGATATTCCATCGTACGTAAATACCACAATTTTTTGAACCATGTTTATATTTTCTGGGATACTTAAGGTGTATCCAAGTTGAGGCCCTTGTATGCAGTGCAGCCCTAAATTTTGAGGTGGCTCTGTCTTATTGATTTTCAGTTTTCCCAAGGTATATTCCCTAGACTGGTAGTGCCCTTGGCTCTGTAGCTCTGTTCTTTACTTGTTTTAGGGAACAGAATGCACTCCTCCAGAGAGGCAGTTGGCAATTTACATCCCGCCCATCAGCATAACAAGGCTCCCTGTTCTCCAGGGCCTGTCTTGCCTTTCTTGTTCTTACACATTTTGTGGATGTCCCTTTTGACCGGTGGGAAGTGATACTTCTTTGTAGTGCAGATTTGCATTGCCCGCTTGCTTGCTTGGCCAAAAAGGGCGTATGCGTTTTCTCCTGATTATATTCAGGAGAAAACGCATACGCCCTTTTTGGCCAAGTGCATCATTGTCGAAGTTGTGCCCCTCTTCCTGTGCTTTAAAGGCGATTCCAACGTACCTCTTGAAATCTGTTTCCTGCTATTCTGCCTCGCTTTCAAGTCCGCCTCGTTGCCTTCCCTCAACAGATTTTTGGACGATAGTTGTCCTTTATTACTCGGCCAGTTTGTGAATTGCTGTGCCCCTGAGCTCCATTTTTCAACTCGTTTTTGGTGAGCTGACCGCAAGTCCAAAATTTTGGTTCAGGACCTATACTGGTTCCCGGTGGGTGGCTGAGAATTTGGTTAATTCTTCTTCCTGCCGGGAAATTACAGTGATATGTGCCCGTCCAAATGCCTAACAGCTACTCTCTCATTGGTTCTCCCTCTTCCCTTTCATCCTCTGCCAAATTGGCAACCTGTGCGAACCAAGAGGTTAAAGGGGCTGTCTCTCCAAGTTGGGAGGTTGATAGTAAAGCAGACGGAAAGTCAAACCGGAGCACCAGGAGAGGGACTATGCGTTGATTTTTAGAAACCTTTCATATTCACAGTGTGTCCGTTCTCTAGGTTTCCCGCACTTGTTATAGCTGTAGTAATATTCCCTTCAACCTGGAGAGTTCGGACCCATGGAATGGGTGCCATGCATTTTTGCTTTAAAGGGTCTGCATTTGCTCACCCAATCTCACCAATCGTCTCAGTCCCAAGTGTCCCTCCTTATGCCACATCCAGCTGTCATTGTAGATAGGGTCATTCCAGCCTTCATCAGAGACCCTGAAGGAATTGTAAAGAATTTCCCAGTTTTTTTGTTTTGTTTTTGAAATTCCTTTTTATAGTGGGTTTGAGCTGATTCTCGCTGCCATGTTTATGCCAGTCTAGACACACTTGATTCCCTTATGGAGACATATCAATACATAGGTTTTAAGATTCTTACTAGTCAGATATTTTCCTCTGCGGGAAATATGGGGTTTTGAGTCCCTTTCGCTGAGGACGGTGTAGGTCTTGTCTATTCCATAGTTGGTTTTTGGAACGGTACCTGTGCTTATATCAAACTCTGGTTTTATGCATCACCCCACCTCTCCTTCCCCCTTAAGCAGGTATAAGAGTGTTTTCTAAATGTGAGACACTGTTCTCTTTCCTAACTCAGTTCAAGTGTAGCCATGTTTACAGGATCTTCATAAGTGATATCTTATGATAAGTTTCTTTTTCTGTGTGACTTATTTCACTTAGAATCATCGTACCTGAATCCACCCATTTTGCTGCTACTGGTCTTATGACATTGATTTCATGGCTGAGGGATATTCCATCGTACGTAAGTACCACAATTTTTTGAACCATGTTTATATTTTCTGGGATACTTAAGGTGTATCCAAGTTGAGGTCCTTGTATGCAGTGCAGCCTTAAATTTTGGGGTGGTTCTGTCTTATTGATTTTCAGTTTTCCCAAGGTATATTCCCTAGACTGGTAGTGCCCTTGGCTCTGTAGCTCTGTTCTTTACTTGTTTTAGGGAACAGAATGCACTCCTCCAGAGAGGCAGTTGGCAATTTACATCCCGCCCATCAGCATAACAAGGCTCCCTGTTCTCCAGGGCCTGTCTTGCCTTTCTTGTTCTTACACATTTTGTGGATGTCCCTTTTGACCGGTGGGAAGTGATACTTCTTTGTAGTGCAGATTTGCATTGCCCGCTTGCTTGCTTGGCCAAAAAGGGCATATGCGTTTTCTCCTGAATATATTCAGGAGAAAACGCATACGCCCTTTTTGGCCAAGTGCATCATTGTCGAAGTTGTGCCCCTCTTCCTGTGCTTTAAAGGCGATTCCAACGTACCTCTTGAAATCTGTTTCCTGCTATTCTGTCTCGCTTTCAAGTCCGCCTCGTTGCCTTCCCTCAACAGATTTTTGGACGATAGTTGTCCTTTATTACTCGGCCAGTTTGTGAATTGCTGTGCCCATGAGCTCCATTTTTCAACTAGTTTTTGGTGAGCTGACCGCAAGTCCAAAATTTTGGTTCAGGACCTATACTGGTTCCCGGTGGGTTGCTGAGAATTTGGTTAATTCTTCTTCCTGCCGGGAAATTACAGTGATATGTGACCGTCCAAATGCCTAACAGCTACTCTCTCATTGGTTCTCCCTCTTCCCTTTCATCCACTGCCAAATTGGAAACCTGTGCGAACCAAGAGGTTAAAGGGGCTGTCTCTCCAAGTTGGGAGGTTGATAGTAAAGCAGACGGAAAGTCAAACCGGAGCACCAGGGGTGGGACTATTCGTTGAGTTTTAGAAACCTTTCGTATTCACAGTGTTTCCGTTCTCTAGGTTTCCCGCACATGTTATAGCTGTAGTAACATTCCCTTCAACCTGGAGAGTTCAGACCCATGGAATGGGTGCCATGCATTATTGCTTTAAAGTGTCTGCATTTGCTCACCCAATCTCACCAATCGTCTCAGTCCCAAGTGTCCCTCCTTATGCCACATCCAGCTGTCGTTGTAGATAGGGTCATTCCAGCCTTCATCAGAGACCCTGAAGGAATTGTAAAGAATTTCCCAGTTTTTTTGTTTTGTTTTTGAAATTCCTTTTTATAGTGGGTTTGAGCTGATTCTCGCTGCCATGTTTATGCCAGTCTAGACACACTTGATTCCCTTACGGAGACATATCAATACATAGGTTTTAAGATTCTTACTAGTCAGATATTTTCCTCTGCGGGAAATATGGGGTTTTGAGTCCCTTTCGCTGAGGACGGTGTAGGTCTTGTCTATTCCATAGTTGGTTTTTGGAACGGTACCTGTGCTTATATCAAACTCTGGTTTTATGCATCACCCCACCTCTCCTTCCCCCTTAAGCAGGTATAAGAGTCTTTTCTAAATGTGAGACACTGTCCTCTTTCCTAACTCAGTTCAAGTGTAGCCATGTTTACAGGATCTTCATAAGTGATATCTTATGATAAGTTTCTTTTTCTGTGTGACTTATTTCACTTAGAATCATCGTACCTGAATCCACCCATTTTGCTGCTACTGGTCTTATGACATTGATTTCATGGCTGAGGGATATTCCATCGTACGTAAGTACCACAATTTTTTGAACCATGTTTATATTTTCTGGGATACTTAAGGTGTATCCAAGTTGAGGTCCTTGTATGCAGTGCAGCCCTAAATTTTGGGGTGGCTCTGTCTTATTGATTTTCAGTTTTCCCAAGGTATATTCCCTAGACTGGTAGTGCCCTTGGCTCTGTAGCTCTGTTCTTTACTTGTTTTAGGGAACAGAATGCACTCCTCCAGAGAGGCAGTTGGCAATTTACATCCCGCCCATCAGCATAACAAGGCTCCCTGTTCTCCAGGGCCTGTCTTGCCTTTCTTGTTCTTACACATTTTGTGGATGTCCCTTTTGACCGGTGGGAAGTGATACTTCTTTGTAGTGCAGATTTGCATTGCCCGCTTGCTTGCTTGGCCAAAAAGGGCGTATGCGTTTTCTCCTGAATATATTCAGGAGAAAACGCATACGCCCTTTTTGGCCAAGTGCATCATTGTCGAAGTTGTGCCCCTCTTCCTGTGCTTTAAAGGCGATTCCATCGTACCTCTTGAAATCTGTTTCCTGCTATTCTACCTCGCTTTCAAGTCCGCCTCGTTGCCTTCCCTCAACAGATTTTTGGACGATAGTTGTCCTTTATTACTCGGCCAGTTTGTGAATTGCTGTGCCCCTGAGCTCCATTTTTCAACTCGTTTTTGGTGAGCTGACCGCAAGTCCAAAATTTTGGTTCAGGACCTATACTGGTTCCCGGTGGGTGGCTGAGAATTTGGTTAATTCTTCTTCCTGCCGGGAAATTACAGTGATATGTGACCGTCCAAATGCCTAACAGCTACTCTCTCATTGGTTCTCCCTCTTCCCTTTCATCCACTGCCAAATTGGCAACCTGTGCGAACCAAGAGGTTAAATGGGCTGTCTCTCCAAGTTGGGAGGTTGATAGTAAAGCAGACGGAAAGTCAAACCGGAGCACCAGGGGAGGGACTATGCGTTGAGTTTTAGAAACCTTTCGTATTCACAGTGTGTCCGTTCTCTAGGTTTCCCGCACATGTTATAGCTGTAGTAATATTCCCTGCAACCTGGAGAGTTCGGACCCATGGAATGGGTGCCATGCATTATTGCTTTAAAGGGTCTGCATTTGCTCACCCAATCTCACCAATCGTCTCAGTCCCAAGTGTCCCTCCTTATGCCACATCCAGCTGTCGTTGTAGATAGGGTCATTCCAGCCTTCATCAGAGACCCTGAAGGAATTGTAAAGAATTTCCCAGTTTTTTTGTTTTGTTTTTGAAATTCCTTTTTATAGTGGGTTTGAGCTGATTCTCGCTGCCATGTTTATGCCAGTCTAGACACACTTGATTCCCTTACGGAGACATATCAATACATAGGTTTTAAGATTCTTACTAGTCAGATATTTTCCTCTGCGGGAAATATGGGGTTTTGAGTCCCTTTCGCTGAGGACGGTGTAGGTCTTGTCTATTCCATAGTTGGTTTTTGGAACGGTACCTGTGCTTATATCAAACTCTGGTTTTATGCATCACCCCACCTCTCCTTCCCCCTTAAGCAGGTATAAGAGTGTTTTCTAAATGTGAGACACTGTCCTCTTTCCTAACTCAGTTCAAGTGTAGCCATGTTTACAGGATCTTCATAAGTGATATCTTATGATAAGTTTCTTTTTCTGTGTGACTTATTTCACTTAGAATCATCGTACCTGAATCCACCCATTTTGCTGCTACTGGTCTTATGACATTGATTTCATGGCTGAGGGATATTCCATCATACGTAAGTACCACAATTTTTTGAACCATGTTTATATTTTCTGGGATACTTAAGGTGTATCCAAGTTGAGGTCCTTGTATGCAGTGCAGCCCTAAATTTTGGGGTGGCTCTGTCTTATTGATTTTCAGTTTTCCCAAGGTATATTCCCTAGACTGGTAGTGCCCTTGGCTCTGTAGCTCTGTTCTTTACTTGTTTTAGGGAACAGAATGCACTCCTCCAGAGAGGCAGTTGGCAATTTACATCCCGCCCATCAGCATAACAAGGCTCCCTGTTCTCCAGGGCCTGTCTTGCCTTTCTTGTTCTTACACATTTTGTGGATGTCCCTTTTGACCGGTGGGAAGTGATACTTCTTTGTAGTGCAGATTTGCATTGCCCGCTTGCTTGCTTGGCCAAAAAGGGCGTATGCGTTTTCTCCTGAATATATTCAGGAGAAAACGCATACGCCCTTTTTGGCCAAGTGCATCATTGTCGAAGTTGTGCCCCTCTTCCTGTGCTTTAAAGGCGATTCCAACGTACCTCTTGAAATCTGTTTCCTGCTATTCTGCCTCGCTTTCAAGTCCGCCTCGTTGCCTTCCCTCAACAGATTTTTGGACGATAGTTGTCCTTTATTACTCGGCCAGTTTGTGAATTGCTGTGCCCCTGAGCTCCATTTTTCAACTCGCTTTTGGTGAGCTGACCACAAGTCCAAAATTTTGGTTCAGGACCTATACTGGTTCCCGGTGGGTGGCTGAGAATTTGGTTAATTCTTCTTCCTGCCAGGAAATTACAGTGATATGTGCCCGTCCAAATGCCTAACAGCTACTCTCTCATTGGTTCTCCCTCTTCCCTTTCATCCTCTGCCAAATTGGCAACCTGTGCGAACCAAGAGGTTAAAGGGGCTGTCTCTCCAAGTTGGGAGGTTGATAGTAAAGCAGATGGAAAGTCAAACCGGAGCACCAGGGGAGGGACTATGCGTTGAGATTTAGATACCTTTCGTATTCACAGTGTGTCCGTTCTCTAGGTTTCCCGCACATGTTATAGCTGTAGTAATATTCCCTTCAACCTGGAGAGTTCGGACCCATGGAATGGGTGCCATGCATTATTGCTTTAAAGGGTCTGCATTTGCTCACCCAATCTCACCAATCGTCTCAGTCCCAAGTGTCCCTCCTTATGCCACATCCAGCTGTCGTTGTAGATAGGGTCATTCCAGCCTTCATCAGAGACCCTGAAGGAATTGTAAAGAATTTCCCAGTTTTTTTGTTTTGTTTTTGAAATTCCTTTTTATAGTGGGTTTGAGCTGATTCTCGCTGCCATGGTTATGCCAGTCTAGACACACTTGATTCCCTTACGGAGACATATCAATACATAGGTTTTAAGATTCTTACTAGTCAGATATTTTCCTCTGCGGGAAATATGGGGTTTTGAGTCCCTTTGGCTGAGGACGGTGTAGGTCTTGTCTATTCCATAGTTGGTTTTTGGAACGGTACCTGTGCTTATATCAAACTCTGGTTTTATGCTTCACCCCACCTCTCCTTCCCCCTTAAGCAGGTATAAGAGTGTTTTCTAAATGTGAGACACTGTCCTCTTTCCTAACTCAGTTCAAGTGTAGCCATGTTTACAGGATCTTCATAAGTGATATCTTATGATAAGTTTCTTTTTCTGTGTGACTTATTTCACTTAGAATCATCGTACCTGAATCCACCCATTTTGCTGCTACTGGTCTTATGACATTGATTTCATGGCTGAGGGATATTCCATCGTACGTAAGTACCACAATTTTTTGAACCATGTTTATATTTTCTGGGATACTTAAGGTGTATCCAAGTTGAGGTCCTTGTATGCAGTGCAGCCCTAAATTTTGGGGTGGCTCTGTCTTATTGATTTTCAGTTTTCCCAAGGTATATTCCCTAGACTGGTAGTGCCCTTGGCTCTGTAGCTCTGTTCTTTACTTGTTTTAGGGAACAGAATGCACTCCTCCAGAGAGGCAGTTGGCAATTTACATCCCGCCCATCAGCATAACAAGGCTCCCTGTTCTCCAGGGCCTGTCTTGCCTTTCTTGTTCTTACACATTTTGTGGATGTCCCTTTTGACCGGTGGGAAGTGATACTTCTTTGTAGTGCAGATTTGCATTGCCCGCTTGCTTGCTTGGCCAAAAAGGGCGTATGCGTTTTCTCCTGAATATATTCAGGAGAAAACGCATACGCCCTTTTTGGCCAAGTGCATCATTGTCGAAGTTGTGCCCCTCTTCCTGTGCTTTAAAGGCGATTCCAACGTACCTCTTGAAATCTGTTTCCTGCTATTCTGCCTCGCTTTCAAGTCCGCCTCGTTGCCTTCCCTCAACAGATTTTTGGACGATAGTTGTCCTTTATTACTCGGCCAGGTTGTGAATTGCTGTGCCCCTGAGCTCCATTTTTCAACTCGTTTTTGGTGAGCTGACCGCAAGTCCAAAATTTTGGTTCAGGACCTATACTGGTTCCCAGTGGGTGGCTGAGAATTTGGTTAATTCTTCTTCCTGCCGGGAAATTACAGTGATATGTGACCGTCCAAATGCCTAACAGCTACTCTCTCATTGGTTCTCCCTCTTCCCTTTCATCCTCTGCCAAATTGGCAACCTGTGCGAACCAAGAGGTTAAAGGGGCTGTCTCTCCAAGTTGGGAGGTTGATAGTAAAGCAGACGGAAAGTCAAACCGGAGCACCAGGGGTGGGACTATTCGTTGAGTTTTAGAAACCTTTCGTATTCACAGTGTTTCCGTTCTCTAGGTTTCCCGCACATGTTATAGCTGTAGTAACATCCCCTTCAACCTGGAGAGTTCGGACCCATGGAATGGGTGCCATGCATTATTGCTTTAAAGGGTCTGCATTTGCTCACCCAATCTCACCAATCGTCTCAGTCCCAAGTGTCCCTCCTTATGCCACATCCAGCTGTCGTTGTAGATAGGGTCATTCCAGCCTTCATCAGAGACCCTGAAGGAATTGTAAAGAATTTCCCAGTTTTTTTGTTTTGTTTTTGAAATTCCTTTTTATAGTTGGTTTGAGCTGATTCTCGCTGCCATGTTTATGCCAGTCTAGACACACTTGATTCCCTTACGGAGACATATCAATACATAGGTTTTAAGATTCTTACTAGTCAGATATTTTCCTCTGCGGGAAATATGGGGTTTTGAGTCCCTTTCGCTGAGGACGGTGTAGGTCTTGTCTATTCCATAGTTGGTTTTTGGAACGGTACCTGTGCTTATATCAAACTCTGGTTTTATGCATCACCCCACCTCTCCTTCCCCCTTAAGCAGGTATAAGAGTGTTTTCTAAATGTGAGACACTGTCCTCTTTCCTAACTCAGTTCAAGTGTAGCCATGTTTACAGGATCTTCATAAGTGATATCTTATGATAAGTTTCTTTTTCTGTGTGACTTATTTCACTTAGAATCATCGTACCTGAATCCACCCATTTTGCTGCTACTGGTCTTATGACATTGATTTCATGGCTGAGGGATATTCCATCGTACGTAAGTACCACAATTTTTTGAACCATGTTTATATTTTCTGGGATACTTAAGGTGTATCCAAGTTGAGGTCCTTGTATGCAGTGCAGCCCTAAATTTTGGGGTGGCTCTGTCTTATTGATTTTCAGTTTTCCCAAGGTATATTCCCTAGACTGGTAGTGCCCTTGGCTCTGTAGCTCTGTTCTTTACTTGTTTTAGGGAACAGAATGCACTCCTCCAGAGAGGCAGTTGGCAATTTACATCCCGCCCATCAGCATAACAAGGCTCCCTGTTCTCCAGGGCCTGTCTTGCCTTTCTTGTTCTTACACATTTTGTGGATGTCCCTTTTGACCGGTGGGAAGTGATACTTCTTTGTAGTGCAGATTTGCATTGCCCGCTTGCTTGCTTGGCCAAAAAGGGCGTATGCGTTTTCTCCTGAATATATTCAGGAGAAAACGCATACGCCCTTTTTGGCCAAGTGCATCATTGTCGAAGTTGTGCCCCTCTTCCTGTGCTTTAAAGGCGATTCCAACGTACCTCTTGAAATCTGTTTCCTGCTATTCTGCCTCGCTTTCAAGTCCGCCTCGTTGCCTTCCCTCAACAGATTTTTGGACGATAGTTGTCCTTTATTACTCGGCCAGTTTGTGAATTGCTGTGCCCCTGAGCTCCATTTTTCAACTCGCTTTTGGTGAGCTGACCACAAGTCCAAAATTTTGGTTCAGGACCTATACTGGTTCCCGGTGGGTGGCTGAGAATTTGGTTAATTCTTCTTCCTGCCAGGAAATTACAGTGATATGTGCCCGTCCAAATGCCTAACAGCTACTCTCTCATTGGTTCTCCCTCTTCCCTTTCATCCTCTGCCAAATTGGCAACCTGTGCGAACCAAGAGGTTAAAGGGGCTGTCTCTCCAAGTTGGGAGGTTGATAGTAAAGCAGATGGAAAGTCAAACCGGAGCACCAGGGGAGGGACTATGCGTTGAGATTTAGATACCTTTCGTATTCACAGTGTGTCCGTTCTCTAGGTTTCCCGCACATGTTATAGCTGTAGTAATATTCCCTTCAACCTGGAGAGTTCGGACCCATGGAATGGGTGCCATGCATTATTGCTTTAAAGGGTCTGCATTTGCTCACCCAATCTCACCAATCGTCTCAGTCCCAAGTGTCCCTCCTTATGCCACATCCAGCTGTCATTGTAGATAGGGTCATTCCAGCCTTCATCAGAGACCCTGAAGGAATTGTAAAGAATTTCCCAGTTTTTTTGTTTTGTTTTTGAAATTCCTTTTTATAGTGGGTTTGAGCTGATTCTCGCTGCCATGGTTATGCCAGTCTAGACACACTTGATTCCCTTACGGAGACATATCAATACATAGGTTTTAAGATTCTTACTAGTCAGATATTTTCCTCTGCGGGAAATATGGGGTTTTGAGTCCCTTTCGCTGAGGACGGTGTAGGTCTTGTCTATTCCATAGTTGGTTTTTGGAACGGTACCTGTGCTTATATCAAACTCTGGTTTTATGCTTCACCCCACCTCTCCTTCCCCCTTAAGCAGGTATAAGAGTGTTTTCTAAATGTGAGACACTGTCCTCTTTCCTAACTCAGTTCAAGTGTAGCCATGTTTACAGGATCTTCATAAGTGATATCTTATGATAAGTTTCTTTTTCTGTGTGACTTATTTCACTTAGAATCATCGTACCTGAATCCACCCATTTTGCTGCTACTGGTCTTATGACATTGATTTCATGGCTGAGGGATATTCCATCGTACGTAAGTACCACAATTTTTTGAACCATGTTTATATTTTCTGGGATACTTAAGGTGTATCCAAGTTGAGGTCCTTGTATGCAGTGCAGCCCTAAATTTTGGGGTGGCTCTGTCTTATTGATTTTCAGTTTTCCCAAGGTATATTCCCTAGACTGGTAGTGCCCTTGGCTCTGTAGCTCTGTTCTTTACTTGTTTTAGGGAACAGAATGCACTCCTCCAGAGAGGCAGTTGGCAATTTACATCCCGCCCATCAGCATAACAAGGCTCCCTGTTCTCCAGGGCCTGTCTTGCCTTTCTTGTTCTTACACATTTTGTGGATGTCCCTTTTGACCGGTGGGAAGTGATACTTCTTTGTAGTGCAGATTTGCATTGCCCGCTTGCTTGCTTGGCCAAAAAGGGCGTATGCGTTTTCTCCTGAATATATTCAGGAGAAAACGCATACGCCCTTTTTGGCCAAGTGCATCATTGTCGAAGTTGTGCCCCTCTTCCTGTGCTTTAAAGGCGATTCCAACGTACCTCTTGAAATCTGTTTCCTGCTATTCTGCCTCGCTTTCAAGTCCGCCTCGTTGCCTTCCCTCAACAGATTTTTGGACGATAGTTGTCCTTTATTACTCGGCCAGGTTGTGAATTGCTGTGCCCCTGAGCTCCATTTTTCAACTCGTTTTTGGTGAGCTGACCGCAAGTCCAAAATTTTGGTTCAGGACCTATACTGGTTCCCAGTGGGTGGCTGAGAATTTGGTTAATTCTTCTTCCTGCCGGGAAATTACAGTGATATGTGACCGTCCAAATGCCTAACAGCTACTCTCTCATTGGTTCTCCCTCTTCCCTTTCATCCTCTGCCAAATTGGCAACCTGTGCGAACCAAGAGGTTAAAGGGGCTGTCTCTCCAAGTCGGGAGGTTGATAGTAAAGCAGACGGAAAGTCAAACCGGAGCACCAGGAGAGGGACTATTCGTTGAGTTTTAGAAACCTTTCGTATTCACAGTGTGTCCGTTCTCTAGGTTTCCCGCACATGTTATAGCTGTAGTAATATTCCCTTCAACCTGGAGAGTTCGGACCCATGGAATGGGTGCCATGCATTATTGCTTTAAAGGGTCTGCATTTGCTCACCCAATCTCACCAATCGTCTCAGTCCCAAGTGTCCCTCCTTATGCCACATCCAGCTGTCGTTGTAGATAGGGTCATTCCAGCTTTCATCAGAGACCCTGAAGGAATTGTAAAGAATTTCCCAGTTTTTTTGTTTTGTTTTTGAAATTCCTTTTTATAGTGGGTTTGAGCTGATTCTCGCTGCCATGTTTATGCCAGTCTAGACACACTTGATTCCCTTATGGAGACATATCAATACATAGGTTTTAAGATTCTTACTAGTCAGATACTTTCCTCTGCGGGAAATATGGGGTTTTGAGTCCCTTTCGCTGAGGACGGTGTAGGTCTTGTCTATTCCATAGTTGGTTTTTGGAACGGTACCTGTGCTTATATCAAACTCTGGTTTTATGCATCACCCCACCTCTCCTTCCCCCTTAAGCAGGTATAAGAGTGTTTTCTAAATGTGAGACACTGTTCTCTTTCCTAACTCAGTTCAAGTGTAGCCATGTTTACAGGATCTTCATAAGTGATATCTTATGATAAGTTTCTTTTTCTGTGTGACTTATTTCACTTAGAATCATCGTACCTGAATCCACCCATTTTGCTGCTACTGGTCTTATGACATTGATTTCATGGCTGAGGGATATTCCATCGTACGTAAGTACCACAATTTTTTGAACCATGTTTATATTTTCTGGGATACTTAAGGTGTATCCAAGTTGAGGTCCTTGTATGCAGTGCAGCCCTAAATTTTGGGGTGGCTCTGTCTTATTGATTTTCAGTTTTCCCAAGGTATATTCCCTAGGCTGGTAGTGCCCTTGGCTCTGTAGCTCTGTTCTTTACTTGTTTTAGGGAACAGAATGCACTCCTCCAGAGAGGCAGTTGGCAATTTACATCCCGCCCATCAGCATAACAAGGCTCCCTGTTCTCCAGGGCCTGTCTTGCCTTTCTTGTTCTTACACATTTTGTGGATGTCCCTTTTGACCGGTGGGAAGTGATACTTCTTTGTAGTGCAGATTTGCATTGCCCGCTTGCTTGCTTGGCCAAAAAGGGCGTATGCGTTTTCTCCTGAATATATTCAGGAGAAAACGCATACGCCCTTTTTGGCCAAGTGCATCATTGTTGAAGTTGTGCCCCTCTTCCTGTGCTTTAAAGGCGA
Organism: Hyperoodon ampullatus; assembly: GCF_949752795.1. NCBI lineage: Eukaryota > Metazoa > Chordata > Mammalia > Artiodactyla > Ziphiidae > Hyperoodon > Hyperoodon ampullatus. The sequence goes on from NW_027640436.1 coordinate 209,694, forward strand.
TTCCAACGTACCTCTTGAAATCTGTTTCCTGCTATTCTGCCTCGCTTTCAAGTCCGCCTCGTTGCCTTCCCTCAACAGATTTTTGGACGATAGTTGTCCTTTATTACTCGGCCAGGTTGTGAATTGCTGTGCCCCTGAGCTCCATTTTTCAACTCGTTTTTGGTGAGCTGACCGCAAGTCCAAAATTTTGCTTCAGGACCTATACTGGTTCCCGGTGGGTGGCTGAGAATTTGGTTAATTCTTCTTCCTGCCGGGAAATTTCAGTGATATGTGCACCTCCAAATGCCTAACAGCTACTCTCTCATTGGTTCTCCCTCTTCCCTTTCATCCTCTGCCAAATTGGCAACCTGTGCGAACCAAGAGGTTAAAGGGGCTGTCTCTCCAAGTTGGGAGGTTGATAGTAAAGCAGACGGAAAGTCAAACCGGAGCACCAGGAGAGGGACTATTCGTTGAGTTTTAGAAACCTTTCGTATTCACAGTGTGTCCGTTCTCTAGGTTTCCCGCACATGTTATAGCTGTAGTAACATTCCCTTCAACCTGGAGAGTTCGGACCCATGGAATGGGTGCCATGCATTATTGCTTTAAAGGGTCTGCATTTGCTCACCCAATCTCACCAATCGTCTCAGTCCCAAGTGTCCCTCCTTATGCCACATCCAGCTGTCGTTGTAGATAGGGTCATTCCAGCCTTCATCAGAGACCCTGAAGGAATTGTAAAGAATTTCCCAGTTTTTTTGTTTTGTTTTTGAAATTCCTTTTTATAGTGGGTTTGAGCTGATTCTCGCTGCCATGTTTATGCCACTCTAGACACACTTGATTCCCTTACGGAGACATATCAATACATAGGTTTTAAGATTCTTACTAGTCAGATATTTTCCTCTGCGGGAAATATGGGGTTTTGAGTCCCTTTCGCTGAGGACGGTGTAGGTCTTGTCTATTCCATAGTTGGTTTTTGGAACGGTACCTGTGCTTATATCAAACTCTGGTTTTATGCATCACCCCACCTCTCCTTCCCCCTTAAGCAGGTATAAGAGTGTTTTCTAAATGCGAGACACTGTTCTCTTTCCTAACTCAGTTCAAGTGTAGCCATGTTTACAGGATCTTCATAAGTGATATCTTATGATAAGTTTCTTTTTCTGTGTGACTTATTTCACTTAGAATCATCGTACCTGAATCCACCCATTTTGCTGCTACTGGTCTTATGACATTGATTTCATGGCTGAGGGATATTCCATCGTACGTAAGTACCACAATTTTTTGAACCATGTTTATATTTTCTGGGATATTTAAGGTGTATCCAAGTTGAGGTCCTTGTATGCAGTGCAGCCCTAAATTTTGGGGTGGCTCTGTCTTATTGATTTTCAGTTTTCCCAAGGTATATTCCCTAGACTGGTAGTGCCCTTGGCTCTGTAGCTCTGTTCTTTACTTGTTTTAGGGAACAGAATGCACTCCTCCAGAGAGGCAGTTGGCAATTTACATCCCGCACATCAGCATAACAAGGCTCCCTGTTCTCCAGGGCCAGTCTTGCTTTTCTTGTTCTTACACATTTTGTGGATGTCCCTTTTGACCGGTGGGAAGTGATACTTCTTTGTAGTGCAGATTTGCATTGCCTGCTTGCTTGCTTGGCCAAAAAGGGCGTATGCGTTTTCTCCTGAATATATTCAGGAGAAAACGCATACGCCCTTTTTGGCCAAGTGCATCATTGTGCAAGATGTGCCCCTCTTCCTGTGCTTCAAAGACGATTCCAACGTACCTCTTGAAATCTGTTTCCTGCTATTCTGCCTCGCTTTCAAGTCCGCCTCGTTGCCTTCCCTCAACAGATTTTTGGACGATAGTTGTCCTTTATTACTCGGCCAGTTTGTGAATTGCTGTGCCCCTGAGCTCCATTTTTCAACTCGTTTTTGGTGAGCTGACCGCAAGTCCAAAATTTTGCTTCAGGACCTATACTGGTTCCCGGTGGGTGGTTGAGAATTTGGTTAATTCTTCTTCCTGCTGGGAAATTACAGTGATATGTGCCCGTCCAAATGCCTAACAGCTACTCTCTCATTGGTTCTCCCTCTTCCCTTTCATCCTCTGCCAAATTGGCAACCTGTGCGAACCAAGAGGTTAAAGGGGCTGTCTCTCCAAGTCGGGAGGTTGATAGTAAAGCAGACGGAAAGTCAAACCGGAGCACCAGGAGAGGGACTATTCGTTGAGTTTTAGAAACCTTTCATATTCACAGTGTGTCCGTTCTCTAGGTTTCCCGCACATGTTATAGCTGTAGTAACATTCCCTTCAACCTGGAGAGTTCGGACCCATGGAATGGGTGCCATGCATTATTGCTTTAAAGGGTCTGCATTTGCTCACCCAATCTCACCAATCGTCTCAGTCCCAAGTGTCCCTCCTTATGCCATATCCAGCTGTCGTTGTAGATAGGGTCATTCCAGCTTTCATCAGAGACCCTGAAGGAATTGTAAAGAATTTCCCAGTTTTTTTGTTTTGTTTTTGAAATTCCTTTTTATAGTGGGTTTGAGCTGATTCTCGCTGCCATGTTTATGCCAGTCTAGACACACTTGATTCCCTTACGGAGACATATCAATACATAGGTTTTAAGATTCTTACTAGTCAGATATTTTCCTCTGCGGGAAATATGGGGTTTTGAGTCCCTTTCGCTGAGGACGGTGTAGGTCTTGTCTATTCCATAGTTGGTTTTTGGAACGGTACCTGTGCTTATATCAAACTCTGGTTTTATGCATCACCCCACCTCTCCTTCCCCCTTAAGCAGGTATAAGAGTGTTTTCTAAATGTGAGACACTGTTCTCTTTCCTAACTCAGTTCAAGTGTAGCCATGTTTACAGGATCTTCATAAGTGATATCTTATGATAAGTTTCTTTTTCTGTGTGACTTATTTCACTTAGAATCATCGTACCTGAATCCACCCATTTTGCTGCTACTGGTCTTATGACATTGATTTCATGGCTGAGGGATATTCCATCGTACGTAAGTACCACAATTTTTTGAACCATGTTTATATTTTCTGGGATACTTAAGGTGTATCCAAGTTGAGGCCCTTGTATGCAGTGCAGCCCTAAATTTTGGGGTGGCTCTGTCTTATTGATTTTCAGTTTTCCCAAGGTATATTCCCTAGACTGGTAGTGCCCTTGGCTCTGTAGCTCTGTTCTTTACTTGTTTTAGGGAACAGAATGCACTCCTCCAGAGAGGCAGTTGGCAATTTACATCCCGCCCATCAGCATAACAAGGCTCCCTGTTCTCCAGGGCCTGTCTTGCCTTTCTTGTTCTTACACATTTTGTGGATGTCCCTTTTGACTGTTGGGAAGTGATACTTCTTTGTAGTGCAGATTTGCAGTGCCCGCTTGCTTGCTTGGCCAAAAAGGGCGTATGCGTTTTCTCCTGAATATATTCAGGAGAAAACGCATACGCCCTTTTTGGCCAAGTGCATCATTGTCGAAGTTGTGCCCCTCTTCCTGTTCTTTAAAGGCGATTCCAACGTACCTCTTGAAATCTGTTTCCTGCTATTCTGCCTCGCTTTCAAGTCCGCCTCGTTGCCTTCCCTCAACAGATTTTTGGACGATAGTTGTCCTTTATTACTCGGCCAGTTTGTGAATTGCTGTGCCCCTGAGCTCCATTTTTAAACTCGTTTTTGGTGAGCTGACCGCAAGTCCAAAATTTTGGTTCAGGACCTATACTGGTTCCCGGTGGGTGGCTGAGAATTTGGTTAATTCTTCTTCCTGCCGGGAAATTACAGTGATATGTGCCCGTCCAAATGCCTAACAGCTACTCTCTCATTGGTTCTCCCTCTTCCCTTTCATCCTCTGCCAAATTGGCAACCTGTGTGAACCAAGAGGTTAAAGGGGATGTCTCTCCAAGTTGGGAGGTTGATAGTAAAGCAGACGGAAAGTCAAACCGGAGCACCAGGGGAGGGACTATGCGTTGAGTTTTAGAAACCTTTCGTATTCACAGTATGTCCGTTCTCTAGGTTTCCCGCACTTGTTATAGCTGTAGTAATATTCCCTTCAACCTGGAGAGTTCGGACCCATGGAATGGGTGCCATGCATTATTGCTTTAAAGGGTCTGCATTTGCTCACCCAATCTCACCAATCGTCTCAGTCCCAAGTGTCCCTCCTTATGCCACATCCAGCTGTCGTTGTAGATAGGGTCATTCCAGCCTTCATCACAGACCCTGAAGGAATTGCAAAGAATTTCCCAGTTTTTTTGTTTTGTTTTTGAAATTCCTTTTTATAGTGGGTTTGAGCTGATTCTCGCTGCCATGTTTATGCCAGTCTAGAGACACTTGATTCCCTAATGGAGACATATCAATACATAGGTTTTAAGATTCTTACTAGTCAGATATTTTCCTCTGCGGGAAATATGGGGTTTTGAGTCCCTTTCGCTGAGGACGGTGTAGGTCTTGTCTATTCCATAGTTGGTTTTTGGAACGGTACCTGTGCTTATATCAAACTCTGGTTTTATGCATCACCCCACCTCTCCTTCCCCCTTAAGCAGGTATAAGAGTGTTTTCTAAATGTGAGACACTGTTCTCTTTCCTAACTCAGTTCAAGTGTAGCCATGTTTACAGGATCTTCATAAGTGATATCTTATGATAAGTTTCTTTTTCTGTGTGACTTATTTCACTTAGAATCATCGTACCTGAATCCACCCATTTTGCTGCTACTGGTCTTATGACATTGATTTCATGGCTGAGGGATATTCCATCGTACGTAAGTACCACAATTTTTTGAACCATGTTTATATTTTCTGGGATACTTAAGGTGTATCCAAGTTGAGGTCCTTGTATGCAGTGCAGCCCTAAATTTTGGGGTGGATCTGTCTTATTGATTTTCAGTTTTCCCAAGGTATATTCCCTAGGCTGGTAGTGCCCTTGGCTCTGTAGCTCTGTTCTTTACTTGTTTTAGGGAACAGAATGCACTCCTCCAGAGAGGCAGTTGGCAATTTACATCCCGCCCATCAGCATAACAAGGCTCCCTGTTCTCCAGGGCCTGTCTTGCCTTTCTTGTTCTTACACATTTTGTGGATGTCCCTTTTGACCGGTGGGAAGTGATACTTCTTTGTAGTGCAGATTTGCATTGCCCGCTTGCTTGCTTGGCCAAAAAGGGCGTATGCGTTTTCTCCTGAATATATTCAGGAGAAAACGCATACGCCCTTTTTGGCCAAGTGCATCATTGTTGAAGTTGTGCCCCTCTTCCTGTGCTTTAAAGGCGATTCCAACGTACCTCTTGAAATCTGTTTCCTGCTATTCTGCCTCGCTTTCAAGTCCGCCTCGTTGCCTTCCCTCAACAGATTTTTGGACGATAGTTGTCCTTTATTACTCGGCCAGTTTGTGAATTGCTGTGCCCCTGAGCTCCATTTTTCAACTCGTTTTTGGTGAGCTGACCGCAAGTCCAAAATTTTGGTTCAGGACCTATACTGGTTCCCGGTGGGTGGCTGAGAATTTGGTTAATTCTTCTTCCTGCCGGGAAATTACAGTGATATGTGCCCCTCCAAATGCCTAACAGCTACTCTCTCATTGGTTCTCCCTCTTCCCTTTCATCCTCTGCCAAGTTGGCAACCTGTGCGAACCAAGAGGTTAAAGGGGCTGTCTCTCCAAGTTGGGAGGTTGATAGTAAAGCAGACGGAAAGTCAAACCGGAGCTCCAGGAGAGGGACTATTCGTTGAGTTTTAGAAACCTTTCGTATTCACAGTGTGTCCGTTCTCTAGGTTTCCCGCACATGTTATAGCTGTAGTAACATTCCCTTCAACCTGGAGAGTTCGGACCCATGGAATGGGTGCCATGCATTATTGCTTTAAAGGGTCTGCATTTGCTCACCCAATCTCACCAATCGTCTCAGTCCCAAGTGTCCCTCCTTATGCCACATCCAGCTGTCATTGTAGTTAGGGTCATTCCAGCTTTCATCAGAGACCCTGAAGGAATTGTAAAGAATTTCCCAGTTTTTTTGTTTTGTTTTTGAAATTCCTTTTTATAGTGGGTTTGAGCTGATTCTCGCTGCCATGTTTATGCCAGTCTAGACACACTTGATTCCCTTACGGAGACATATCAATACATAGGTTTTAAGATTCTTACTAGTCAGATATTTTCCTCTGCGGGAAATATGGGGTTTTGAGTCCCTTTCGCTGAGGACGGTGTAGGTCTTGTCTATTCCATAGTTGGTTTTTGGAACGGTACCTGTGCTTATATCAAACTCTGGTTTTATGCATCACCCCACCTCTCCTTCCCCCTTAAGCAGGTATAAGAGTGTTTTCTAAATGTGAGACACTGTTCTCTTTCCTAACTCAGTTCAAGTGTAGCCATGTTTACAGGATCTTCATAAGTGATATCTTATGATAAGTTTCTTTTTCTGTGTGACTTATTTCACTTAGAATCATCGTACCTGAATCCACCCATTTTGCTGCTACTGGTCTTATGACATTGATTTCATGGCTGAGGGATATTCCATCGTACGTAAGTACCACAATTTTTTGAACCATGTTTATATTTTCTGGGATACTTAAGGTGTATCCAAGTTGAGGCCCTTGTATGCAGTGCAGCCCTAAATTTTGGGGTGGCTCTGTCTTATTGATTTTCAGTTTTCCCAAGGTATATTCCCTAGACTGGTAGTGCCCTTGGCTCTGTAGCTCTGTTCTTTACTTGTTTTAGGGAACAGAATGCACTCCTCCAGAGAGGCAGTTGGCAATTTACATCCCGCCCATCAGCATAACAAGGCTCCCTGTTCTCCAGGGCCTGTCTTGCCTTTCTTGTTCTTACACATTTTGTGGATGTCCCTTTTGACTGTTGGGAAGTGATACTTCTTTGTAGTGCAGATTTGCAGTGCCCGCTTGCTTGCTTGGCCAAAAAGGGTGTATGCGTTTTCTCCTGAATATATTCAGGAGAAAACGCATACGCCCTTTTTGGCCAAGTGCATCATTGTCGAAGTTGTGCCCCTCTTCCTGTGCTTTAAAGGCGATTCCAACGTACCTCTTGAAATCTGTTTCCTGCTATTCTGCCTCGCTTTCAAGTCCGCCTCGTTGCCTTCCCTCAACAGATTTTTGGAAGATAGTTGTCCTTTATTACTCGGCCAGTTTGTGAATTGCTGTGCCCCTGAGCTCCATTTTTCAACTCGCTTTTGGTGAGCTGACCACAAGTCCAAAATTTTGGTTCAGGACCTATACTGGTTCCCGGTGGGTGGCTGAGAATTTGGTTAATTCTTCTTCCTGCCAGGAAATTACAGTGATATGTGCCCGTCCAAATGCCTAACAGCTACTCTCTCATTGGTTCTCCCTCTTCCCTTTCATCCTCTGCCAAATTGGCAACCTGTGCGAACCAAGAGGTTAAAGGGGCTGTCTCTCCAAGTTGGGAGGTTGATAGTAAAGCAGATGGAAAGTCAAACCGGAGCACAAGGGGAGGGACTATGCGTTGAGATTTAGAAACCTTTCGTATTCACAGTGTGTCCGTTCTCTAGGTTTCCCGCACATGTTATAGCTGTAGTAATATTCCCTTCAACCTGGAGAGTTCGGACCCATGGAATGGGTGCCATGCATTATTGCTTTAAAGGGTCTGCATTTGCTCACCCAATCTCACCAATCGTCTCAGTCCCAAGTGTCCCTCCTTATGCCACATCCAGCTGTCGTTGTAGATAGGGTCATTGCAGCCTTCATCAGAGACCCTGAAGGAATTGTAAAGAATTTCCCAGTTTTTTTGTTTTGTTTTTGAAATTCCTTTTTATAGTGGGTTTGAGCTGATTCTCGCTGCCATGTTTATGCCAGTCTAGACACACTTGATTCCCTTACGGAGACATATCAATACATAGGTTTTAAGATTCTTACTAGTCAGATATTTTCCTCTGCGGGAAATATGGGGTTTTGAGTCCCTTTCGCTGAGGACGGTGTAGGTCTTGTCTATTCCATAGTTGGTTTTTGGAACGGTACCTGTGCTTATATCAAACTCTGGTTTTATGCATCACCCCACCTCTCCTTCCCCCTTAAGCAGGTATAAGAGTGTTTTCTAAATGTGAGACACTGTCCTCTTTCCTAACTCAGTTCAAGTGTAGCCATGTTTACAGGATCTTCATAAGTGATATCTTATGATAAGTTTCTTTTTCTGTGTGACTTATTTCACTTAGAATCATCGTACCTGAATCCACCCATTTTGCTGCTACTGGTCTTATGACATTGATTTCATGGCTGAGGGATATTCCATCGTACATAAGTACCACAATTTTTTGAACCATGTTTATATTTTCTGGGATATTTAAGGTGTATCCAAGTTGAGGTCCTTGTATGCAGTGCAGCCCTAAATTTTGGGGTGGCTCTGTCTTATTGATTTTCAGTTTTCCCAAGGTATATTCCCTAGACTGGTAGTGCCCTTGGCTCTGTAGCTCTGTTCTTTACTTGTTTTAGGGAACAGAATGCACTCCTCCAGAGAGGCAGTTGGCAATTTACATCCCGCACATCAGCATAACAAGGCTCCCTGTTCTCCAGGGCCAGTCTTGCTTTTCTTGTTCTTACACATTTTGTGGATGTCCCTTTTGACCGGTGGGAAGTGATACTTCTTTGTAGTGCAGATTTGCATTGCCTGCTTGCTTGCTTGGCCAAAAAGGGCGTATGCGTTTTCTCCTGAATATATTCAGGATAAAACGCATACGCCCTTTTTGGCCAAGTGCATCAATGTGCAAGATGTGCCCCTCTTCCTGTGCTTCAAAGGCGATTCCAACGTACCTCTTGAAATCTGTTTCCTGCTATTCTGCCTCGCTTTCAAGTCCGCCTCGTTGCCTTCCCTCAACAGATTTTTGGACGATAGTTGTCCTTTATTACTCGGCCAGTTTGTGAATTGCTGTGCCCCTGAGCTCCATTTTTCAACTCGTTTTTTGTGAGCTGACCGCAAGTCCAAAATTTTGCTTCAGGACCTATACTGGTTCCCGGTGGGTGGTTGAGAATTTGGTTAATTCTTCTTCCTGCCGGGAAATTACAGTGATATGTGCCCGTCCAAATGCCTAACAGCTACTCTCTCATTGGTTCTCCCTCTTCCCTTTCATCCTCTGCCAAATTGGCAACCTGTGCGAACCAAGAGGTTAAAGGGGCTGTCTCTCCAAGTTGGGAGGTTGATAGTAAAGCAGACGGAAAGTCAAACCGGAGCACCAGGAGAGGGACTATTCGTTGAGTTTTAGAAACCTTTCATATTCACAGTGTGTCCGTTCCCTAGGTTTCCCGCACACGTTATAGCTGTAGTAATATTCCCTTCAACCTGGAGAGTTCGGACCCATGGAATGGGTGCCATGCATTATTGCTTTAAAGGGTCTGCATTTGCTCACCCAATCTCACCAATCGTCTCAGTCCCAAGTGTCCCTCCTTATGCCACATCCAGCTGTCCTTGTAGATAGGGTCATTCCAGCTTTCATCAGAGACCCTGAAGGAATTGTAAAGAATTTCCCAGTTTTTTTGTTTTGTTTTTGAAAATCCTTTTTATAGTGGGTTTGAGCTGATTCTCGCTGCCATGTTTATGCCAGTCTAGACACACTTGATTCCCTTATGGAGACATATCAATACATAGGTTTTAAGATTCTTACTAGTCAGATATTTTCCTCTGCGGGAAATATGGGGTTTTGAGTCCCTTTCGCTGAGGACGGTGTAGGTCTTGTCTATTCCATAGTTGGTTTTTGGAACGGTACCTGTGCTTATATCAAACTCTGGTTTTATGCATCACCCCACCTCTCCTTCCCCCTTAAGCAGGTATAAGAGTGTTTTCTAAATGTGAGACACTGTTCTCTTTCCTAACTCAGTTCAAGTGTAGCCATGTTTACAGGATCTTCATAAGTGATATCTTATGATAAGTTTCTTTTTCTGTGTGACTTATTTCACTTAGAATCATCGTACCTGAATCCACCCATTTTGCTGCTACTGGTCTTATGACATTGATTTCATGGCTGAGGGATATTCCATCGTACGTAAGTACCACAATTTTTTGAACCATGTTTATATTTTCTGGGATACTTAAGGTGTATCCAAGTTGAGGTCCTTGTATGCAGTGCAGCCCTAAATTTTGGGGTGGCTCTGTCTTATTGATTTTCAGTTTTCCCAAGGTATATTCCCTAGGCTGGTAGTGCCCTTGGCTCTGTAGCTCTGTTCTTTACTTGTTTTAGGGAACAGAATGCACTCCTCCAGAGAGGCAGTTGGCAATTTACATCCCGCCCATCAGCATAACAAGGCTCCCTGTTCTCCAGGGCCTGTCTTGCCTTTCTTGTTCTTACACATTTTGTGGATGTCCCTTTTGACCGGTGGGAAGTGATACTTCTTTGTAGTGCAGATTTGCATTGCCCGCTTGCTTGCTTGGCCAAAAAGGGCGTATGCGTTTTCTCCTGAATATATTCAGGAGAAAACGCATACGCCCTTTTTGGCCAAGTGCATCATTGTCGAAGTTGTGCCCCTCTTCCTGTGCTTTAAAGGCGATTCCAACGTACCTCTTGAAATCTGTTTCCTGCTATTCTGCCTCGCTTTCAAGTCCGCCTCGTTGCCTTCCCTCAACAGATTTTTGGACGATAGTTGTCCTTTATTACTCGGCCAGTTTGTGAATTGCTGTGCCCCTGAGCTCCATTTTTCAACTCGTTTTTGGTGAGCTGACCGCAAGTCCAAAATTTTGGTTCAGGACCTATACTGGTTCCCGGTGGGTGGCTGAGAATTTGGTTAATTCTTCTTCCTGCCGGGAAATTACAGTGATATGTGCCCCTCCAAATGCCTAACAGCTACTCTCTCATTGGTTCTCCCTCTTCCCTTTCATCCTCTGCCAAATTGGCAACCTGTGCGAACCAAGAGGTTAAAGGGGCTGTCTCTCCAAGTTGGGAGGTTGATAGTAAAGCAGACGGAAAGTCAAACCGGAGCACCAGGAGAGGGACTATTCGTTGAGTTTTAGAAACCTTTCGTATTCACAGTGTGTCCGTTCTCTAGGTTTCCCGCACATGTTATAGATGTAGTAACATTCCCTTCAACCTGGAGAGTTCGGACCCATGGAATGGGTGCCATGCATTATTGCTTTAAAGGGTCTGCATTTGCTCACCCAATCTCACCAATCGTCTCAGTCCCAAGTGTCCCTCCTTATGCCATATCCAGCTGTCGTTGTAGATAGGGTCATTCCAGCTTTCATCAGAGACCCTGAAGGAATTGTAAAGAATTTCCCAGTTTTTTTGTTTTGTTTTTGAAATTCCTTTTTATAGTGGGTTTGAGCTGATTCTCGCTGCCATGTTTATGCCAGTCTAGACACACTTGATTCCCTTACGGAGACATATCAATACATAGGTTTTAAGATTCTTACTAGTCAGATATTTTCCTCTGCGGGAAATATGGGGTTTTGAGTCCCTTTCGCTGAGGACGGTGTAGGTCTTGTCTATTCCATAGTTGGTTTTTGGAACGGTACCTGTGCTTATATCAAACTCTGGTTTTATGCATCACCCCACCTCTCCTTCCCCCTTAAGCAGGTATAAGAGTGTTTTCTAAATGTGAGACACTGTTCTCTTTCCTAACTCAGTTCAAGTGTAGCCATGTTTACAGGATCTTCATAAGTGATATCTTATGATAAGTTTCTTTTTCTGTGTGACTTATTTCACTTAGAATCATCGTACCTGAATCCACCCATTTTGCTGCTACTGGTCTTATGACATTGATTTCATGGCTGAGGGATATTCCATCGTACGTAAGTACCACAATTTTTTGAACCATGTTTATATTTTCTGGGATACTTAAGGTGTATCCAAGTTGAGGTCCTTGTATGCAGTGCAGCCCTAAATTTTGGGGTGGCTCTGTCTTATTGATTTTCAGTTTTCCCAAGGTATATTCCCTAGGCTGGTAGTGCCCTTGGCTCTGTAGCTCTGTTCTTTACTTGTTTTAGGGAACAGAATGCACTCCTCCAGAGAGGCAGTTGGCAATTTACATCCCGCCCATCAGCATAACAAGGCTCCCTGTTCTCCAGGGCCTGTCTTGCCTTTCTTGTTCTTACACATTTTGTGGATGTCCCTTTTGAGCGGTGGGAAGTGATACTTCTTTGTAGTGCAGATTTGCATTGCCCGCTTGCTTGCTTGGCCAAAAAGGGCGTATGCGTTTTCTCCTGAATATATTCAGGAGAAAACGCATACGCCCTTTTTGGCCAAGTGCATCATTGTCGAAGTTGTGCCCCTCTTCCTGTGCTTTAAAGGCGATTCCAACGTACCTCTTGAAATCTGTTTCCTGCTATTCTGCCTCGCTTTCAAGTCCGCCTCGTTGCCTTCCCTCAACAGATTTTTTGACGATAGTTGTCCTTTATTACTCGGCCAGTTTGTGAATTGCTGTGCCCCTGAGCTCCATTTTTCAACTCGTTTTTGGTGAGCTGACCGCAAGTCCAAAATTTTGGTTCAGGACCTATACTGGTTCCCGGTGGGTGGCTGAGAATTTGGTTAATTCTTCTTCCTGCCGGGAAATTACAGTGATATGTGCACCTCCAAATGCCTAACAGCTACTCTCTCATTGGTTCTCCCTCTTCCCTTTCATCCTCTGCCAAATTGGCAACCTGTGCGAACCAAGAGGTTAAAGGGGCTGTCTCTCCAAGTTGGGAGGTTGATAGTAAAGCAGACGGAAAGTCAAACCGGAGCACCAGGAGAGGGACTATTCGTTGAGTTTTAGAAACCTTTCATATTCACAGTGTGTCCGTTCCCTAGGTTTCCCGCACACGTTATAGCTGTAGTAATATTCCCTTCAACCTGGAGAGTTCGGACCCATGGAATGGGTGCCATGCATTATTGCTTTAAAGGGTCTGCATTTGCTCACCCAATCTCACCAATCGTCTCAGTCCCAAGTGTCCCTCCTTATGCCACATCCAGCTGTCCTTGTAGATAGGGTCATTCCAGCTTTCATCAGAGACCCTGAAGGAATTGTAAAGAATTTCCCAGTTTTTTTGTTTTGTTTTTGAAAATCCTTTTTATAGTGGGTTTGAGCTGATTCTCGCTGCCATGTTTATGCCAGTCTAGACACACTTGATTCCCTTATGGAGACATATCAATACATAGGTTTTAAGATTCTTACTAGTCAGATATTTTCCTCTGCGGGAAATATGGGGTTTTGAGTCCCTTTCGCTGAGGACGGTGTAGGTCTTGTCTATTCCATAGTTGGTTTTTGGAACGGTACCTGTGCTTATATCAAACTCTGGTTTTATGCATCACCCCACCTCTCCTTCCCCCTTAAGCAGGTATAAGAGTGTTTTCTAAATGTGAGACACTGTTCTCTTTCCTAACTCAGTTCAAGTGTAGCCATGTTTACAGGATCTTCATAAGTGATATCTTATGATAAGTTTCTTTTTCTGTGTGACTTATTTCACTTAGAATCATCGTACCTGAATCCACCCATTTTGCTGCTACTGGTCTTATGACATTGATTTCATGGCTGAGGGATATTCCATCGTACGTAAGTACCACAATTTTTTGAACCATGTTTATATTTTCTGGGATACTTAAGGTGTATCCAAGTTGAGGTCCTTGTATGCAGTGCAGCCCTAAATTTTGGGGTGGCTCTGTCTTATTGATTTTCAGTTTTCCCAAGGTATATTCCCTAGGCTGGTAGTGCCCTTGGCTCTGTAGCTCTGTTCTTTACTTGTTTTAGGGAACAGAATGCACTCCTCCAGAGAGGCAGTTGGCAATTTACATCCCGCCCATCAGCATAACAAGGCTCCCTGTTCTCCAGGGCCTGTCTTGCCTTTCTTGTTCTTACACATTTTGTGGATGTCCCTTTTGACCGGTGGGAAGTGATACTTCTTTGTAGTGCAGATTTGCATTGCCCGCTTGCTTGCTTGGCCAAAAAGGGCGTATGCGTTTTCTCCTGAATATATTCAGGAGAAAACGCATACGCCCTTTTTGGCCAAGTGCATCATTGTCGAAGTTGTGCCCCTCTTCCTGTGCTTTAAAGGCGATTCCAACGTACCTCTTGAAATCTGTTTCCTGCTATTCTGCCTCGCTTTCAAGTCCGCCTCGTTGCCTTCCCTCAACAGATTTTTGGACGATAGTTGTCCTTTATTACTCTGCCAGTTTGTGAATTGCTGTGCCCCTGAGCTCCATTTTTCAACTCGTTTTTGGTGAGCTGACCGCAAGTCCAAAATTTTGGTTCAGGACCTATACTGGTTCCCGGTGGGTGGCTGAGAATTTGGTTAATTCTTCTTCCTGCCGGGAAATTACAGTGATATGTGCCCCTCCAAATGCCTAACAGCTACTCTCTCATTGGTTCTCCCTCTTCCCTTTCATCCTCTGCCAAATTGGCAACCTGTGCGAACCAAGAGGTTAAAGGGGCTGTCTCTCCAAGTTGGGAGGTTGATAGTAAAGCAGACGGAAAGTCAAACCGGAGCACCAGGAGAGGGACTATTCGTTGAGTTTTAGAAACCTTTCGTATTCACAGTGTGTCCGTTCTCTAGGTTTCCCGCACATGTTATAGATGTAGTAACATTCCCTTCAACCTGGAGAGTTCGGACCCATGGAATGGGTGCCATGCATTATTGCTTTAAAGGGTCTGCATTTGCTCACCCAATCTCACCAATCGTCTCAGTCCCAAGTGTCCCTCCTTATGCCATATCCAGCTGTCGTTGTAGATAGGGTCATTCCAGCTTTCATCAGAGACCCTGAAGGAATTGTAAAGAATTTCCCAGTTTTTTTGTTTTGTTTTTGAAATTCCTTTTTATAGTGGGTTTGAGCTGATTCTCGCTGCCATGTTTATGCCAGTCTAGACACACTTGATTCCCTTACGGAGACATATCAATACATAGGTTTTAAGATTCTTACTAGTCAGATATTTTCCTCTGCGGGAAATATGGGGTTTTGAGTCCCTTTCGCTGAGGACGGTGTAGGTCTTGTCTATTCCATAGTTGGTTTTTGGAACGGTACCTGTGCTTATATCAAACTCTGGTTTTATGCATCACCCCACCTCTCCTTCCCCCTTAAGCAGGTATAAGAGTGTTTTCTAAATGTGAGACACTGTTCTCTTTCCTAACTCAGTTCAAGTGTAGCCATGTTTACAGGATCTTCATAAGTGATATCTTATGATAAGTTTCTTTTTCTGTGTGACTTATTTCACTTAGAATCATCGTACCTGAATCCACCCATTTTGCTGCTACTGGTCTTATGACATTGATTTCATGGCTGAGGGATATTCCATCGTACGTAAGTACCACAATTTTTTGAACCATGTTTATATTTTCTGGGATACTTAAGGTGTATCCAAGTTGAGGTCCTTGTATGCAGTGCAGCCCTAAATTTTGGGGTGGCTCTGTCTTATTGATTTTCAGTTTTCCCAAGGTATATTCCCTAGGCTGGTAGTGCCCTTGGCTCTGTAGCTCTGTTCTTTACTTGTTTTAGGGAACAGAATGCACTCCTCCAGAGAGGCAGTTGGCAATTTACATCCCGCCCATCAGCATAACAAGGCTCCCTGTTCTCCAGGGCCTGTCTTGCCTTTCTTGTTCTTACACATTTTGTGGATGTCCCTTTTGAGCGGTGGGAAGTGATACTTCTTTGTAGTGCAGATTTGCATTGCCCGCTTGCTTGCTTGGCCAAAAAGGGCGTATGCGTTTTCTCCTGAATATATTCAGGAGAAAACGCATACGCCCTTTTTGGCCAAGTGCATCATTGTCGAAGTTGTGCCCCTCTTCCTGTGCTTTAAAGGCGATTCCAACGTACCTCTTGAAATCTGTTTCCTGCTATTCTGCCTCGCTTTCAAGTCCGCCTCGTTGCCTTCCCTCAACAGATTTTTGGACGATAGTTGTCCTTTATTACTCGGCCAGGTTGTGAATTGCTGTGCCCCTGAGCTCCATTTTTCAACTCGTTTTTGGTGAGCTGACCGCAAGTCCAAAATTTTGGTTCAGGACCTATACTGGTTCCCGGTGGGTGGCTGAGAATTTGGTTAATTCTTCTTCCTGCCGGGAAATTACAGTGATATGTGCACCTCCAAATGCCTAACAGCTACTCTCTCATTGGTTCTCCCTCTTCTCTTTCATCCTCTGCCAAATTGGCAACCTGTGCGAACCAAGAGGTTAAAGGGGCTGTCTCTCCAAGTTGGGAGGTTGATAGTAAAGCAGACGGAAAGTCAAACCGGAGCACCAGGAGAGGGACTATTCGTTGAGTTTTAGAAACCTTTCGTATTCACAGTGTGTCCGTTCTCTAGGTTTCCCGCACATGTTATAGCTGTAGTAACATTCCCTTCAACCTGGAGAGTTCGGACCCATGGAATGGGTGCCATGCATTATTGCTTTAAAGGGTCTGCATTTGCTCACCCAATCTCACCAATCGTCTCAGTCCCAAGTGTCCCTCCTTATGCCATATCCAGCTGTCGTTGTAGATAGGGTCATTCCAGCTTTCATCAGAGACCCTGAAGGAATTGTAAAGAATTTCCCAGTTTTTTTGTTTTGTTTTTGAATTTCCTTTTTATAGTGGGTTTGAGCTGATTCTCGCTGCCATGTTTATGCCAGTCTAGACACACTTGATTCCCTTACGGAGACATATCAATACATAGGTTTTAAGATTCTTACTAGTCAGATATTTTCCTCTGCGGGAAATATGGGGTTTTGAGTCCCTTTCGCTGAGGACGGTGTAGGTCTTGTCTATTCCATAGTTGGTTTTTGGAACGGTACCTGTGCTTATATCAAACTCTGGTTTTATGCATCACCCCACCTCTCCTTCCCCCTTAAGCAGGTATAAGAGTGTTTTCTAAATGTGAGACACTGTTCTCTTTCCTAACTCAGTTCAAGTGTAGCCATGTTTACAGGATCTTCATAAGTGATATCTTATGATAAGTTTCTTTTTCTGTGTGACTTATTTCACTTAGAATCATCGTACCTGAATCCACCCATTTTGCTGCTACTGGTCTTATGACATTGATTTCATGGCTGAGGGATATTCCATCGTACGTAAGTACCACAATTTTTTGAACCATGTTTATATTTTCTGGGATACTTAAGGTGTATCCAAGTTGAGGTCCTTGTATGCAGTGCAGCCCTAAATTTTGGGGTGGCTCTGTCTTATTGATTTTCAGTTTTCCCAAGGTATATTCCCTAGACTGGTAGTGCCCTTGGCTCTGTAGCTCTGTTCTTTACTTGTTTTAGGGAACAGAATGCACTCCTCCAGAGAGGCAGTTGGCAATTTACATCCCGCCCATCAGCATAACAAGGCTCCCTGTTCTCCAGGGCCTGTCTTGCCTTTCTTGTTCTTACACATTTTGTGGATGTCCCTTTTGACCGGTGGGAAGTGATACTTCTTTGTAGTGCAGATTTGCATTGCCCGCTTGCTTGCTTGGCCAAAAAGGGCGTATGCGTTTTCTCCTGAATATATTCAGGAGAAAACGCATACGCCCGTTTTGGCCAAGTGCATCATTGTCGAAGTTGTGCCCCTCTTCCTGTGCTTTAAAGGCGATTCCAACGTACCTCTTGAAATCTGTTTCCTGCTATTCTGCCTCGCTTTCAAGTCCGCCTCGTTGCCTTCCCTCAACAGATTTTTGGACGATAGTTGTCCTTTATTACTCGGCCAGTTTGTGAATTGCTGTGCCCCTGAGCTCCATTTTTCAACTCGCTTTTGGTGAGCTGACCGCAAGTCCAAACTTTTGGTTCAGGACCTATACTGGTTCCCGGTGGGTGGCTGAGAATTTGGTTAATTCTTCTTCCTGCCGGGAAATTACAGTGATATGTGCCCGTCCAAATGCCTAACAGCTACTCTCTCATTGGTTCTCCCTCTTCCCTTTCATCCTCTGCCAAATTGGCAACCTGTGCGAACCAAGAGGTTAAAGGGGCTGTCTCTCCAAGTTGGGAGGTTGATAGTAAAGCAGACGGAAAGTCAAACCGGAGCACCAGGAGAGGGACTATGCGTTGAGTTTTAGAAACCTTTCGTATTCACAGTGTGTCCGTTCTCTAGGTTTCCCGCACTTGTTATAGCTGTAGTAATATTCCCTTCAACCTGGAGAGTTCGGACCCATGGAATGGGTGCCATGCATTATTGCTTTAAAGGGTCTGCATTTGCTCACCCAATCTCACCAATCGTCTCAGTCCCAAGTGTCCCTCCTTATGCCACATCCAGCTGTCGTTGTAGATAGGGTCATTCCAGCCTTCATCAGAGACCCTGAAGGAATTGCAAAGAATTTCCCAGTTTTTTTGTTTTGTTTTTGAAATTCCTTTTTATAGTGGGTTTGAGCTGATTCTCGCTGCCATGTTTATGCCAGTCTAGACACACTTGATTCCCTTACGGAGACATATCAATACATAGGTTTTAAGATTCTTACTAGTCAGATATTTTCCTCTGCGGGAAATATGGGGTTTTGAGTCCCTTTCGCTGAGGACGGTGTAGGTCTTGTCTATTCCATAGTTGGTTTTTGGAACGGTACCTGTGCTTATATCAAACTCTGGTTTTATGCATCACCCCACCTCTCCTTCTCCCTTAAGCAGGTATAAGAGTGTTTTCTAAATGTGAGACACTGTTCTCTTTCCTAACTCAGTTCAAGTGTAGCCATGTTTACAGGATCTTCATAAGTGATATCTTATGATAAGTTTCTTTTTCTGTGTGACTTATTTCACTTAGAATCATCGTACCTGAATCCACCCATTTTGCTGCTACTGGTCTTATGACATTGATTTCATGGCTGAGGGATATTCCATCGTACGTAAGTACCACAATTTTTTGAACCATGTTTATATTTTCTGGGATACTTAAGGTGTATCCAAGTTGAGGTCCTTGTAGGCAGTGCAGCCCTAAATTTTGGGGTGGCTCTGTCTTATTGATTTTCAGTTTTCCCAAGGTATATTCCCTAGACTGGTAGTGCCCTTGGCTCTGTAGCTCTGTTCTTTACTTGTTTTAGGGAACAGAATGCACTCCTCCAGAGAGGCAGTTGGCAATTTACATCCCGCCCATCAGCATAACAAGGCTCCCTGTTCTCCAGGGCCTGTCTTGCCTTTCTTGTTCTTACACATTTTGTGGCTGTCCCTTTTGACCGGTGGGAAGTGATACTTCTTTGTAGTGCAGATTTGCATTGCCCGCTTGCTTGCTTGGCCAAAAAGGGCGTATGCGTTTTCTCCTGAATATATTCAGGAGAAAACGCATACGCCCTTTTTGGCCAAGTGCATCATTGTCGAAGTTGTGCCCCTCTTCCTGTGCTTTAAAGGCGATTCCAACGTACCTCTTGAAATCTGTTTCCTGCTATTCTGCCTCGCTTTCAAGTCCGCCTCGTTGCCTTCCCTCAACAGATTTTTGGACGATAGTTGTCCTTTATTACTCGGCCAGTTTGTGAATTGCTGTGCCCCTGAGCTCCATTTTTCAACTCGCTTTTGGTGAGCTGACCGCAAGTCCAAAATTTTGGTTCAGGACCTATACTGGTTCCCGGTGGGTGGCTGAGAATTTGGTTAATTCTTCTTCCTGCCGGGAAATTACAGTGATATGTGCCCGTCCAAATGCCTAACAGCTACTCTCTCATTGGTTCTCCCTCTTCCCTTTCATCCTCTGCCAAGTTGGCAACCTGTGCGAACCAAGAGGTTAAAGGGGCTGTCTCTCCCAGTTGGGAGGTTGATAGTAAAGCAGACGGAAAGTCAAACCGGAGCACAAGGGGAGGGACTATGCGTTGAGTTTTAGAAACCTTTCGTATTCACAGTGTGTCCGTTCTCTAGGTTTCCCGCACTTGTTATAGCTGTAGTAATATTCCCTTCAACCTGGAGAGTTCGGACCCATGGAATGGGTGCCATGCATTATTGCTTTAAAGGGTCTGCATTTGCTCACCCAATCTCACCAATCGTCTCAGTCCCAAGTGTCCCTCCTTATGCCACATCCAGCTGTCGTTGTAGATAGGGTCTTTCCAGCCTTCATCAGAGACCCTGAAGGAATTGCAAAGAATTTCCCAGTTTTTTTGTTTTGTTTTTGAAATTCCTTTTTATAGTGGGTTTGAGCTGATTCTCGCTGCCATGTTTATGCCAGTCTAGACACACTTGATTCCCTTACGGAGACATATCAATACATAGGTTTTAAGATTCTTACTAGTCAGATATTTTCCTCTGCGGGAAATATGGGGTTTTGAGTCCCTTTCGCTGAGGAAGGTGTAGGTCTTGTCTATTCCATAGTTGGTTTTTGGAACGGTACCTGTGCTTATATCAAACTCTGGTTTTATGCATCACCCCACCTCTCCTTCCCCCTTAAGCAGGTATAAGAGTGTTTTCTAAATGTGAGACACTGTTCTCTTTCCTAACTCAGTTCAAGTGTAGCCATGTTTACAGGATCTTCATAAGTGATATCTTATGATAAGTTTCTTTTTCTGTGTGACTTATTTCACTTAGAATCATCGTACCTGAATCCACCCATTTTGCTGCTACTGGTCTTATGACATTGATTTCATGGCTGAGGGATATTCCATCGTACGTAAGTACCACAATTTTTTGAACCATGTTTATATTTTCTGGGATACTTAAGGTGTATCCAAGTTGAGGCCCTTGTATGCAGTGCAGCCCTAAATTTTGAGGTGGCTCTGTCTTATTGATTTTCAGTTTTCCCAAGGTATATTCCCTAGACTGGTAGTGCCCTTGGCTCTGTAGCTCTGTTCTTTACTTGTTTTAGGGAACAGAATGCACTCCTCCAGAGAGGCAGTTGGCAATTTACATCCCGCCCATCAGCATAACAAGGCTCCCTGTTCTCCAGGGCCTGTCTTGCCTTTCTTGTTCTTACACATTTTGTGGATGTCCCTTTTGACCGGTGGGAAGTGATACTTCTTTGTAGTGCAGATTTGCATTGCCCGCTTGCTTGCTTGGCCAAAAAGGGCGTATGCGTTTTCTCCTGATTATATTCAGGAGAAAACGCATACGCCCTTTTTGGCCAAGTGCATCATTGTCGAAGTTGTGCCCCTCTTCCTGTGCTTTAAAGGCGATTCCAACGTACCTCTTGAAATCTGTTTCCTGCTATTCTGCCTCGCTTTCAAGTCCGCCTCGTTGCCTTCCCTCAACAGATTTTTGGACGATAGTTGTCCTTTATTACTCGGCCAGTTTGTGAATTGCTGTGCCCCTGAGCTCCATTTTTCAACTCGTTTTTGGTGAGCTGACCGCAAGTCCAAAATTTTGGTTCAGGACCTATACTGGTTCCCGGTGGGTGGCTGAGAATTTGGTTAATTCTTCTTCCTGCCGGGAAATTACAGTGATATGTGCCCGTCCAAATGCCTAACAGCTACTCTCTCATTGGTTCTCCCTCTTCCCTTTCATCCTCTGCCAAATTGGCAACCTGTGCGAACCAAGAGGTTAAAGGGGCTGTCTCTCCAAGTTGGGAGGTTGATAGTAAAGCAGACGGAAAGTCAAACCGGAGCACCAGGAGAGGGACTATGCGTTGATTTTTAGAAACCTTTCATATTCACAGTGTGTCCGTTCTCTAGGTTTCCCGCACTTGTTATAGCTGTAGTAATATTCCCTTCAACCTGGAGAGTTCGGACCCATGGAATGGGTGCCATGCATTTTTGCTTTAAAGGGTCTGCATTTGCTCACCCAATCTCACCAATCGTCTCAGTCCCAAGTGTCCCTCCTTATGCCACATCCAGCTGTCATTGTAGATAGGGTCATTCCAGCCTTCATCAGAGACCCTGAAGGAATTGTAAAGAATTTCCCAGTTTTTTTGTTTTGTTTTTGAAATTCCTTTTTATAGTGGGTTTGAGCTGATTCTCGCTGCCATGTTTATGCCAGTCTAGACACACTTGATTCCCTTATGGAGACATATCAATACATAGGTTTTAAGATTCTTACTAGTCAGATATTTTCCTCTGCGGGAAATATGGGGTTTTGAGTCCCTTTCGCTGAGGACGGTGTAGGTCTTGTCTATTCCATAGTTGGTTTTTGGAACGGTACCTGTGCTTATATCAAACTCTGGTTTTATGCATCACCCCACCTCTCCTTCCCCCTTAAGCAGGTATAAGAGTGTTTTCTAAATGTGAGACACTGTTCTCTTTCCTAACTCAGTTCAAGTGTAGCCATGTTTACAGGATCTTCATAAGTGATATCTTATGATAAGTTTCTTTTTCTGTGTGACTTATTTCACTTAGAATCATCGTACCTGAATCCACCCATTTTGCTGCTACTGGTCTTATGACATTGATTTCATGGCTGAGGGATATTCCATCGTACGTAAGTACCACAATTTTTTGAACCATGTTTATATTTTCTGGGATACTTAAGGTGTATCCAAGTTGAGGTCCTTGTATGCAGTGCAGCCTTAAATTTTGGGGTGGTTCTGTCTTATTGATTTTCAGTTTTCCCAAGGTATATTCCCTAGACTGGTAGTGCCCTTGGCTCTGTAGCTCTGTTCTTTACTTGTTTTAGGGAACAGAATGCACTCCTCCAGAGAGGCAGTTGGCAATTTACATCCCGCCCATCAGCATAACAAGGCTCCCTGTTCTCCAGGGCCTGTCTTGCCTTTCTTGTTCTTACACATTTTGTGGATGTCCCTTTTGACCGGTGGGAAGTGATACTTCTTTGTAGTGCAGATTTGCATTGCCCGCTTGCTTGCTTGGCCAAAAAGGGCGTATGTGTTTTCTCCTGAATATATTCAGGAGAAAACGCATACGCCCTTTTTGGCCAAGTGCATCATTGTCGAAGTTGTGCCCCTCTTCCTGTGCTTTAAAGGCGATTCCAACGTACCTCTTGAAATCTGTTTCCTGCTATTCTGTCTCGCTTTCAAGTCCGCCTCGTTGCCTTCCCTCAACAGATTTTTGGACGATAGTTGTCCTTTATTACTCGGCCAGTTTGTGAATTGCTGTGCCCCTGAGCTCCATTTTTCAACTAGTTTTTGGTGAGCTGACCGCAAGTCCAAAATTTTGGTTCAGGACCTATACTGGTTCCCGGTGGGTGGCTGAGAATTTGGTTAATTCTTCTTCCTGCCGGGAAATTACAGTGATATGTGACCGTCCAAATGCCTAACAGCTACTCTCTCATTGGTTCTCCCTCTTCCCTTTCATCCACTGCCAAATTGGCAACCTGTGCGAACCAAGAGGTTAAAGGGGCTGTCTCTCCAAGTTGGGAGGTTGATAGTAAAGCAGACGGAAAGTCAAACCGGAGCACCAGGGGTGGGACTATTCGTTGAGTTTTAGAAACCTTTCGTATTCACAGTGTTTCCGTTCTCTAGGTTTCCCGCACATGTTATAGCTGTAGTAACATTCCCTTCAACCTGGAGAGTTCAGACCCATGGAATGGGTGCCATGCATTATTGCTTTAAAGTGTCTGCATTTGCTCACCCAATCTCACCAATCGTCTCAGTCCCAAGTGTCCCTCCTTATGCCACATCCAGCTGTCGTTGTAGATAGGGTCATTCCAGCCTTCATCAGAGACCCTGAAGGAATTGTAAAGAATTTCCCAGTTTTTTTGTTTTGTTTTTGAAATTCCTTTTTATAGTGGGTTTGAGCTGATTCTCGCTGCCATGTTTATGCCAGTCTAGACACACTTGATTCCCTTACGGAGACATATCAATACATAGGTTTTAAGATTCTTACTAGTCAGATATTTTCCTCTGCGGGAAATATGGGGTTTTGAGTCCCTTTCGCTGAGGACGGTGTAGGTCTTGTCTATTCCATAGTTGGTTTTTGGAACGGTACCTGTGCTTATATCAAACTCTGGTTTTATGCATCACCCCACCTCTCCTTCCCCCTTAAGCAGATATAAGAGTGTTTTCTAAATGTGAGACACTGTTCTCTTTCCTAACTCAGTTCAAGTGTAGCCATGTTTACAGGATCTTCATAAGTGATATCTTATGATAAGTTTCTTTTTCTGTGTGACTTATTTCACTTAGAATCATCGTACCTGAATCCACCCATTTTGCTGCTACTGGTCTTATGACATTGATTTCATGGCTGAGGGATATTCCATCGTACGTAAGTACCACAATTTTTTGAACCATGTTTATATTTTCTGGGATACTTAAGGTGTATCCAAGTTGAGGCCCTTGTATGCAGTGCAGCCCTAAATTTTGGGGTGGCTCTGTCTTATTGATTTTCAGTTTTCCCAAGGTATATTCCCTAGACTGGTAGTGCCCTTGGCTCTGTAGCTCTGTTCTTTACTTGTTTTAGGGAACAGAATGCACTCCTCCAGAGAGGCAGTTGGCAATTTACATCCCGCCCATCAGCATAACAAGGCTCCCTGTTCTCCAGGGCCTGTCTTGCCTTTCTTGTTCTTACACATTTTGTGGATGTCCCTTTTGACCGGTGGGAAGTGATACTTCTTTGTAGTGCAGATTTGCATTGCCCGCTTGCTTGCTTGGCCAAAAAGGGCGTATGCGTTTTCTCCTGAATATATTCAGGAGAAAACGCATACGCCCTTTTTGGCCAAGTGCATCATTGTCGAAGTTGTGCCCCTCTTCCTGTGCTTTAAAGGCGATTCCAACGTACCTCTTGAAATCTGTTTCCTGCTATTCTGCCTCGCTTTCAAGTCTGCCTCGTTGCCTTCCCTCAACAGATTTTTGGACGATAGTTGTCCTTTATTACTCGGCCAGGTTGTGAATTGCTGTGCCCCTGAGCTCCATTTTTCAACTCGTTTTTGGTGAGCTGACCGCAAGTCCAAAATTTTGGTTCAGGACCTATACTGGTTCCCGGTGGGTGGCTGAGAATTTGGTTAATTCTTCTTCCTGCCGGGAAATTACAGTGATATGTTCACCTCCAAATGCCTAACAGCTACTCTCTCATTGGTTCTCCCTCTTCCCTTTCATCCTCTGCCAAATTGGCAACCTGTGCGAACCAAGAGGTTAAAGGGGCTGTCTCTCCAAGTTGGGAGGTTGATAGTAAAGCAGACGGAAAGTCAAACCGGAGCACCAGGGGAGGGACTATGCGTTGAGTTTTAGAAACCTTTCGTATTCACAGTGTGTCCGTTCTCTAGGTTTCCCGCACTTGTTATAGCTGTAGTAATATTCCCTTCAACCTGGAGAGTTCGGACCCATGGAATGGGTGCCATGCATTATTGCTTTAAAGGGTCTGCATTTGCTCACCCAATCTCACCAATCGTCTCAGTCCCAAGTGTCCCTCCTTATGCCACATCCAGCTGTCGTTGTAGATAGGGTCATTCCAGCCTTCATCAGAGACCCTGAAGGAATTGTAAAGAATTTCCCAGTTTTTTTGTTTTGTTTTTGAAATTCCTTTTTATAGTGGGTTTGAGCTGATTCTCGCTGCCATGTTTATGCCAGTCTAGACACACTTGATTCCCTTATGGAGACATATCAATACATAGGTTTTAAGATTCTTACTAGTCAGATATTTTCCTCTGCGGGAAATATGGGGTTTTGAGTCCCTTTCGCTGAGGACGGTGTAGGTCTTGTCTATTCCATAGTTGGTTTTTGGAACGGTACCTGTGCTTATATCAAACTCTGGTTTTATGCATCACCCCACCTCTCCTTCCCCCTTAAGCAGGTATAAGAGTGTTTTCTAAATGTGAGACACTGTTCTCTTTCCTAACTCAGTTCAAGTGTAGCCATGTTTACAGGATCTTCATAAGTGATATCTTATGATAAGTTTCTTTTTCTGTGTGACTTATTTCACTTAGAATCATCGTACCTGAATCCACCCATTTTGCTGCTACTGGTCTTATGACATTGATTTCATGGCTGAGGGATATTCCATCGTACGTAAGTACCACAATTTTTTGAACCATGTTTATATTTTCTGGGATACTTAAGGTGTATCCAAGTTGAGGTCCTTGTATGCAGTGCAGCCCTAAATTTTGGGGTGGCTCTGTCTTATTGATTTTCAGTTTTCCCAAGGTATATTCCCTAGACTGGTAGTGCCCTTGGCTCTGTAGCTCTGTTCTTTACTTGTTTTAGGGAACAGAATGCACTCCTCCAGAGAGGCAGTTGGCAATTTACATCCCGCCCATCAGCATAACAAGGCTCCCTGTTCTCCAGGGCCTGTCTTGCCTTTCTTGTTCTTACACATTTTGTGGATGTCCCTTTTGACTGTTGGGAAGTGATACTTCTTTGTAGTGCAGATTTGCAGTGCCCGCTTGCTTGCTTGGCCAAAAAGGGCGTATGCGTTTTCTCCTGAATATATTCAGGAGAAAACGCATACGCCCTTTTTGGCCAAGTGCATCATTGTCGAAGTTGTGCCCCTCTTCCTGTGCTTTAAAGGCGATTCCAACGTACCTCTTGAAATCTGTTTCCTGCTATTCTGCCTCGCTTTCAAGTCCGCCTCGTTGCCTTCCCTCAACAGATTTTTGGACGATAGTTGTCCTTTATTACTCGGCCAGTTTGTGAATTGCTGTGCCCCTGAGCTCCATTTTTCAACTCGCTTTTGGTGAGCTGACCGCAAGTCCAAAATTTTGGTTCAGGACCTATACTGGTTCCCGGTGGGTGGCTGAGAATTTGGTTAATTCTTCTTCCTGCCGGGAAATTACAGTGATATGTGCCCGTCCAAATGCCTAACAGCTACTCTCTCATTGGTTCTCCCTCTTCCCTTTCATCCTCTGCCAAATTGGCAACCTGTGCGAACCAAGAGGTTAAAGGGGCTGTCTCTCCAAGTTGGGAGGTTGATAGTAAAGCAGACGGAAAGTCAAACCGGAGCACCAGGGGAGGGACTATGCGTTGAGTTTTAGAAACCTTTCGTATTCACAGTGTGTCCGTTCTCTAGGTTTCCCGCACTTGTTATAGCTGTAGTAATATTCCCTTCAACCTGGAGAGTTCGGACCCATGGAATGGGTGCCATGCATTATTGCTTTAAAGGCTCTGCATTTGCTCACCCAATCTCACCAATCGTCTCAGTCCCAAGTGTCCCTCCTAATGCCACATCCAGCTGTCGTTGTAGATAGGGTCATTCCAGCCTTCATCAGAGACCCTGAAGGAATTGCAAAGAATTTCCCAGTTTTTTTGTTTTGTTTTTGAAATTCCTTTTTATAGTGGGTTTGAGCTGATTCTCGCTGCCATGTTTATGCCAGTCTAGACACACTTGATTCCCTTACGGAGACATATCAATACATAGGTTTTAAGATTCTTACTAGTCAGATATTTTCCTCTGCGGGAAATATGGGGTTTTGAGTCCCTTTCGCTGAGGACGGTGTAGGTCTTGTCTATTCCATAGTTGGTTTTTGGAACGGTACCTGTGCTTATATCAAACTCTGGTTTTATGCATCACCCCACCTCTCCTTCCCCCTTAAGCAGGTATAAGAGTGTTTTCTAAATGTGAGACACTGTTCTCTTTCCTAACTCAGTTCAAGTGTAGCCATGTTTACAGGATCTTCATAAGTGATATCTTATGATAAGTTTCTTTTTCTGTGTGACTTATTTCACTTAGAATCATCGTACCTGAATCCATCCATTTTGCTGCTACTGGTCTTATGACATTGATTTCATGGCTGAGGGATATTCCATCGTACGTAAGTACCACAATTTTTTGAACCATGTTTATATTTTCTGGGATACTTAAGGTGTATCCAAGTTGAGGCCCTTGTATGCAGTGCAGCCCTAAATTTTGGGGTGGCTCTGTCTTATTGATTTTCAGTTTTCCCAAGGTATATTCCCTAGACTGGTAGTGCCCTTGGCTCTGTAGCTCTGTTCTTTACTTGTTTTAGGGAACAGAATGCACTCCTCCAGAGAGGCAGTTGGCAATTTACATCCCGCCCATCAGCATAACAAGGCTCCCTGTTCTCCAGGGCCTGTCTTGCCTTTCTTGTTCTTACACATTTTGTGGATGTCCCTTTTGACCGGTGGGAAGTGATACTTCTTTGTAGTGCAGATTTGCATTGCCCGCTTGCTTGCTTGGCCAAAAAGGGCGTATGCGTTTTCTCCTGAATATATTCAGGAGAAAACGCATACGCCCTTTTTGGCCAAGTGCATCATTGTCGAAGTTGTGCCCCTCTTCCTGTGCTTTAAAGGCGATTCCAACGTACCTCTTGAAATCTGTTTCCTGCTATTCTGCCTCGCTTTCAAGTCCGCCTCGTTGCCTTCCCTCAACAGATTTTTGGACGATAGTTGTCCTTTATTACTCGGCCAGGTTGTGAATTGCTGTGCCCCTGAGCTCCATTTTTCAACTCGTTTTTGGTGAGCTGACCGCAAGTCCAAAATTTTGGTTCAGGACCTATACTGGTTCCCGGTGGGTGGCTGAGAATTTGGTTAATTCTTCTTCCTGCCGGGAAATTACAGTGATATGTGCACCTCCAAATGCCTAACAGCTACTCTCTCATTGGTTCTCCCTCTTCCCTTTCATCCTCTGCCAAATTGGCAACCTGTGCGAACCAAGAGGTTAAAGGGGCTGTCTCTCCAAGTTGGGAGGTTGATAGTAAAGCAGACGGAAAGTCAAATCGGAGCACCAGGAGAGGGACTATTCGTTGAGTTTTAGAAACCTTTCGTATTCACAGTGTGTCCGTTCTCTAGGTTTCCCGCACATGTTATAGCTGTAGTAATATTCCCTTCAACCTGGAGAGTTCGGACCCATGGAATGGGTGCCATGCATTATTGCTTTAAAGGGTCTGCATTTGCTCACCCAATCTCACCAATCGTCTCAGTCCCAAGTGTCCCTCCTTATGCCACATCCAGCTGTCGTTGTAGATAGGGTCATTCCAGCTTTCATCAGAGACCCTGAAGGAATTGTAAAGAATTTCCCAGTTTTTTTGTTTTGTTTTTGAAATTCCTTTTTATAGTGGGTTTGAGCTGATTCTCGCTGCCATGTTTATGCCAGTCTAGACACACTTGATTCCCTTATGGAGACATATCAATACATAGGTTTTAAGATTCTTACTAGTCAGATACTTTCCTCTGCGGGAAATATGGGGTTTTGAGTCCCTTTCGCTGAGGACGGTGTAGGTCTTGTCTATTCCATAGTTGGTTTTTGGAACGGTACCTGTGCTTATATCAAACTCTGGTTTTATGCATCACCCCACCTCTCCTTCCCCCTTAAGCAGGTATAAGAGTGTTTTCTAAATGTGAGACACTGTTCTCTTTCCTAACTCAGTTCAAGTGTAGCCATGTTTACAGGATCTTCATAAGTGATATCTTATGATAAGTTTCTTTTTCTGTGTGACTTATTTCACTTAGAATCATCGTACCTGAATCCACCCATTTTGCTGCTACTGGTCTTATGACATTGATTTCATGGCTGAGGGATATTCCATCGTACGTAAGTACCACAATTTTTTGAACCATGTTTATATTTTCTGGGATACTTAAGGTGTATCCAAGTTGAGGCCCTTGTATGCAGTGCAGCCCTAAATTTTGGGGTGGCTCTGTCTTATTGATTTTCAGTTTTCCCAAGGTATATTCCCTAGACTGGTAGTGCCCTTGGCTCTGTAGCTCTGTTCTTTACTTGTTTTAGGGAACAGAATGCACTCCTCCAGAGAGGCAGTTGGCAATTTACATCCCGCCCATCAGCATAACAAGGCTCCCTGTTCTCCAGGGCCTGTCTTGCCTTTCTTGTTCTTACACATTTTGTGGATGTCCCTTTTGACCGGTGGGAAGTGATACTTCTTTGTAGTGCAGATTTGCATTGCCCGCTTGCTTGCTTGGCCAAAAAGGGCGTATGCGTTTTCTCCTGAATATATTCAGGAGAAAACGCATACGCCCTTTTTGGCCAAGTGCATCATTGTCGAAGTTGTGCCCCTCTTCCTGTGCTTTAAAGGCGATTCCAACGTACCTCTTGAAATCTGTTTCCTGCTATTCTGCCTCGCTTTCAAGTCCGCCTCGTTGCCTTCCCTCAACAGATTTTTGGACGATAGTTGTCCTTTATTACTCGGCCAGGTTGTGAATTGCTGTGCCCCTGAGCTCCATTTTTCAACTCGTTTTTGGTGAGCTGACCGCAAGTCCAAAATTTTGGTTCAGGACCTATACTGGTTCCTGGTGGGTGGCTGAGAATTTGGTTAATTCTTCTTCCTGCAGGGAAATTACAGTGATATGTGCACCTCCAAATGCCTAACAGCTACTCTCTCATTGGTTCTCCCTCTTCCCTTTCATCCTCTGCCAAATTGGCAACCTGTGCGAACCAAGAGGTTAAAGGGGCTGTCTCTCCAAGTTGGGAGGTTGATAGTAAAGCAGACGGAAAGTCAAACCGGAGCACCAGGGGAGGGACTATGCGATGAGTTTTAGAAACCTTTCGTATTCACAGTGTGTCCGTTCTCTAGGTTTCCCGCACTTGTTATAGCTGTAGTAATATTCCCTTCAACCTGGAGAGTTCGGACCCATGGAATGGGTGCCATGCATTATTGCTTTAAAGGGTGTGCATTTGCTCACCCAATCTCACCAATCGTCTCAGTCCCAAGTGTCCCTCCTTATGCCACATCCAGCTGTCGTTGTAGATAGGGTCATTCCAGCCTTCATCAGAGACCCTGAAGGAATTGTAAAGAATTTCCCAGTTTTTTTGTTTTGTTTTTGAAATTCCTTTTTATAGTGGGTTTGAGCTGATTCTCGCTGCCATGTTTATGCCAGTCTAGACACACTTGATTCCCTTATGGAGACATATCAATACATAGGTTTTAAGATTCTTACTAGTCAGATATTTTCCTCTGCGGGAAATATGGGGTTTTGAGTCCCTTTCGCTGAGGACGGTGTAGGTCTTGTCTATTCCATAGTTGGTTTTTGGAACGGTACCTGTGCTTATATCAAACTCTGGTTTTATGCATCACCCCACCTCTCCTTCCCCCTTAAGCAGGTATAAGAGTGTTTTCTAAATGTGAGACACTGTTCTCTTTCCTAACTCAGTTCAAGTGTAGCCATGTTTACAGGATCTTCATAAGTGATATCTTATGATAAGTTTCTTTTTCTGTGTGACTTATTTCACTTAGAATCATCGTACCTGAATCCACCCATTTTGCTGCTACTGGTCTTATGACATTGATTTCATGGCTGAGGGATATTCCATCGTACGTAAGTACCACAATTTTTTGAACCATGTTTATATTTTCTGGGATACTTAAGGTGTATCCAAGTTGAGGCCCTTGTATGCAGTGCAGCCCTAAATTTTGGGGTGGCTCTGTCTTATTGATTTTCAGTTTTCCCAAGGTATATTCCCTAGACTGGTAGTGCCCTTGGCTCTGTAGCTCTGTTCTTTACTTGTTTTAGGGAACAGAATGCACTCCTCCAGAGAGGCAGTTGGCAATTTACATCCCGCCCATCAGCATAACAAGGCTCCCTGTTCTCCAGGGCCTGTCTTGCCTTTCTTGTTCTTACACATTTTGTGGATGTCCCTTTTGACCGGTGGGAAGTGATACTTCTTTGTAGTGCAGATTTGCATTGCCCGCTTGCTTGCTTGGCCAAAAAGGGCGTATGCGTTTTCTCCTGAATATATTCAGGAGAAAACGCATACGCCCTTTTTGGCCAAGTGCATCATTGTCGAAGTTGTGCCCCTCTTCCTGTGCTTTAAAGGCGATTCCAACGTACCTCTTGAAATCTGTTTCCTGCTATTCTGCCTCGCTTTCAAGTCCGCCTCGTTGCCTTCCCTCAACAGATTTTTGGACGATAGTTGTCCTTTATTACTCGGCCAGGTTGTGAATTGCTGTGCCCCTGAGCTCCATTTTTCAACTCGTTTTTGGTGAGCTGACCGCAAGTCCAAAATTTTGGTTCAGGACCTATACTGGTTCCCGGTGGGTGGCTGAGAATTTGGTTAATTCTTCTTCCTGCAGGGAAATTACAGTGATATGTGCACCTCCAAATGCCTAACAGCTACTCTCTCATTGGTTCTCCCTCTTCCCTTTCATCCTCTGCCAAATTGGCAACCTGTGCGAACCAAGAGGTTAAAGGGGCTGTCTCTCCAAGTTGGGAGGTTGATAGTAAAGCAGACGGAAAGTCAAACCGGAGCACCAGGGGAGGGACTATGCGATGAGTTTTAGAAACCTTTCGTATTCACAGTGTGTCCGTTCTCTAGGTTTCCCGCACTTGTTATAGCTGTAGTAATATTCCCTTCAACCTGGAGAGTTCGGACCCATGGAATGGGTGCCATGCATTATTGCTTTAAAGGGTGTGCATTTGCTCACCCAATCTCACCAATCGTCTCAGTCCCAAGTGTCCCTCCTTATGCCACATCCAGCTGTCGTTGTAGATAGGGTCATTCCAGCCTTCATCAGAGACCCTGAAGGAATTGTAAAGAATTTCCCAGTTTTTTTGTTTTGTTTTTGAAATTCCTTTTTATAGTGGGTTTGAGCTGATTCTCGCTGCCATGTTTATGCCAGTCTAGACACACTTGATTCCCTTATGGAGACATATCAATACATAGGTTTTAAGATTCTTACTAGTCAGATATTTTCCTCTGCGGGAAATATGGGGTTTTGAGTCCCTTTCGCTGAGGACGGTGTAGGTCTTGTCTATTCCATAGTTGGTTTTTGGAACGGTACCTGTGCTTATATCAAACTCTGGTTTTATGCATCACCCCACCTCTCCTTCCCCCTTAAGCAGGTATAAGAGTGTTTTCTAAATGTGAGACACTGTTCTCTTTCCTAACTCAGTTCAAGTGTAGCCATGTTTACAGGATCTTCATAAGTGATATCTTATGATAAGTTTCTTTTTCTGTGTGACTTATTTCACTTAGAATCATCGTACCTGAATCCACCCATTTTGCTGCTACTGGTCTTATGACATTGATTTCATGGCTGAGGGATATTCCATCGTACGTAAGTACCACAATTTTTTGAACCATGTTTATATTTTCTGGGATACTTAAGGTGTATCCAAGTTGAGGCCCTTGTATGCAGTGCAGCCCTAACTTTTGGGGTGGCTCTGTCTTATTGATTTTCAGTTTTCCCAAGGTATATTCCCTAGACTGGTAGTGCCCTTGGCTCTGTAGCTCTGTTCTTTACTTGTTTTAGGGAACAGAATGCACTCCTCCAGAGAGGCAGTTGGCAATTTACATCCCGCCCATCAGCATAACAAGGCTCCCTGTTCTCCAGGGCCTGTCTTGCCTTTCTTGTTCTTACACATTTTGTGGATGTCTCTTTTGACTGTTGGGAAGTGATACTTCTTTGTAGTGCAGATTTACAGTGCCCGCTTGCTTGCTTGGCCAAAAAGGGCGTATGCGTTTTCTCCTGAATATATTCAGGAGAAAACGCATACGCCCTTTTTGGCCAAGTGCATCATTGTCGAAGTTGTGCCCCTCTTCCTGTGCTTTAAAGGCGATTCCAACGTACCTCTTGAAATCTGTTTCCTGCTATTCTGCCTCGCTTTCAAGTCCGCCTCGTTGCCTTCCCTCAACAGATTTTTGGACGATAGTTGTCCTTTATTATTCGGCCAGTTTGTGAATTG
Organism: Hyperoodon ampullatus; assembly: GCF_949752795.1. NCBI lineage: Eukaryota > Metazoa > Chordata > Mammalia > Artiodactyla > Ziphiidae > Hyperoodon > Hyperoodon ampullatus. The sequence goes on from NW_027640436.1 coordinate 242,861, forward strand.
CTGTGCCCCTGAGCTCCATTTTTCAACTCGTTTTTGGTGAGCTGACCGCAAGTCCAAAATTTTGGTTCAGGACCTATACTGGTTCCCGGTGGGTGGCTGAGAATTTGGTTAATTCTTCTTCCTGCCGGGAAATTACAGTGATATGTGCCCGTCCAAATGCCTAACAGCTACTCTCTCATTGGTTCTCCCTCTTCCCTTTCATCCTCTGCCAAATTGGCAACCTGTGCGAACCAAGAGGTTAAAGGGGCTGTCTCTCCAAGTTGGGAGGTTGATAGTAAAGCAGACGGAAAGGCAAACCGGAGCACCAGGAGAGGGACTATTCGTTGAGTTTTAGAAACCTTTCGTATTCACAGTGTGTCCGTTCTCTAGGTTTCCCGCACTTGTTATAGCTGTAGTAATATTCCCTTCAACCTGGAGAGTTCGGACCCATGGAATGGGTGCCATGCATTATTGCTTTAAAGGGTCTGCATTTGCTCACCCAATCTCACCAATCGTATCAGTCCCAAGTGTCCCTCCTTATGCCACATCCAGCTGTCGTTGTAGATAGGGTCATTCCAGCTTTCATCAGAGACCCTGAAGGAATTGTAAAGAATTTCCCAGTTTTTTTGTTTTGTTTTTGAAATTCCTTTTTATAGTGGGTTTGAGCTGATTCTCGCTGCCATGTTTATGCCAGTCTAGACACACTTGATTCCCTTACGGAGACATATCAATACATAGGTTTTAAGATTCTTACTAGTCAGATATTTTCCTCTGCGGGAAATATGGGGTTTTGAGTCCCTTTCGCTGAGGACGGTGTAGGTCTTGTCTATTCCATAGTTGGTTTTTGGAACGGTACCTGTGCTTATATCAAACTCTGGTTTTATGCATCACCCCACCTCTCCTTCCCCCTTAAGCAGGTATAAGAGTGTTTTCTAAATGTGAGACACTGTTCTCTTTCCTAACTCAGTTCAAGTGTAGCCATGTTTACAGGATCTTCATAAGTGATATCTTATGATAAGTTTCTTTTTCTGTGTGACTTATTTCACTTAGAATCATCGTACCTGAATCCATCCATTTTGCTGCTACTGGTCTTATGACATTGATTTCATGGCTGAGGGATATTCCATCGTACGTAAGTACCACAATTTTTTGAACCATGTTTATATTTTCTGGGATACTTAAGGTGTATCCAAGTTGAGGCCCTTGTATGCAGTGCAGCCCTAAATTTTGGGGTGGCTCTGTCTTATTGATTTTCAGTTTTCCCAAGGTATATTCCCTAGACTGGTAGTGCCCTTGGCTCTGTAGCTCTGTTCTTTACTTGTTTTAGGGAACAGAATGCACTCCTCCAGAGAGGCAGTTGGCAATTTACATCCCGCCCATCAGCATAACAAGGCTCCCTGTTCTCCAGGGCCTGTCTTGCCTTTCTTGTTCTTACACATTTTGTGGATGTCCCTTTTGACCGGTGGGAAGTGATACTTCTTTGTAGTGCAGATTTGCATTGCCCGCTTGCTTGCTTGGCCAAAAAGGGCGTATGCGTTTTCTCCTGAATATATTCAGGAGAAAACGCATACGCCCTTTTTGGCCAAGTGCATCATTGTCGAAGTTGTGCCCCTCTTCCTGTGCTTTAAAGGCGATTCCAACGTACCTCTTGAAATCTGTTTCCTGCTATTCTGCCTCGCTTTCAAGTCCGCCTCGTTGCCTTCCCTCAACAGATTTTTGGACGATAGTTGTCCTTTATTACTCGGCCAGTTTGTGAATTGCTGTGCCCCTGAGCTCCATTTTTCAACTCGCTTTTGGTGAGCTGACCGCAAGTCCAAAATTTTGGTTCAGGACCTATACTGGTTCCCGGTGGGTGGCTGAGAATTTGGTTAATTCTTCTTCCTGCCGGGAAATTACAGTGATATGTGCCCGTCCAAATGCCTAACAGCTACTCTCTCATTGGTTCTCCCTCTTCCCTTTCATGCTCTGCCAAATTGGCAACCTGTGCGAACCAAGAGGTTAAAGGGGCTGTCTCTCCAAGTTGGGAGGTTGATAGTAAAGCAGACGGAAAGTCAAACCGGAGCACCAGGGGAGGGACTATGCGTTGAGTTTTAGAAACCTTTCGTATTCACAGTGTGTCCTTTCTCTAGGTTTCCCGCACATGTTATAGCTGTAGTAATATTCCCTTCAACCTGGAGAGTTCGGACCCATGGAATGGGTGCCATGCATTATTGCTTTAAAGGGTCTGCATTTGCTCACCCAATCTCACCAATCGTCTCAGTCCCAAGTGTCCCTCCTTATGCCACATCCAGCTGTCGTTGTAGATAGGGTCATTCCAGCCTTCATCAGAGACCCTGAAGGAATTGTAAAGAATTTCCCAGTTTTTTTGTTTTGTTTTTGAAATTCCTTTTTATAGTGGGTTTGAGCTGATTCTCGCTGCCATGTTTATGCCAGTCTAGACACACTTGATTCCCTTATGGACACATATCAATACATAGGTTTTAAGATTCTTACTTTTCAGATATTTTCCTCTGCGGGAAATATGGGGTTTTGAGTCCCTTTCGCTGAGGACGGTGTAGGTCTTGTCTATTCCATAGTTGGTTTTTGGAACGGTACCTGTGCTTTTATCAAACTCTGGTTTTATTCATCACCCCACCTCTCCTTCCCCCTTAAGCAGGTATAAGAGTGTTTTCTAAATGTGAGACACTGTTCTCTTTCCTAACTCAGTTCAAGTGTAGCCATGTTTACAGGATCTTCATAAGTGATATCTTATGATAAGTTTCTTTTTCTGTGTGACTTATTTCACTTAGAATCATCGTACCTGAATCCACCCATTTTGCTGCTACTGGTCTTATGACATTGATTTCATGGCTGAGGGATATTCCATCGTACGTAAGTACCACAATTTTTTGAACCATGTTTATATTTTCTGGGATACTTAAGGTGTATCCAAGTTGAGGTCCTTGTATGCAGTGCAGCCCTAAATTTTGGGGTGGCTCTGTCTTATTGATTTTCAGTTTTCCCAAGGTATATTCCCTAGACTGGTAGTGCCCTTGGCTCTGTAGCTCTGTTCTTTACTTGTTTTAGGGAACAGAATGCACTCCTCCAGAGAGGCAGTTGGCAATTTACATCCCGCCCATCAGCATAACAAGGCTCCGTGTTCTCCAGGGCCCGTCTTGCCTTTCTTGTTCTTACACATTTTGTGGATGTCCCTTTTGACCGGTGGGAAGTGATACTTCTTTGTAGTGCAGATTTGCATTGCCCGCTTGCTTGCTTGGCCAAAAAGGGCGTATGCGTTTTCTCCTGAATATATTCAGGAGAAAACGCATACGCCCTTTTTGGCCAAGTGCATCATTGTCGAAGTTGTGCCCCTCTTCCTGTGCTTTAAAGGCGATTCCAACGTACCTCTTGAAATCTGTTTCCTGCTATTCTGCCTCGCTTTCAAGTCCGCCTCGTTGCCTTCCCTCAACAGATTTTTGGACGATAGTTGTCCTTTATTATTCGGCCAGTTTGTGAATTGCTGTGCCCCTGAGCTCCATTTTTCAACTCGTTTTTGGTGAGCTGACCGCAAGTCCAAAATTTTGGTTCAGGACCTATACTGGTTCCCGGTGGGTGGCTGAGAATTTGGTTAATTCTTCTTCCTGCCGGGAAATTACAGTGATATGTGCCCGTCCAAATGCCTAACAGCTACTCTCTCATTGGTTCTCCCTCTTCCCTTTCATCCTCTGCCAAATTGGCAACCTGTGCGAACCAAGAGGTTAAAGGGGCTGTCTCTCCAAGTTGGGAGGTTGATAGTAAAGCAGACGGAAAGGCAAACCGGAGCACCAGGAGAGGGACTATTCGTTGAGTTTTAGAAACCTTTCGTATTCACAGTGTGTCCGTTCTCTAGGTTTCCCGCACTTGTTATAGCTGTAGTAATATTCCCTTCAACCTGGAGAGTTCGGACCCATGGAATGGGTGCCATGCATTATTGCTTTAAAGGGTCTGCATTTGCTCACCCAATCTCACCAATCGTATCAGTCCCAAGTGTCCCTCCTTATGCCACATCCAGCTGTCGTTGTAGATAGGGTCATTCCAGCTTTCATCAGAGACCCTGAAGGAATTGTAAAGAATTTCCCAGTTTTTTTGTTTTGTTTTTGAAATTCCTTTTTATAGTGGGTTTGAGCTGATTCTCGCTGCCATGTTTATGCCAGTCTAGACACACTTGATTCCCTTACGGAGACATATCAATACATAGGTTTTAAGATTCTTACTAGTCAGATATTTTCCTCTGCGGGAAATATGGGGTTTTGAGTCCCTTTCGCTGAGGACGGTGTAGGTCTTGTCTATTCCATAGTTGGTTTTTGGAACGGTACCTGTGCTTATATCAAACTCTGGTTTTATGCATCACCCCACCTCTCCTTCCCCCTTAAGCAGGTATAAGAGTGTTTTCTAAATGTGAGACACTGTTCTCTTTCCTAACTCAGTTCAAGTGTAGCCATGTTTACAGGATCTTCATAAGTGATATCTTATGATAAGTTTCTTTTTCTGTGTGACTTATTTCACTTAGAATCATCGTACCTGAATCCATCCATTTTGCTGCTACTGGTCTTATGACATTGATTTCATGGCTGAGGGATATTCCATCGTACGTAAGTACCACAATTTTTTGAACCATGTTTATATTTTCTGGGATACTTAAGGTGTATCCAAGTTGAGGCCCTTGTATGCAGTGCAGCCCTAAATTTTGGGGTGGCTCTGTCTTATTGATTTTCAGTTTTCCCAAGGTATATTCCCTAGACTGGTAGTGCCCTTGGCTCTGTAGCTCTGTTCTTTACTTGTTTTAGGGAACAGAATGCACTCCTCCAGAGAGGCAGTTGGCAATTTACATCCCGCCCATCAGCATAACAAGGCTCCCTGTTCTCCAGGGCCTGTCTTGCCTTTCTTGTTCTTACACATTTTGTGGATGTCCCTTTTGACCGGTGGGAAGTGATACTTCTTTGTAGTGCAGATTTGCATTGCCCGCTTGCTTGCTTGGCCAAAAAGGGCGTATGCGTTTTCTCCTGAATATATTCAGGAGAAAACGCATACGCCCTTTTTGGCCAAGTGCATCATTGTCGAAGTTGTGCCCCTCTTCCTGTGCTTTAAAGGCGATTCCAACGTACCTCTTGAAATCTGTTTCCTGCTATTCTGCCTCGCTTTCAAGTCCGCCTCGTTGCCTTCCCTCAACAGATTTTTGGACGATAGTTGTCCTTTATTACTCGGCCAGTTTGTGAATTGCTGTGCCCCTGAGCTCCATTTTTCAACTCGCTTTTGGTGAGCTGACCGCAAGTCCAAAATTTTGGTTCAGGACCTATACTGGTTCCCGGTGGGTGGCTGAGAATTTGGTTAATTCTTCTTCCTGCCGGGAAATTACAGTGATATGTGCCCGTCCAAATGCCTAACAGCTACTCTCTCATTGGTTCTCCCTCTTCCCTTTCATGCTCTGCCAAATTGGCAACCTGTGCGAACCAAGAGGTTAAAGGGGCTGTCTCTCCAAGTTGGGAGGTTGATAGTAAAGCAGACGGAAAGTCAAACCGGAGCACCAGGGGAGGGACTATGCGTTGAGTTTTAGAAACCTTTCGTATTCACAGTGTGTCCTTTCTCTAGGTTTCCCGCACATGTTATAGCTGTAGTAATATTCCCTTCAACCTGGAGAGTTCGGACCCATGGAATGGGTGCCATGCATTATTGCTTTAAAGGGTCTGCATTTGCTCACCCAATCTCACCAATCGTCTCAGTCCCAAGTGTCCCTCCTTATGCCACATCCAGCTGTCGTTGTAGATAGGGTCATTCCAGCCTTCATCAGAGACCCTGAAGGAATTGTAAAGAATTTCCCAGTTTTTTTGTTTTGTTTTTGAAATTCCTTTTTATAGTGGGTTTGAGCTGATTCTCGCTGCCATGTTTATGCCAGTCTAGACACACTTGATTCCCTTATGGACACATATCAATACATAGGTTTTAAGATTCTTACTTTTCAGATATTTTCCTCTGCGGGAAATATGGGGTTTTGAGTCCCTTTCGCTGAGGACGGTGTAGGTCTTGTCTATTCCATAGTTGGTTTTTGGAACGGTACCTGTGCTTTTATCAAACTCTGGTTTTATTCATCACCCCACCTCTCCTTCCCCCTTAAGCAGGTATAAGAGTGTTTTCTAAATGTGAGACACTGTTCTCTTTCCTAACTCAGTTCAAGTGTAGCCATGTTTACAGGATCTTCATAAGTGATATCTTATGATAAGTTTCTTTTTCTGTGTGACTTATTTCACTTAGAATCATCGTACCTGAATCCACCCATTTTGCTGCTACTGGTCTTATGACATTGATTTCATGGCTGAGGGATATTCCATCGTACGTAAGTACCACAATTTTTTGAACCATGTTTATATTTTCTGGGATACTTAAGGTGTATCCAAGTTGAGGTCCTTGTATGCAGTGCAGCCCTAAATTTTGGGGTGGCTCTGTCTTATTGATTTTCAGTTTTCCCAAGGTATATTCCCTAGACTGGTAGTGCCCTTGGCTCTGTAGCTCTGTTCTTTACTTGTTTTAGGGAACAGAATGCACTCCTCCAGAGAGGCAGTTGGCAATTTACATCCCGCCCATCAGCATAACAAGGCTCCGTGTTCTCCAGGGCCCGTCTTGCCTTTCTTGTTCTTACACATTTTGTGGATGTCCCTTTTGACCGGTGGGAAGTGATACTTCTTTGTAGTGCAGATTTGCATTGCCCGCTTGCTTGCTTGGCCAAAAAGGGCGTATGCGTTTTCTCCTGAATATATTCAGGAGAAAACGCATACGCCCTTTTTGGCCAAGTGCATCATTGTCGAAGTTGTGCCCCTCTTCCTGTGCTTTAAAGGCGATTCCAACGTACCTCTTGAAATCTGTTTCCTGCTATTCTGCCTCGCTTTCAAGTCCGCCTCGTTGCCTTCCCTCAACAGATTTTTGGACGATAGTTGTCCTTTATTACTCGGCCAGTTTGTGAATTGCTGTGCCCCTGAGCTCCATTTTTCAACTCGTTTTTGGTGAGCTGACCGCAAGTCCAAAATTTTGGTTCAGGACCTATACTGGTTCCCGGTGGGTGGCTGAGAATTTGGTTAATTCTTCTTCCTGCCGGGAAATTACAGTGATATGTGCCCGTCCAAATGCCTAACAGCTACTCTCTCATTGGTTCTCCCTCTTCCCTTTCATCCTCTGCCAAATTGGCAACCTGTGCGAACCAAGAGGTTAAAGGGGCTGTGTCTCCAAGTTGGGACGTTGATAGTAAAGCAGACGGAAAGTCAAACCGGAGCACCAGGAGAGGGACTATGCGTTGAGTTTTAGAAACCTTTCGTATTCACAGTGTGTCCGTTCTCTAGGTTTCCCGCACATGTTATAGCTGTAGTAATATTCCCTTCAACCTGGAGAGTTCGGACCCATGGAATGGGTGCCATGCATTATTGCTTTAAAGGGTCTGCATTTGCTCACCCAATCTCACCAACCGTCTCAGTCCCAAGTGTCCCTCCTTATGCCACATCCAGCTGTCGTTGTAGATAGGGTCATTCCAGCTTTCATCAGAGACCCTGAAGGAATTGTAAAGAATTTCCCAGTTTTTTTGTTTTGTTTTTGAAATTCCTTTTTATAGTGGGTTTGAGCTGATTCTCGCTGCCATGTTTATGCCAGTCTAGACACAGTTGATTCCCTTACGGAGACATATCAATACATAGGTTTTAAGATTCTTACTAGTCAGATATTTTCCTCTGCGGGAAATATTGGGTTTTGAGTCCCTTTCGCTGAGGACGGTGTAGGTCTTGTCTATTCCATAGTTGGTTTTTGGAACGGTACCTGTGCTTATATCAAACTCTGGTTTTATGCATCACCCCACCTCTCCTTCCCCCTTAAGCAGGTATAAGAGTGTTTTCTAAATGTGAGACACTGTTCTCTTTCCTAACTCAGTTCAAGTGTAGCCATGTTTACAGGATCTTCATAAGTGATATCTTATGATAAGTTTCTTTTTCTGTGTGACTTATTTCACTTAGAATCATCGTACCTGAATCCACCCATTTTGCTGCTACTGGTCTTATGACATTGATTTCATGGCTGAGGGATATTCCATCGTACGTAAGTACCACAATTTTTTGAACCATGTTTATATTTTCTGGGATACTTAAGGTGTATCCAAGTTGAGGTCCTTGTATGCAGTGCAGCCTTAAATTTTGGGGTGGCTCTGTCTTATTGATTTTCAGTTTTCCCAAGGTATATTCCCTAGACTGGTAGTGCCCTTGGCTCTGTAGCTCTGTTCTTTACTTGTTTTAGGGAACAGAATGCACTCCTCCAGAGAGGCAGTTGGCAATTTACATCCCGCCCATCAGCATAACAAGGCTCCCTGTTCTCCAGGGCCTGTCTTGCCTTTCTTGTTCTTACACATTTTGTGGATGTCCCTTTTGACCGGTGGGAAGTGATACTTCTTTGTAGTGCAGATTTGCATTGCCCGCTTGCTTGCTTGGCCAAAAAGGGCGTATGCGTTTTCTCCTGAATATATTCAGGAGAAAACGCATACGCCCTTTTTGGCCAAGTGCATCATTGTCGAATTTGTGCCCCTCTTTCTGTGCTTTAAAGGCGATTCCAACGTACCTCTTGAAATCTGTTTCCTGATATTCTGCCTCGCTTTCAAGTCCGCCTCGTTGCCTTCCCTCAACAGATTTTTGGACGATAGTTGTCCTTTATTACTCGGCCAGTTTGTGAATTGCTGTGCCCCTGAGCTCCATTTTTCAACTCGTTTTTGGTGAGCTGACCGCAAGTCCAAAATTTTGGTTCAGGACCTATACTGGTTCCCGGTGGGTGGCTGAGAATTTGGTTAATTCTTCTTCCTGCCGGGAAATTACAGTGATATGTGCCCGTCCAAATGCCTAACAGCTACTCTCTCATTGGTTCTCCCTCTTCCCTTTCATCCTCTGCCAAATTGGCAACCTGTGCGAACCAAGAGGTTAAAGGGGCTGTCTCTCCAAGTTGGGAGGTTGATAGTAAAGCAGACGGAAAGTCAAACCGGAGCACCAGGGGAGGGACTATGCGTTGAGTTTTAGAAACCTTTCGTATTCACAGTGTGTCCGTTCTCTAGGTTTCCCGCACATGTTATAGCTGTAGTAATATTCCCTTCAACCTGGAGAGTTCGGACCCATGGAATGGGTGCCATGCATTATTGCTTTAAAGGGTCTGCATTTGCTGACCCAATCTCACCAATCGTCTCAGTCCCAAGTGTCCCTCCTTATGCCACATCCAGCTGTCATTGTAGATAGGGTCATTCCAGCTTTCATCAGAGACCCTGAAGGAATTGTAAAGAATTTCCCAGTTTTTTTGTTTTGTTTTTGAAATTCCTTTTTATAGTGGGTTTGAGCTGATTCTCGCTGCCATGTTTATGCCAGTCTAGACACACTTGATTCCCTTACGGAGACATATCAATACATAGGTTTTAAGATTCTTACTAGTCAGATATTTTCCTCTGCGGGAAATATGGGGTTTTGAGTCCCTTTCGCTGAGGACGGTGTAGGTCTTGTCTATTCCATAGTTGGTTTTTGGAACGGTACCTGTGCTTATATCAAACTCTGGTTTTATGCATCACCCCACCTCTCCTTCCCCCTTAAGCAGGTATAAGAGTGTTTTCTAAATGTGAGACACTGTTCTCTTTCCTAACTCAGTTCAAGTGTAGCCATGTTTACAGGATCTTCATAAGTGATATCTTATGATAAGTTTCTTTTTCTGTGTGACTTATTTCACTTAGAATCATCGTACCTGAATCCACCCATTTTGCTGCTACTGGTCTTATGACATTGATTTCATGGCTGAGGGATATTCCATCGTACGTAAGTACCACAATTTTTTGAACCATGTTTATATTTTCTGGGATACTTAAGGTGTATCCAAGTTGAGGTCCTTGTATGCAGTGCAGCCCTAAATTTTGGGGTGGCTCTGTCTTATTGATTTTCAGTTTTCCCAAGGTATATTCCCTAGACTGGTAGTGCCCTTGGCTCTGTAGCTCTGTTCTTTACTTGTTTTAGGGAACAGAATGCACTCCTCCAGAGAGGCAGTTGGCAATTTACATCCCGCCCATCAGCATAACAAGGCTCCCTGTTCTCCAGGGCCTGTCTTGCCTTTCTTGTTCTTACACATTTTGTGGATGTCCCTTTTGACCGGTGGGAAGTGATACTTCTTTGTAGTGCAGATTTGCATTGCCCGCTTGCTTGCTTGGCCAAAAAGGGCGTATGCGTTTTCTCCTGAATATATTCAGGAGAAAACGCATACGCCCTTTTTGGCCAAGTGCATCATTGTCGAAGTTGTGCCCCTCTTCCTGTGCTTTAAAGGCGATTCCAACGTACCTCTTGAAATCTGTTTCCTGCTATTCTGCCTCGCTTTCAAGTCCGCCTCGTTGCCTTCCCTCAACAGATTTTTGGACGATAGTTGTCCTTTATTACTCGGCCAGTTTGTGAATTGCTGTGCCCCTGAGCTCCATTTTTCAACTCGCTTTTGGTGAGCTGACCGCAAGTCCAAAATTTTGGTTCAGGACCTATACTGGTTCCCGGTGGGTGGCTGAGAATTTGGTTAATTCTTCTTCCTGCCGGGAAATTACAGTGATATGTGCCCGTCCAAATGCCTAACAGCTACTCTCTCATTGGTTCTCCCTCTTCCCTTTCATGCTCTGCCAAATTGGCAACCTGTGCGAACCAAGAGGTTAAAGGGGCTGTCTCTCCAAGTTGGGAGGTTGATAGTAAAGCAGACGGAAAGTCAAACCGGAGCATCAGGGGAGGGACTATGCGTTGAGTTTTAGAAACCTTTCGTATTCACAGTGTGTCCTTTCTCTAGGTTTCCCGCACATGTTATAGCTGTAGTAATATTCCCTTCAACCTGGAGAGTTCGGACCCATGGAATGGGTGCCATGCATTATTGCTTTAAAGGGTCTGCATTTGCTCACCCAATCTCACCAATCGTCTCAGTCCCAAGTGTCCCTCCTTATGCCACATCCAGCTGTCGTTGTAGATAGGGTCATTCCAGCCTTCATCAGAGACCCTGAAGGAATTGTAAAGAATTTCCCAGTTTTTTTGTTTTGTTTTTGAAATTCCTTTTTATAGTGGGTTTGAGCTGATTCTCGCTGCCATGTTTATGCCAGTCTAGACACACTTGATTCCCTTATGGAGACATATCAATACATAGGTTTTAAGATTCTTACTAGTCAGATATTTTCCTCTGCGGGAAATATGGGGTTTTGAGTCCCTTTCGCTGAGGACGGTGTAGGTCTTGTCTATTCCATAGTTGGTTTTTGGAACGGTACCTGTGCTTTTATCAAACTCTGGTTTTATTCATCACCCCACCTCTCCTTCCCCCTTAAGCAGGTATAAGAGTGTTTTTTAAATGTGAGACACTGTTCTCTTTCCTAACTCAGTTCAAGTGTAGCCATGTTTACAGGATCTTCATAAGTGATATCTTATGATAAGTTTCTTTTTCTGTGTGACTTATTTCACTTAGAATCATCGTACCTGAATCCACCCATTTTGCTGCTACTGGTCTTATGACATTGATTTCATGGCTGAGGGATATTCCATCGTACGTAAGTACCACAATTTTTTGAACCATGTTTATATTTTCTGGGATACTTAAGGTGTATCCAAGTTGAGGTCCTTGTATGCAGTGCAGCCCTAAATTTTGGGGTGGCTCTGTCTTATTGATTTTCAGTTTTCCCAAGGTATATTCCCTAGACTGGTAGTGCCCTTGGCTCTGTAGCTCTGTTCTTTACTTGTTTTAGGGAACAGAATGCACTCCTCCAGAGAGGCAGTTGGCAATTTACATCCCGCCCATCAGCATAACAAGGCTCCGTGTTCTCCAGGGCCCGTCTTGCCTTTCTTGTTCTTACACATTTTGTGGATGTCCCTTTTGACCGGTGGGAAGTGATACTTCTTTGTAGTGCAGATTTGCATTGCCCGCTTGCTTGCTTGGCCAAAAAGGGCGTATGCGTTTTCTCCTGAATATATTCAGGAGAAAACGCATACGCCCTTTTTGGCCAAGTGCATCATTGTCGAAGTTGTGCCCCTCTTCCTGTGCTTTAAAGGCGATTCCAACGTACCTCTTGAAATCTGTTTCCTGCTATTCTGCCTCGCTTTCAAGTCCGCCTCGTTGCCTTCCCTCAACAGATTTTTGGACGATAGTTGTCCTTTATTACTCGGCCAGTTTGTGAATTGCTGTGCCCCTGAGCTCCATTTTTCAACTCGTTTTTGGTGAGCTGACCGCAAGTCCAAAATTTTGGTTCAGGACCTATACTGGTTCCCGGTGGGTGGCTGAGAATTTGGTTAATTCTTCTTCCTGCCGGGAAATTACAGTGATATGTGCCCGTCCAAATGCCTAACAGCTACTCTCTCATTGGTTCTCCCTCTTCCCTTTCATCCTCTGCCAAATTGGCAACCTGTGCGAACCAAGAGGTTAAAGGGGCTGTGTCTCCAAGTTGGGAGGTTGATAGTAAAGCAGACGGAAAGTCAAACCGGAGCACCAGGGGAGGGACTATGCGTTGAGTTTTAGAAACCTTTTGTATTCACAGTGTGTCCGTTCTCTAGGTTTCCCGCACATGTTATAGCTGTAGTAATATTCCCTTCAACCTGGAGAGTTCGGACCCATGGAATGGGTGCCATGCATTATTGCTTTAAAGGGTCTGCATTTGCTCACCCAATCTCACCAACCGTCTCAGTCCCAAGTGTCCCTCCTTATGCCACATCCAGCTGTCGTTGTAGATAGGGTCATTCCAGCTTTCATCAGAGACCCTGAAGGAATTGTAAAGAATTTCCCAGTTTTTTTGTTTTGTTTTTGAAATTCCTTTTTATAGTGGGTTTGAGCTGATTCTCGCTGCCATGTTTATGCCAGTCTAGACACACTTGATTCCCTTACGGAGACATATCAATACATAGGTTTTAAGATTCTTACTAGTCAGATATTTTCCTCTGCGGGAAATATTGGGTTTTGAGTCCCTTTCGCTGAGGACGGTGTAGGTCTTGTCTATTCCATAGTTGGTTTTTGGAACGGTACCTGTGCTTATATCAAACTCTGGTTTTATGCATCACCCCACCTCTCCTTCCCCCTTAAGCAGGTATAAGAGTGTTTTCTAAATGTGAGACACTGTTCTCTTTCCTAACTCAGTTCAAGTGTAGCCATGTTTACAGGATCTTCATAAGTGATATCTTATGATAAGTTTCTTTTTCTGTGTGACTTATTTCACTTAGAATCATCGTACCTGAATCCACCCATTTTGCTGCTACTGGTCTTATGACATTGATTTCATGGCTGAGGGATATTCCATCGTACGTAAGTACCACAATTTTTTGAACCATGTTTATATTTTCTGGGATACTTAAGGTGTATCCAAGTTGAGGTCCTTGTATGCAGTGCAGCCTTAAATTTTGGGGTGGCTCTGTCTTATTGATTTTCAGTTTTCCCAAGGTATATTCCCTAGACTGGTAGTGCCCTTGGCTCTGTAGCTCTGTTCTTTACTTGTTTTAGGGAACAGAATGCACTCCTCCAGAGAGGCAGTTGGCAATTTACATCCCGCCCATCAGCATAACAAGGCTCCCTGTTCTCCAGGGCCTGTCTTGCCTTTCTTGTTCTTACACATTTTGTGGATGTCCCTTTTGACCGGTGGGAAGTGATACTTCTTTGTAGTGCAGATTTGCATTGCCCGCTTGCTTGCTTGGCCAAAAAGGGCGTATGCGTTTTCTCCTGAATATATTCAGGAGAAAACGCATACGCCCTTTTTGGCCAAGTGCATCATTGTCGAATTTGTGCCCCTCTTTCTGTGCTTTAAAGGCGATTCCAACGTACCTCTTGAAATCTGTTTCCTGATATTCTGCCTCGCTTTCAAGTCCGCCTCGTTGCCTTCCCTCAACAGATTTTTGGACGATAGTTGTCCTTTATTACTCGGCCAGTTTGTGAATTGCTGTGCCCCTGAGCTCCATTTTTCAACTCGTTTTTGGTGAGCTGACCGCAAGTCCAAAATTTTTGTTCAGGACCTATACTGGTTCCCGGTGGGTGGCTGAGAATTTGGTTAATTCTTCTTCCTGCCGGGAAATTACAGTGATATGTGCCCGTCCAAATGCCTAACAGCTACTCTCTCATTGGTTCTCCCTCTTCCCTTTCATCCTCTGCCAAATTGGCAACCTGTGCGAACCAAGAGGTTAAAGGGGCTGTCTCTCCAAGTTGGGAGGTTGATAGTAAAGCAGACGGAAAGTCAAACCGGAGCACCAGGGGAGGGACTATGCGTTGAGTTTTAGAAACCTTTCGTATTCACAGTGTGTCCGTTCTCTAGGTTTCCCGCACATGTTATAGCTGTAGTAATATTCCCTTCAACCTGGAGAGTTCGGACCCATGGAATGGGTGCCATGCATTATTGCTTTAAAGGGTCTGCATTTGCTCACCCAATCTCACCAATCGTCTCAGTCCCAAGTGTCCCTCCTTATGCCACATCCAGCTGTCATTGTAGATAGGGTCATTCCAGCTTTCATCAGAGACCCTGAAGGAATTGTAAAGAATTTCCCAGTTTTTTTGTTTTGTTTTTGAAATTCCTTTTTATAGTGGGTTTGAGCTGATTCTCGCTGCCATGTTTATGCCAGTCTAGACACACTTGATTCCCTTACGGAGACATATCAATACATAGGTTTTAAGATTCTTACTAGTCAGATATTTTCCTCTGCGGGAAATATGGGGTTTTGAGTCCCTTTCGCTGAGGACGGTGTAGGTCTTGTCTATTCCATAGTTGGTTTTTGGAACGGTACCTGTGCTTATATCAAACTCTGGTTTTATGCATCACCCCACCTCTCCTTCCCCCTTAAGCAGGTATAAGAGTGTTTTCTAAATGTGAGACACTGTTCTCTTTCCTAACTCAGTTCAAGTGTAGCCATGTTTACAGGATCTTCATAAGTGATATCTTATGATAAGTTTCTTTTTCTGTGTGACTTATTTCACTTAGAATCATCGTACCTGAATCCACCCATTTTGCTGCTACTGGTCTTATGACATTGATTTCATGGCTGAGGGATATTCCATCGTACGTAAGTACCACAATTTTTTGAACCATGTTTATATTTTCTGGGATACTTAAGGTGTATCCAAGTTGAGGTCCTTGTATGCAGTGCAGCCCTAAATTTTGGGGTGGCTCTGTCTTATTGATTTTCAGTTTTCCCAAGGTATATTCCCTAGACTGGTAGTGCCCTTGGCTCTGTAGCTCTGTTCTTTACTTGTTTTAGGGAACAGAATGCACTCCTCCAGAGAGGCAGTTGGCAATTTACATCCCGCCCATCAGCATAACAAGGCTCCCTGTTCTCCAGGGCCTGTCTAGCCTTTCTTCTTCTTACACATTTTGTGGATGTCCCTTTTGACCGGTGGGAAGTGATACTTCTTTGTAGTGCAGATTTGCATTGCCCGCTTGCTTGCTTGGCCAAAAAGGGCGTATGCGTTTTCTCCTGAATATATTCAGGAGAAAACGCATACGCCCTTTTTGGCCAAGTGCATCATTGTCGAAGTTGTGCCCCTCTTCCTGTGCTTTAAAGGCGATTCCAACGTACCTCTTGAAATCTGTTTCCTGCTATTCTGCCTCGCTTTCAAGTCCGCCTCGTTGCCTTCCCTCAACAGATTTTTGGACGATAGTTGTCCTTTATTACTCGGCCAGTTTGTGAATTGCTGTGCCCCTGAGCTCCATTTTTCAACTCGTTTTTGGTGAGCTGACCGCAAGTCCAAAATTTTGGTTCAGGACCTATACTGGTTCCCGGTGGGTGGCTGAGAATTTGGTTAATTCTTCTTCCTGCCGGGAAATTACAGTGATATGTGCCCGTCCAAATGCCTAACAGCTACTCTCTCATTGGTTCTCCCTCTTCCCTTTCATCCTCTGCCAAATTGGCAACGTGTGCGAACCAAGAGGTTAAAGGGGCTGTCTCTCCAAGTTGGGAGGTTGATAGTAAAGCAGACGGAAAGTCAAACCGGAGCACCAGGGGAGGGACTATGCGTTGAGTTTTAGAAACCTTTCGTATTCACAGTGTGTCCGTTCTCTAGGTTTCCCGCTCATGTTATAGCTGTAGTAATATTCCCTTCAACCTGGAGAGTTCGGACCCATGGAATGGGTGCCATGCATTATTGCTTTAAAGGGTCTGCATTTGCTCACCCAATCTCACCAATCGTCTCAGTCCCAAGTGTCCCTCCTTATGCCACATCCAGCTGTCGTTGTAGATAGGGTCATTCCAGCCTTCATCAGAGACCCTGAAGGAATTGTAAAGAATTTCCCAGTTTTTTTGTTTTGTTTTTGAAATTCCTTTTTATAGTGGGTTTGAGCTGATTCTCGCTGCCATGTTTATGCCAGTCTAGACACACTTGATTCCCTTACGGAGACATATCAATACATAGGTTTTAAGATTCTTACAAGTCAGATATTTTCCTCTGCGGGAAATATGGGGTTTTGAGTCCCTTTCGCTGAGGACAGTGTAGGTCTTGTCTATTCCATAGTTGGTTTTTGGAACGGTACCTGTGCTTATATCAAACTCTGGTTTTATGCATCACCCCACCTCTCCTTCCCCCTTAAGCAGGTATAAGAGTGTTTTCTAAATGTGAGACACTGTCCTCTTTCCTAACTCAGTTCAAGTGTAGCCATGTGTACAGGATCTTCATAAGTGATATCTTATGATAAGTTTCTTTTTCTGTGTGACTTATTTCACTTAGAATCATCGTACCTGAATCCACCCATTTTGCTGCTACTGGTCTTATGACATTGATTTCATGGCTGAGGGATATTCCATCGTACGTAAGTACCACAATTTTTTGAACCATGTTTATATTTTCTGGGATACTTAAGGTGTATCCAAGTTGAGGTCCTTGTATGCAGTGCAGCCCTAAATTTTGGGGTGGCTCTGTCTTATTGATTTTCAGTTTTCCCAAGGTATATTCCCTAGACTGGTAGTGCCCTTGGCTCTGTAGCTCTGTTCTTTACTTGTTTTAGGGAACAGAATGCACTCCTCCAGAGAGGCAGTTGGCAATTTACATCCCGCCCATCAGCATAACAAGGCTCCCTGTTCTCCAGGGCCTGTCTTGCCTTTCTTGTTCTTACACATTTTGTGGATGTCCCTTTTGACCGGTGGGAAGTGATACTTCTTTGTAGTGCAGATTTGCATTGCCCGCTTGCTTGCTTGGCCAAAAAGGGCGTATGCGTTTTCTCCTGAATATATTCAGGAGAAAACGCATACGCCCTTTTTGGCCAAGTGCATCATTGTCGAAGTTGTGCCCCTCTTCCTGTGCTTTAAAGGCGATTCCATCGTACCTCTTGAAATCTGTTTCCTGCTATTCTGCCTCGCTTTCAAGTCCGCCTCGTTGCCTTCCCTCAACAGATTTTTGGACGATAGTTGTCCTTTATTACTCGGCCAGTTTGTGAATTGCTGTGCCCCTGAGCTCCATTTTTCAACTCGTTTTTGGTGAGCTGACCGCAAGTCCAAAATTTTGGTTCAGGACCTATACTGGTTCCCGGTGGGTGGCTGAGAATTTGGTTAATTCTTCTTCCTGCCGGGAAATTACAGTGATATGTGCCCGTCCAAATGCCTAACAGCTACTCTCTCATTGGTTCTCCCTCTTCCCTTTCATCCACTGCCAAATTGGCAACCTGTGCGAACCAAGAGGTTAAAGGGGCTGTCTCTCCAAGTTGGGAGGTTGATAGTAAAGCAGACGGAAAGTCAAACCGGAGCACCAGGAGAGGGACTATTCGTTGAGTTTTAGAAACCTTTCGTATTCACAGTGTGTCCGTTCTCTAGGTTTCCCGCACATGTTATAGCTGTAGTAATATTCCCTTCAACCTGGAGAGTTCGGACCCATGGAATGGGTGCCATGCATTATTGCTTTAAAGGGTCTGCATTTGCTCACCCAATCTCACCAATCGTCTCAGTCCCAAGTGTCCCTCCTTATGCCACATCCAGCTGTCGTTGTAGATAGGGTCATTCCAGCTTTCATCAGAGACCCTGAAGGAATTGTAAAGAATTTCCCAGTTTTTTTGTTTTGTTTTTGAAATTCCTTTTTATAGTGGGTTTGAGCTGATTCTCGCTGCCATGTTTATGCCAGTCTAGACACACTTGATTCCCTTATGGAGACATATCAATACATAGGTTTTAAGATTCTTACTAGTCAGATATTTTCCTCTGCGGGAAATATGGGGTTTTGAGTCCCTTTCGCTGAGGACGGTGTAGGTCTTGTCTATTCCATAGTTGGTTTTTGGAACGGTACCTGTGCTTATATCAAACTCTGGTTTTATGCATCACCCCACCTCTCCTTCCCCCTTAAGCAGGTATAAGAGTGTTTTCTAAATGTGAGACACTGTTCTCTTTCCTAACTCAGTTCAAGTGTAGCCATGTTTACAGGATCTTCATAAGTGATATCTTATGATAAGTTTCTTTTTCTGTGTGACTTATTTCACTTAGAATCATCGTACCTGAATCCACCCATTTTGCTGCTACTGGTCTTATGACATTGATTTCATGGCTGAGGGATATTCCATCGTACGTAAGTACCACAATTTTTTGAACCATGTTTATATTTTCTGGGATACTTAAGGTGTATCCAAGTTGAGGTCCTTGTATGCAGTGCAGCCCTAAATTTTGGGGTGGCTCTGTCTTATTGATTTTCAGTTTTCCCAAGGTATATTCCCTAGACTGGTAGTGCCCTTGGCTCTGTAGCTCTGTTCTTTACTTGTTTTAGGGAACAGAATGCACTCCTCCAGAGAGGCAGTTGGCAATTTACATCCCGCCCATCAGCATAACAAGGCTCCCTGTTCTCCAGGGCCTGTCTTGCCTTTCTTGTTCTTACACATTTTGTGGATGTCCCTTTTGACCGGTGGGAAGTGATACTTCTTTGTAGTGCAGATTTGCATTGCCCGCTTGCTTGCTTGGCCAAAAAGGGCGTATGCGTTTTCTCCTGAATATATTCAGGAGAAAACGCATACGCCCTTTTTGGCCAAGTGCATCATTGTCGAAGTTGTGCCCCTCTTCCTGTGCTTTAAAGGCGATTCCATCGTACCTCTTGAAATCTG
Source organism: Hyperoodon ampullatus (assembly GCF_949752795.1). NCBI lineage: Eukaryota > Metazoa > Chordata > Mammalia > Artiodactyla > Ziphiidae > Hyperoodon > Hyperoodon ampullatus. The sequence goes on from NW_027640436.1 coordinate 261,888, forward strand.
TTTCCTGCTATTCTGCCTCGCTTTCAAGTCCGCCTCGTTGCCTTCCCTCAACAGATTTTTGGACGATAGTTGTCCTTTATTACTCGGCCAGTTTGTGAATTGCTGTGCCCCTGAGCTCCATTTTTCAACTCGTTTTTGGTGAGCTGACCGCAAGTCCAAAATTTTGGTTCAGGACCTATACTGGTTCCCGGTGGGTGGCTGAGAATTTGGTTAATTCTTCTTCCTGCCGGGAAATTACAGTGATATGTGCCCGTCCAAATGCCTAACAGCTACTCTCTCATTGGTTCTCCCTCTTCCCTTTCATCCACTGCCAAATTGGCAACCTGTGCGAACCAAGAGGTTAAAGGGGCTGTCTCTCCAAGTTGGGAGGTTGATAGTAAAGCAGACGGAAAGTCAAACCGGAGCACCAGGAGAGGGACTATTCGTTGAGTTTTAGAAACCTTTCGTATTCACAGTGTGTCCGTTCTCTAGGTTTCCCGCACATGTTATAGCTGTAGTAATATTCCCTTCAACCTGGAGAGTTCGGACCCATGGAATGGGTGCCATGCATTATTGCTTTAAAGGGTCTGCATTTGCTCACCCAATCTCACCAATCGTCTCAGTCCCAAGTGTCCCTCCTTATGCCACATCCAGCTGTCGTTGTAGATAGGGTCATTCCAGCTTTCATCAGAGACCCTGAAGGAATTGTAAAGAATTTCCCAGTTTTTTTGTTTTGTTTTTGAAATTCCTTTTTATAGTGGGTTTGAGCTGATTCTCGCTGCCATGTTTATGCCAGTCTAGACACACTTGATTCCCTTATGGAGACATATCAATACATAGGTTTTAAGATTCTTACTAGTCAGATATTTTCCTCTGCGGGAAATATGGGGTTTTGAGTCCCTTTCGCTGAGGACGGTGTAGGTCTTGTCTATTCCATAGTTGGTTTTTGGAACGGTACCTGTGCTTATATCAAACTCTGGTTTTATGCATCACCCCACCTCTCCTTCCCCCTTAAGCAGGTATAAGAGTGTTTTCTAAATGTGAGACACTGTTCTCTTTCCTAACTCAGTTCAAGTGTAGCCATGTTTACAGGATCTTCATAAGTGATATCTTATGATAAGTTTCTTTTTCTGTGTGACTTATTTCACTTAGAATCATCGTACCTGAATCCACCCATTTTGCTGCTACTGGTCTTATGACATTGATTTCATGGCTGAGGGATATTCCATCGTACGTAAGTACCACAATTTTTTGAACCATGTTTATATTTTCTGGGATACTTAAGGTGTATCCAAGTTGAGGTCCTTGTATGCAGTGCAGCCCTAAATTTTGGGGTGGCTCTGTCTTATTGATTTTCAGTTTTCCCAAGGTATATTCCCTAGACTGGTAGTGCCCTTGGCTCTGTAGCTCTGTTCTTTACTTGTTTTAGGGAACAGAATGCACTCCTCCAGAGAGGCAGTTGGCAATTTACATCCCGCCCATCAGCATAACAAGGCTCCCTGTTCTCCAGGGCCTGTCTTGCCTTTCTTGTTCTTACACATTTTGTGGATGTCCCTTTTGACCGGTGGGAAGTGATACTTCTTTGTAGTGCAGATTTACATTGCCCGCTTGCTTGCTTGGCCAAAAAGGGCGTATGCGTTTTCTCCTGAATATATTCAGGAGAAAACGCATACGCCCTTTTTGGCCAAGTGCATCATTGTCGAAGTTGTGCCCCTCTTCCTGTGCTTTAAAGGCGATTCCAACGTACCTCTTGAAATCTGTTTCCTGCTATTCTGCCTCGCTTTCAAGTCCGCCTCGTTGCCTTCCCTCAACAGATTTTTGGATGATAGTTGTCCTTTATTACTCGGCCAGTTTGTGAATTGCTGTGCCCCTGAGCTCCATTTTTCAACTCGCTTTTGGTGAGCTGACCGCAAGTCCATAATTTTGGTTCAGGACCTATACTGGTTCCCGGTGGGTGGCTGAGAATTTGGTTAATTCTTCTTCCTGCCGGGAAATTACAGTGATATGTGCCCGTCCAAATGCCTAACAGCTACTCTCTCATTGGTTCTCCCTCTTCCCTTTCATCCTCTGCCAAATTGGCAACCTGTGCGAACCAAGAGGTTAAAGGGGCTGTCTCTCCAAGTTGGGAGGTTGATAGTAAAGCAGACGGAAAGTCAAACCGGAGCACCAGGAGAGGGACTATGCGTTGAGTTTTAGAAACCTTTCGTATTCACAGTGTGTCCGTTCTCTAGGTTTCCCGCACATGTTATAGCTGTAGTAATATTCCCTTCAACCTGGAGAGTTCGGACCCATGGAATGGGTGCCATGCATTATTGCTTTAAAGGGTCTGCATTTGCTCACCCAATCTCACCAATCGTCTCAGTCCCAAGTGTCCCTCCTTATGCCACATCCAGCTGTCGTTGTAGATAGGGTCATTCCAGCTTTCATCAGAGACCCTGAAGGAATTGTAAAGAATTTCCCAGTTTTTTTGTTTTGTTTTTGAAATTCCTTTTTATAGTGGGTTTGAGCTGATTCTCGCTGCCATGTTTATGCCAGTCTAGACACACTTGATTCCCTTACGGAGACATATCAATACATAGGTTTTAAGATTCTTACTAGTCAGATATTTTCCTCTGCGGGAAATATGGGGTTTTGAGTCCCTTTCGCTGAGGACGGTGTAGGTCTTGTCTATTCCATAGTTGGTTTTTGGAACGGTACCTGTGCTTATATCAAACTCTGGTTTTATGCATCACCCCACCTCTCCTTCCCCCTTAAGCAGGTATAAGAGTGTTTTCTAAATGTGAGACACTGTCCTCTTTCCTAACTCAGTTCAAGTGTAGCCATGTTTACAAGATCTTCATAAGTGATATCTTATGATAAGTTTCTTTTTCTGTGTGACTTATTTCACTTAGAATCATCGTACCTGAATCCACCCATTTTGCTGCTACTGGTCTTATGACATTGATTTCATGGCTGAGGGATATTCCATCGTACGTAAGTACCACAATTTTTTGAACCATGTTTATATTTTCTGGGATACTTAAGGTGTATCCAAGTTGAGGTCCTTGTATGCAGTGCAGCCCTAAATTTTGGGGTGGCTCTGTCTTATTGATTTTCAGTTTTCCCAAGGTATATTCCCTAGACTGGTAGTGCCCTTGGCTCTGTAGCTCTGTTCTTTACTTGTTTTAGGGAACAGAATGCACTCCTCCAGAGAGGCAGTTGGCAATTTACATCCCGCCCATCAGCATAACAAGGCTCCCTGTTCTCCAGGGCCTGTCTTGCCTTTCTTGTTCTTACACATTTTGTGGATGTCCCTTTTGACCGGTGGGAAGTGATACTTCTTTGTAGTGCAGATTTGCATTGCCCGCTTGCTTGCTTGGCCAAAAAGGGCGTATGCGTTTTCTCCTGAATATATTCAGGAGAAAACGCATACGCCCTTTTTGGCCAAGTGCATCATTGTCGAAGTTGTGCCCCTCTTCCTGTGCTTTAAAGGCGATTCCAACGTACCTCTTGAAATCTGTTTCCTGCTATTCTGCCTCGCTTTCAAGTCCGCCTCGTTGCCTTCCCTCAACAGATTTTTGGACGATAGTTGTCCTTTATTACTCGGCCAGTTTGTGAATTGCTGTGCCCCTGAGCTCCATTTTTCAACTCGTTTTTGGTGAGCTGACCGCAAGTCCAAAATTTTGGTTCAGGACCTATACTGGTTCCCGGTGGGTGGCTGAGAATTTGGTTAATTCTTCTTCCTGCCGGGAAATTACAGTGATATGTGCCCGTCCAAATGCCTAACAGCTACTCTCTCATTGGTTCTCCCTCTTCCCTTTCATCCACTGCCAAATTGGCAACCTGTGCGAACCAAGAGGTTAAAGGGGCTGTCTCTCCAAGTTGGGAGGTTGATAGTAAAGCAGACGGAAAGTCAAACCGGAGCACCAGGAGAGGGACTATTCGTTGAGTTTTAGAAACCTTTCGTATTCACAGTGTGTCCGTTCTCTAGGTTTCCCGCACATGTTATAGCTGTAGTAATATTCCCTTCAACCTGGAGAGTTCGGACCCATGGAATGGGTGCCATGCATTATTGCTTTAAAGGGTCTGCATTTGCTCACCCAATCTCACCAATCGTCTCAGTCCCAAGTGTCCCTCCTTATGCCACATCCAGCTGTCGTTGTAGATAGGGTCATTCCAGCTTTCATCAGAGACCCTGAAGGAATTGTAAAGAATTTCCCAGTTTTTTTGTTTTGTTTTTGAAATTCCTTTTTATAGTGGGTTTGAGCTGATTCTCGCTGCCATGTTTATGCCAGTCTAGACACACTTGATTCCCTTACGGAGACATATCAATACATAGGTTTTAAGATTCTTACTAGTCAGATATTTTCCTCTGCGGGAAATATGGGGTTTTGAGTCCCTTTCGCTGAGGACGGTGTAGGTCTTGTCTATTCCATAGTTGGTTTTTGGAACGGTACCTGTGCTTATATCAAACTCTGGTTTTATGCATCACCCCACCTCTCCTTCCCCCTTAAGCAGGTATAAGAGTGTTTTCTAAATGTGAGACACTGTTCTCTTTCCTAACTCAGTTCAAGTGTAGCCATGTTTACAGGATCTTCATAAGTGATATCTTATGATAAGTTTCTTTTTCTGTGTGACTTATTTCACTTAGAATCATCGTACCTGAATCCACCCATTTTGCTGCTACTGGTCTTATGACATTGATTTCATGGCTGAGGGATATTCCATCGTACGTAAGTACCACAATTTTTTGAACCATGTTTATATTTTCTGGGATACTTAAGGTGTATCCAAGTTGAGGTCCTTGTATGCAGTGCAGCCCTAAATTTTGGGGTGGCTCTGTCTTATTGATTTTCAGTTTTCCCAAGGTATATTCCCTAGACTGGTAGTGCCCTTGGCTCTGTAGCTCTGTTCTTTACTTGTTTTAGGGAACAGAATGCACTCCTCCAGAGAGGCAGTTGGCAATTTACATCCCGCCCATCAGCATAACAAGGCTCCCTGTTCTCCAGGGCCTGTCTTGCCTTTCTTGTTCTTACACATTTTGTGGATGTCCCTTTTGACCGGTGGGAAGTGATACTTCTTTGTAGTGCAGATTTGCATTGCCCGCTTGCTTGCTTGGCCAAAAAGGGCGTATGCGTTTTCTCCTGAATATATTCAGGAGAAAACGCATACGCCCTTTTTGGCCAAGTGCATCATTGTCGAAGTTGTGCCCCTCTTCCTGTGCTTTAAAGGCGATTCCAACGTACCTCTTGAAATCTGTTTCCTGCTATTCTGCCTCGCTTTCAAGTCCGCCTCGTTGCCTTCCCTCAACAGATTTTTGGACGATAGTTGTCCTTTATTACTCGGCCAGTTTGTGAATTGCTGTGCCCCTGAGCTCCATTTTTCAACTCGCTTTTGGTGAGCTGACCGCAAGTCCAAAATTTTGGTTCAGGACCTATACTGGTTCCCGGTGGGTGGCTGAGAATTTGGTTAATTCTTCTTCCTGCCGGGAAATTACAGTGATATGTGCCCGTCCAAATGCCTAACAGCTACTCTCTCATTGGTTCTCCCTCTTCCCTTTCATCCTCTGCCAAATTGGCAACCTGTGCGAACCAAGAGGTTAAAGGGGCTGTCTCTCCAAGTTGGGAGGTTGATAGTAAAGCAGACGGAAAGTCAAACCGGAGCACCAGGGGAGGGACTATGCGTTGAGTTTTAGAAACCTTTCGTATTCACAGTGTGTCCGTTCTCTAGGTTTCCCGCACATGTTATATCTGTAGTAATATTCCCTTCAACCTGGAGAGTTCGGACCCATGGAATGGGTGCCATGCATTATTGCTTTAAAGGGTCTGCATTTGCTCACCCAATCTCACCAATCGTCTCAGTCCCAAGTGTCCCTCCTTATGCCACATCCAGCTGTCGTTGTAGATAGGGTCATTCCAGCCTTCATCAGAGACCCTGAAGGAATTGTAAAGAATTTCCCAGTTTTTTTGTTTTGTTTTTGAAATTCCTTTTTATAGTGGGTTTGAGCTGATTCTCGCTGCCATGTTTATGCCAGTCTAGACACACTTGATTCCCTTACGGAGACATATCAATACATAGGTTTTAAGATTCTTACTAGTCAGATATTTTCCTCTGCGGGAAATATGGGGTTTTGAGTCCCTTTCGCTGAGGACGGTGTAGGTCTTGTCTATTCCATAGTTGGTTTTTGGAACGGTACCTGTGCTTTTATCAAACTCTGGTTTTATGCATCACCCCACCTCTCCTTCCCCCTTAAGCAGGTATAAGAGTGTTTTCTAAATGTGAGACACTGTTCTCTTTCCTAACTCAGTTCAAGTGTAGCCATGTTTACAGGATCTTCATAAGTGATATCTTATGATAAGTTTCTTTTTCTGTGTGACTTATTTCACTTAGAATCATCGTACCTGAATCCACCCATTTTGCTGCTACTGGTCTTATGACATTGATTTCATGGCTGAGGGATATTCCATCGTACGTAAGTACCACAATTTTTTGAACCATGTTTATATTTTCTGGGATACTTAAGGTGTATCCAAGTTGAGGTCCTTGTATGCAGTGCAGCCCTAAATTTTGGGGTGGCTCTGTCTTATTGATTTTCAGTTTTCCCAAGGTATATTCCCTAGACTGGTAGTGCCCTTGGCTCTGTAGCTCTGTTCTTTACTTGTTTTAGGGAACAGAATGCACTCCTCCAGAGAGGCAGTTGGCAATTTACATCCCACCCATCAGCATAACAAGGCTCCGTGTTCTCCAGGGCCTGTCTTGCCTTTCTTGTTCTTACACATTTTGTGGATGTCCCTTTTGACCGGTGGGAAGTGATACTTCTTTGTAGTGCAGATTTGCATTGCCCGCTTGCTTGCTTGGCCAAAAAGGGCGTATGCGTTTTCTCCTGAATATATTCAGGAGAAAACGCATACGCCCTTTTTGGCCAAGTGCATCATTGTCGAAGTTGTGCCCCTCTTCCTGTGCTTTAAAGGCGATTCCAACGTACCTCTTGAAATCTGTTTCCTGCTATTCTGCCTCGCTTTCAAGTCCGCCTCGTTGCCTTCCCTCAACAGATTTTTGGACGATAGTTGTCCTTTATTACTCGGCCAGTTTGTGAATTGCTGTGCCCCTGAGCTCCATTTTTCAACTCGCTTTTGGTGAGCTGACCGCAAGTCCAAAATTTTGGTTCAGGACCTATACTGGTTCCCGGTGGGTGGCTGAGAATTTGGTTAATTCTTCTTCCTGCCGGGAAATTACAGTGATATGTGCCCGTCCAAATGCCTAACAGCTACTCTCTCATTGGTTCTCCCTCTTCCCTTTCATCCTCTGCCAAATTGGCAACCTGTGCGAACCAAGAGGTTAAAGGGGCTGTCTCTCCAAGTTGGGAGGTTGATAGTAAAGCAGACGGAAAGTCAAACCGGAGCACCAGGAGAGGGACTATGCGTTGAGTTTTAGAAACCTTTCGTATTCACAGTGTGTCCTTTCTCTAGGTTTCCCGCACATGTTATAGCTGTAGTAATATTCCCTTCAACCTGGAGAGTTCGGACCCATGGAATGGGTGCCATGCATTATTGCTTTAAAGGGTCTGCATTTGCTCACCCAATCTCACCAATCGTCTTAGTCCCAAGTGTCCCTCCTTATGCCACATCCAGCTGTCGTTGTAGATAGGGTCATTCCAGCTTTCATCAGAGACCCTGAAGGAATTGTAAAGAATTTCCCAGTTTTTTTGTTTTGTTTTTGAAATTCCTTTTTATAGTGGGTTTGAGCTGATTCTCGCTGCCATGTTTATGCCAGTCTAGACACACTTGATTCCCTTACGGAGACATATCAATACATAGGTTTTAAGATTCTTACTAGTCAGATATTTTCCTCTGCGGGAAATATGGGGTTTTGAGTCCCTTTCGCTGAGGACGGTGTAGGTCTTGTCTATTCCATAGTTGGTTTTTGGAACGGTACCTGTGCTTTTATCAAACTCTGGTTTTATTCATCACCCCACCTCTCCTTCCCCCTTAAGCAGGTATAAGAGTGTTTTCTAAATGTGAGACACTGTTCTCTTTCCTAACTCAGTTCAAGTGTAGCCATGTTTACAGGATCTTCATAAGTGATATCTTATGATAAGTTTCTTTTTCTGTGTGACTTATTTCACTTAGAATCATCGTACCTGAATCCACCCATTTTGCTGCTACTGGTCTTATGACATTGATTTCATGGCTGAGGGATATTCCATCGTACGTAAGTACCACAATTTTTTGAACCATGTTTATATTTTCTGGGATACTTAAGGTGTATCCAAGTTGAGGTCCTTGTATGCAGTGCAGCCCTAAATTTTGGGGTGGCTCTGTCTTATTGATTTTCAGTTTTCCCAAGGTATATTCCCTAGACTGGTAGTGCCCTTGGCTCTGTAGCTCTGTTCTTTACTTGTTTTAGGGAACAGAATGCACTCCTCCAGAGAGGCAGTTGGCAATTTACATCCCGCCCATCAGCATAACAAGGCTCCGTGTTCTCCAGGGCCTGTCTTGCCTTTCTTGTTCTTACACATTTTGTGGATGTCCCTTTTGACCGGTGGGAAGTGATACTTCTTTGTAGTGCAGATTTGCATTGCCCGCTTGCTTGCTTGGCCAAAAAGGGCGTATGCGTTTTCTCCTGAATATATTCAGGAGAAAACGCATACGCCCTTTTTGGCCAAGTGCATCATTGTCGAAGTTGTGCCCCTCTTCCTGTGCTTTAAAGGCGATTCCAACGTACCTCTTGAAATCTGTTTCCTGCTATTCTGCCTCGCTTTCAAGTCCGCCTCGTTGCCTTCCCTCAACAGATTTTTGGACGATAGTTGTCCTTTATTACTCGGCCAGTTTGTGAATTGCTGTGCCCCTGAGCTCCATTTTTCAACTCGTTTTTGGTGAGCTGACCGCAAGTCCAAAATTTTGGTTCAGGACCTATACTGGTTCCCGGTGGGTGGCTGAGAATTTGGTTAATTCTTCTTCCTGCCGGGAAATTACAGTGATATGTGCCCGTCCAAATGCCTAACAGCTACTCTCTCATTGGTTCTCCCTCTTCCCTTTCATCCTCTGCCAAATTGGCAACCTGTGCGAACCAAGAGGTTAAAGGGGCTGTCTCTCCAAGTTGGGAGGTTGATAGTAAAGCAGACGGAAAGTCAAACCGGAGCACCAGGAGAGGGACTATGCGTTGAGTTTTAGAAACCTTTCATATTCACAGTGTGTCCGTTCTCTAGGTTTCCCGCACATGTTATAGCTGTAGTAATATTCCCTTCAACCTGGAGAGTTCGGACCCATGGAATGGGTGCCATGCATTATTGCTTTAAAGGGTCTGCATTTGCTCACCCAATCTCACCAATCGTCTCAGTCCCAAGTGTCCCTCCTTATGCCACATCCAGCTGTCGTTGTAGATAGGGTCATTCCAGCTTTCATCAGAGACCCTGAAGGAATTGTAAAGAATTTCCCAGTTTTTTTGTTTTGTTTTTGAAATTCCTTTTTATAGTGGGTTTGAGCTGATTCTCGCTGCCATGTTTATGCCAGTCTAGACACACTTGATTCCCTTACGGAGACATATCAATACATAGGTTTTAAGATTCTTACTAGTCAGATATTTTCCTCTGCGGGAAATATGGGGTTTTGAGTCCCTTTCGCTGAGGACGGTGTAGGTCTTGTCTATTCCATAGTTGGTTTTTGGAACGGTACCTGTGCTTATATCAAACTCTGGTTTTATGCATCACCCCACCTCTCCTTCCCCCTTAAGCAGGTATAAGAGTGTTTTCTAAATGTGAGACACTGTTCTCTTTCCTAACTCAGTTCAAGTGTAGCCATGTTTACAGGATCTTCATAAGTGATATCTTATGATAAGTTTCTTTTTCTGTGTGACTTATTTCACTTAGAATCATCGTACCTGAATCCACCCATTTTGCTGCTACTGGTCTTATGACATTGATTTCATGGCTGAGGGATATTCCATCGTACGTAAGTACCACAATTTTTTGAACCATGTTTATATTTTCTGGGATACTTAAGGTGTATCCAAGTTCAGGTCCTTGTATGCAGTGCAGCCTTAAATTTTGGGGTGGCTCTGTCTTATTGATTTTCGGTTTTCCCAAGGTATATTCCCTAGACTGGTAGTGCCCTTGGCTCTGTAGCTCTGTTCTTTACTTGTTTTAGGGAACAGAATGCACTCCTCCAGAGAGGCAGTTGGCAATTTACATCCCGCCCATCAGCATAACAAGGCTCCCTGTTCTCCAGGGCCTGTCTTGCCTTTCTTGTTCTTACATATTTTGTGGATGTCCCTTTTGACCGGTGGGAAGTGATACTTCTTTGTAGTGCAGATTTGCATTGCCCGCTTGCTTGCTTGGCCAAAAAGGGCGTATGCGTTTTCTCCTGAATATATTCAGGAGAAAACGCATACGCCCTTTTTGGCCAAGTGCATCATTGTCGAAGTTGTGCCCCTCTTCCTGTGCTTTAAAGGCGATTCCAACGTACCTCTTGAAATCTGTTTCCTGCTATTCTGCCTCGCTTTCAAGTCCGCCTCGTTGCCTTCCCTCAACAGATTTTTGGACGATAGTTGTCCTTTATTACTCGGCCAGGTTGTGAATTGCTGTGCCCCTGAGCTCCATTTTTCAACTCGTTTTTGGTGAGCTGACCGCAAGTCCAAAATTTTGGTTCAGGACCTATACTGGTTCCCGGTGGGTGGCTGAGAATTTGGCTAATTCTTCTTCCTGCCGGGAAATTACAGTGATATGTGCCCGTCCAAATGCCTAACAGCTACTCTCTCATTGGTTCTCCCTCTTCCCTTTCATCCTCTGCCAAATTGGCAACCTGTGCGAACCAAGAGGTTAAAGGGGCTGTCTCTCCAAGTTGGGAGGTTGATAGTAAAGCAGACGGAAAGTCAAACCGGAGCACCAGGAGAGGGACTATGCGTTGAGTTTTAGAAACCTTTCGTATTCACAGTGTGTCCGTTCTCTAGGTTTCCCGCACATGTTATAGCTGTAGTAATATTCCCTTCAACCTGGAGAGTTCGGACCCATGGAATGGGTGCCATGCATTATTGCTTTAAAGGGTCTGCATTTGCTCACCCAATCTCACCAATCGTCTCAGTCCCAAGTGTCCCTCCTTATGCCACATCCAGCTGTCGTTGTAGATAGGGTCATTCCAGCTTTCATCAGAGACCCTGAAGGAATTGTAAAGAATTTCCCAGTTTTTTTGTTTTGTTTTTGAAATTCCTTTTTATAGTGGGTTTGAGCTGATTCTCGCTGCCATGTTTATGCCAGTCTAGACACACTTGATTCCCTTACGGAGACATATCAATACATAGGTTTTAAGATTCTTACTAGTCAGATATTTTCCTCTGCGGGAAATATGGGGTTTTGAGTCCCTTTCGCTGAGGACGGTGTAGGTCTTGTCTATTCCATAGTTGGTTTTTGGAACGGTACCTGTGCTTATATCAAACTCTGGTTTTATTCATCACCCCACCTCTCCTTCCCCCTTAAGCAGGTATAAGAGTGTTTTCTAAATGTGAGACACTGTTCTCTTTCCTAACTCAGTTCAAGTGTAGCCATGTTTACAGGATCTTCATAAGTGATATCTTATGATAAGTTTCTTTTTCTGTGTGACTTATTTCAATTAGAATCATCGTACCTGAATCCACCCATTTTGCTGCTACTGGACTTATGACATTGATTTCATGGCTGAGGGATATTCCATCGTACGTAAGTACCACAATTTTTTGAACCATGTTTATATTTTCTCGGATACTTAAGGTGTATCCAAGTTGAGGTCCTTGTATGCAGTGCAGCCCTAAATTTTGGGGTGGCTCTGTCTTATTGATTTTCAGTTTTCCCAAGGTATATTCCCTAGACTGGTAGTGCCCTTGGCTCTGTAGCTCTGTTCTTTACTTGTTTTAGGGAACAGAATGCACTCCTCCAGAGAGGCAGTTGGCAATTTACATCCCGCCCATCAGCATAACAAGGCTCCGTGTTCTCCAGGGCCTGTCTTGCCTTTCTTGTTCTTACACATTTTGTGGATGTCCCTTTTGACCGGTGGGAAGTGATACTTCTTTGTAGTGCAGATTTGCATTGCCCGCTTGCTTGCTTGGCCAAAAAGGGCGTATGCGTTTTCTCCTGAATATATTCAGGAGAAAACGCATACGCCCTTTTTGGCCAAGTGCATCATTGTCGAAGTTGTGCCCCTCTTCCTGTGCTTTAAAGGCGATTCCAACGTACCTCTTGAAATCTGTTTCCTGCTATTCTGCCTCGCTTTCAAGTCCGCCTCGTTGCCTTCCCTCAACAGATTTTTGGACGATAGTTGTCCTTTATTACTCGGCCAGTTTGTGAATTGCTGTGCCCCTGAGCTCCATTTTTCAACTCGTTTTTGGTGAGCTGACCGCAAGTCCAAAATTTTGGTTCAGGACCTATACTGGTTCCCGGTGGGTGGCTGAGAATTTGGTTAATTCTTCTTCCTGCCGGGAAATTACAGTGATATGTGCCCGTCCAAATGCCTAACAGCTACTCTCTCATTGGTTCTCCCTCTTCCCTTTCATCCTCTGCCAAATTGGCAACCTGTGCGAACCAAGAGGTTAAAGGGGCTGTCTCTCCAAGTTGGGAGGTTGATAGTAAAGCAGACGGAAAGTCAAACCGGAGCACCAGGAGAGGGACTATGCGTTGAGTTTTAGAAACCTTTCGTATTCACAGTGTGTCCGTTCTCTAGGTTTCCCGCACTTGTTATAGCTGTAGTAATATTCCCTTCAACCTGGAGAGTTCGGACCCATGGAATGGGTGCCATGCATTATTGCTTTAAAGGGTCTGCATTTGCTCACCCAATCTCACCAATCGTCTAAGTCCCAAGTGTCCCTCCTTATGCCACATCCAGCTGTCGTTGTAGATAGGGTCATTCCAGCTTTCATCAGAGACCCTGAAGGAATTGTAAAGAATTTCCCAGTTTTTTTGTTTTGTTTTTGAAATTCCTTTTTATAGTGGGTTTGAGCTGATTCTCGCTGCCATGTTTATGCCAGTCTAGACACACTTGATTCCCTTACGGAGACATATCAATACATAGGTTTTAAGATTCTTACTAGTCAGATATTTTCCTCTGCGGGAAATATGGGGTTTTGTGTCCCTTTCGCTGAGGACGGTGTAGGTCTTGTCTATTCCATAGTTGGTTTTTGGAACGGTACCTGTGCTTATATCAAACTCTGGTTTTATGCATCACCCCACCTCTCCTTCCCCCTTAAGCAGGTATAAGAGTGTTTTCTAAATGTGAGACACTGTTCTCTTTCCTAACTCAGTTCAAGTGTAGCCATGTTTACAGGATCTTCATAAGTGATATCTTATGATAAGTTTCTTTTTCTGTGTGACTTATTTCACTTAGAATCATCGTACCTGAATCCACCCATTTTGCTGCTACTGGTCTTATGACATTGATTTCATGGCTGAGGGATATTCCATCGTACGTAAGTACCACAATTTTTTGAACCATGTTTATATTTTCTGGGATACTTAAGGTGTATCCAAGTTGAGGTCCTTGTATGCAGTGCAGCCCTAAATTTTGGGGTGGCTCTGTCTTATTGATTTTCAGTTTTCCCAAGGTATATTCCCTAGACTGGTAGTGCCCTTGGCTCTGTAGCTCTGTTCTTTACTTGTTTTAGGGAACAGAATGCACTCCTCCAGAGAGGCAGTTGGCAATTTACATCCCGCCCATCAGCATAACAAGGCTCCCTGTTCTCCAGGGCCTGTCTTGCCTTTCTTGTTCTTACACATTTTGTGGATGTCCCTTTTGACCGGTGGGAAGTGATACTTCTTTGTAGTGCAGATTTGCATTGCCCGCTTGCTTGCTTGGCCAAAAAGGGCGTATGCGTTTTCTCCTGAATATATTCAGGAGAAAACGCATACGCCCTTTTTGGCCAAGTGCATCATTGTCGAAGTTGTGCCCCTCTTCCTGTGCTTTAAAGGCGATTCCAACGTACCTCTTGAAATCTGTTTCCTGCTATTCTGCCTCGCTTTCAAGTCCGCCTCGTTGCCTTCCCTCAACAGATTTTTGGACGATAGTTGTCCTTTATTACTCGGCCAGTTTGTGAATTGCTGTGCCCCTGAGCTCCATTTTTCAACTCGCTTTTGGTGAGCTGACCGCAAGTCCAAAATTTTGGTTCAGGACCTATACTGGTTCCCGGTGGGTGGCTGAGAATTTGGTTAATTCTTCTTCCTGCCGGGAAATTACAGTGATATGTGCCCGTCCAAATGCCTAACAGCTACTCTCTCATTGGTTCTCCCTCTTCCCTTTCATCCTCTGCCAAATTGGCAACCTGTGCGAACCAAGAGGTTAAAGGGGCTGTCTCTCCAAGTTGGGAGGTTGATAGTAAAGCAGACGGAAAGTCAAACCGGAGCACCAGGGGAGGGACTATGCGTTGAGTTTTAGAAACCTTTCGTATTCACAGTGTGTCCGTTCTCTAGGTTTCCCGCTCATGTTATAGCTGTAGTAATATTCCCTTCAACCTGGAGAGTTCGGACCCATGGAATGGATGCCATGCATTATTGCTTTAAAGGGTCTGCATTTGCTCACCCAATCTCACCAATCGTCTCAGTCCCAAGTGTCCCTCCTTATGCCACATCCAGCTGTCGTTGTAGATAGGGTCATTCCAGCCTTCATCAGAGACCCTGAAGGAATTGTAAAGAATTTCCCAGTTTTTTTGTTTTGTTTTTGAAATTCCTTTTTATAGTGGGTTTGAGCTGATTCTCGCTGCCATGTTTATGCCAGTCTAGACACACTTGATTCCCTTATGGAGACATATCAATACATAGGTTTTAAGATTCTTACTAGTCAGATATTTTCCTCTGCGGGAAATATGGGGTTTTGAGTCCCTTTCGCTGAGGACGGTGTAGGTCTTGTCTATTCCATAGTTGGTTTTTGGAACGGTACCTGTGCTTATATCAAACTCTGGTTTTATGCATCACCCCAACTCTCCTTCCCCCTTAAGCAGGTATAAGAGTGTTTTCTAAATGTGAGACACTGTCCTCTTTCCTAACTCAGTTCAAGTGTAGCCATGTTTACAGGATCTTCATAAGTGATATCTTATGATAAGTTTCTTTTTCTGTGTGACTTATTTCACTTAGAATCATCGTACCTGAATCCACCCATTTTGCTGCTACTGGTCTTATGACATTGATTTCATGGCTGAGGGATATTCCATCGTACGTAAGTACCACAATTTTTTGAACCATGTTTATATTTTCTGGGATACTTAAGGTGTATCCAAGTTGAGGTCCTTGTATGCAGTGCAGCCCTAAATTTTGGGGTGGCTCTGTCTTATTGATTTTCAGTTTTCCCAAGGTATATTCCCTAGACTGGTAGTGCCCTTGGCTCTGTAGCTCTGTTCTTTACTTGTTTTAGGGAACAGAAGGCACTCCTCCAGAGAGGCAGTTGGCAATTTACATCCCGCCCATCAGCATAACAAGGCTCCCTGTTCTCCAGGGCCTGTCTTGCCTTTCTTGTTCTTACACATTTTGTGGATGTCCCTTTTGACCGGTGGGAAGTGATACTTCTTTGTAGTGCAGATTTACATTGCCCGCTTGCTTGCTTGGCCAAAAAGGGCGTATGCGTTTTCTCCTGAATATATTCAGGAGAAAACGCATACGCCCTTTTTGGCCAAGTGCATCATTGTCGAAGTTGTGCCCCTCTTCCTGTGCTTTAAAGGCGATTCCAACGTACCTCTTGAAATCTGTTTCCTGCTATTCTGCCTCGCTTTCAAGTCCGCCTCGTTGCCTTCCCTCAACAGATTTTTGGACGATAGTTGTCCTTTATTACTCGGCCAGTTTGTGAATTGCTGTGCCCCTGAGCTCCATTTTTCAACTCGCTTTTGGTGAGCTGACCGCAAGTCCAAAATTTTGGTTCAGGACCTATACTGGTTCCCGGTGGGTGGCTGAGAATTTGGTTAATTCTTCTTCCTGCCGGGAAATTACAGTGATATGTGCCCGTCCAAATGCCTAACAGCTACTCTCTCATTGGTTCTCCCTCTTCCCTTTCATCCTCTGCCAAATTGGCAACCTGTGCGAACCAAGAGGTTAAAGGGGCTGTCTCTCCAAGTTGGGAGGTTGATAGTAAAGCAGACGGAAAGTCAAACCGGAGCACCAGGAGAGGGACTATGCGTTGAGTTTTAGAAACCTTTCGTATTCACAGTGTGTCCGTTCTCTAGGTTTCCCGCACATGTTATAGCTGTAGTAATATTCCCTTCAACCTGGAGAGTTCGGACCCATGGAATGGGTGCCATGCATTATTGCTTTAAAGGGTCTGCATTTGCTCACCCAATCTCACCAATCGTCTCAGTCCCAAGTGTCCCTCCTTATGCCACATCCAGCTGTCGTTGTAGATAGGGTCATTCCAGCTTTCATCAGAGACCCTGAAGGAATTGTAAAGAATTTCCCAGTTTTTTTGTTTTGTTTTTGAAATTCCTTTTTATAGTGGGTTTGAGCTGATTCTCGCTGCCATGTTTATGCCAGTCTAGACACACTTGATTCCCTTACGGAGACATATCAATACATAGGTTTTAAGATTCTTACTAGTCAGATATTTTCCTCTGCGGGAAATATGGGGTTTTGAGTCCCTTTGGCTGAGGACGGTGTAGGTCTTGTCTATTCCATAGTTGGTTTTTGGAACGGTACCTGTGCTTATATCAAACTCTGGTTTTATGCATCACCCCACCTCTCCTTCCCCCTTAAGCAGGTATAAGAGTGTTTTCTAAATGTGAGACACTGTCCTCTTTCCTAACTCAGTTCAAGTGTAGCCATGTTTACAGGATCTTCATAAGTGATATCTTATGATAAGTTTCTTTTTCTGTGTGACTTATTTCACTTAGAATCATCGTACCTGAATCCACCCATTTTGCTGCTACTGGTCTTATGACATTGATTTCATGGCTGAGGGATATTCCATCGTACGTAAGTACCACAATTTTTTGAACCATGTTTATATTTTCTGGGATACTTAAGGTGTATCCAAGTTGAGGTCCTTGTATGCAGTGCAGCCCTAAATTTTGGGGTGGCTCTGTCTTATTGATTTTCAGTTTTCCCAAGGTATATTCCCTAGACTGGTAGTGCCCTTGGCTCTGTAGCTCTGTTCTTTACTTGTTTTAGGGAACAGAATGCACTCCTCCAGAGAGGCAGTTGGCAATTTACATCCCGCCCATCAGCATAACAAGGCTCCCTGTTCTCCAGGGCCTGTCTTGCCTTTCTTGTTCTTACACATTTTGTGGATGTCCCTTTTGACCGGTGGGAAGTGATACTTCTTTGTAGTGCAGATTTGCATTGCCCGCTTGCTTGCTTGGCCAAAAAGGGCGTATGCGTTTTCTCCTGAATATATTCAGGAGAAAACGCATACGCCCTTTTTGGCCAAGTGCATCATTGTCGAAGTTGTGCCCCTCTTCCTGTGCTTTAAAGGCGATTCCAACGTACCTCTTGAAATCTGTTTCCTGCTATTCTGCCTCGCTTTCAAGTCCGCCTCGTTGCCTTCCCTCAACAGATTTTTGGACGACAGTTGTCCTTTATTACTCGGCCAGTTTGTGAATTGCTGTGCCCCTGAGCTCCATTTTTCAACTCGTTTTTGGTGAGCTGACCGCAAGTCCAAAATTTTGGTTCAGGACCTATACTGGTTCCCGGTGGGTGGCTGAGAATTTGGTTAATTCTTCTTCCTGCCGGGAAATTACAGTGATATGTGCCCGTCCAAATGCCTAACAGCTACTCTCTCATTGGTTCTCCCTCTTCCCTTTCATCCACTGCCAAATTGGCAACCTGTGCGAACCAAGAGGTTAAAGGGGCTGTCTCTCCAAGTTGGGAGGTTGATAGTAAAGCAGACGGAAAGTCAAACCGGAGCACCAGGAGAGGGACTATTCGTTGAGTTTTAGAAACCTTTCGTATTCACAGTGTGTCCGTTCTCTAGGTTTCCCGCACATGTTATAGCTGTAGTAATATTCCCTTCAACCTGGAGAGTTCGGACCCATGGAATGGGTGCCATGCATTATTGCTTTAAAGGGTCTGCATTTGCTCACCCAATCTCACCAATCGTCTCAGTCCCAAGTGTCCCTCCTTATGCCACATCCAGCTGTCGTTGTAGATAGGGTCATTCCAGCTTTCATCAGAGACCCTGAAGGAATTGTAAAGAATTTCCCAGTTTTTTTGTTTTGTTTTTGAAATTCCTTTTTATAGTGGGTTTGAGCTGATTCTCGCTGCCATGTTTATGCCAGTCTAGACACACTTGATTCCCTTACGGAGACATATCAATACATAGGTTTTAAGATTCTTACTAGTCAGATATTTTCCTCTGCGGGAAATATGGGGTTTTGAGTCCCTTTCGCTGAGGACGGTGTAGGTCTTGTCTATTCCATAGTTGGTTTTTGGAACGGTACCTGTGCTTATATCAAACTCTGGTTTTATGCATCACCCCACCTCTCCTTCCCCCTTAAGCAGGTATAAGAGTGTTTTCTAAATGTGAGACACTGTTCTCTTTCCTAACTCAGTTCAAGTGTAGCCATGTTTACAGGATCTTCATAAGTGATATCTTATGATAAGTTTCTTTTTCTGTGTGACTTATTTCACTTAGAATCATCGTACCTGAATCCACCCATTTTGCTGCTACTGGTCTTATGACATTGATTTCATGGCTGAGGGATATTCCATCGTACGTAAGTACCACAATTTTTTGAACCATGTTTATATTTTCTGGGATACTTAAGGTGTATCCAAGTTGAGGTCCTTGTATGCAGTGCAGCCCTAAATTTTGGGGTGGCTCTGTCTTATTGATTTTCAGATTTCCCAAGGTATATTCCCTAGACTGGTAGTGCCCTTGGCTCTGTAGCTCTGTTCTTTACTTGTTTTAGGGAACAGAATGCACTCCTCCAGAGAGGCAGTTGGCAATTTACATCCCGCCCATCAGCATAACAAGGCTCCCTGTTCTCCAGGGCCTGTCTTGCCTTTCTTGTTCTTACACATTTTGTGGATGTCCCTTTTGACCGGTGGGAAGTGATACTTCTTTGTAGTGCAGATTTGCATTGCCCGCTTGCTTGCTTGGCCAAAAAGGGCGTATGCGTTTTCTCCTGAATATATTCAGGAGAAAACGCATACGCCCTTTTTGGCCAAGTGCATCATTGTCGAAGTTGTGCCCCTCTTCCTGTGCTTTAAAGGCGATTCCAACGTACCTCTTGAAATCTGTTTCCTGCTATTCTGCCTCGCTTTCAAGTCCGCCTCGTTGCCTTCCCTCAACAGATTTTTGGACGATAGTTGTCCTTTATTACTCGGCCAGTTTGTGAATTGCTGTGCCCCTGAGCTCCATTTTTCAACTCGCTTTTGGTGAGCTGATCGCAAGTCCAAAATTTTGGTTCAGGACCTATACTGGTTCCCGGTGGGTGGCTGAGAATTTGGTTAATTCTTCTTCCTGCCGGGAAATTACAGTGATATGTGCCCGTCCAAATGCCTAACAGCTACTCTCTCATTGGTTCTCCCTCTTCCCTTTCATCCTCTGCCAAATTGGCAACCTGTGCGAACCAAGAGGTTAAAGGGGCTGTCTCTCCAACTTGGGAGGTTGATAGTAAAGCAGACGGAAAGTCAAACCGGAGCACCAGGGGAGGGACTATGCGTTGAGTTTTAGAAACCTTTCGTATTCACAGTGTGTCCGTTCTCTAGGTTTCCCGCACATGTTATATCTGTAGTAATATTCCCTTCAACCTGGAGAGTTCGGACCCATGGAATGGGTGCCATGCATTATTGCTTTAAAGGGTCTGCATTTGCTCACCCAATCTCACCAATCGTCTCAGTCCCAAGTGTCCCTCCTTATGCCACATCCAGCTGTCGTTGTAGATAGGGTCATTCCAGCCTTCATCAGAGACCCTGAAGGAATTGTAAAGAATTTCCCAGTTTTTTTGTTTTGTTTTTGAAATTCCTTTTTATAGTGGGTTTGAGCTGATTCTCGCTGCCATGTTTATGCCAGTCTAGACACACTTGATTCCCTTACGGAGACATATCAATACATAGGTTTTAAGATTCTTACTAGTCAGATATTTTCCTCTGCGGGAAATATGGGGTTTTGAGTCCCTTTCGCTGAGGACGGTGTAGGTCTTGTCTATTCCATAGTTGGTTTTTGGAACGGTACCTGTGCTTTTATCAAACTCTGGTTTTATGCATCACCCCACCTCTCCTTCCCCCTTAAGCAGGTATAAGAGTGTTTTCTAAATGTGAGACACTGTTCTCTTTCCTAACTCAGTTCAAGTGTAGCCATGTTTACAGGATCTTCATAAGTGATATCTTATGATAAGTTTCTTTTTCTGTGTGACTTATTTCACTTAGAATCATCGTACCTGAATCCACCCATTTTGCTGCTACTGGTCTTATGACATTGATTTCATGGCTGAGGGATATTCCATCGTACGTAAGTACCACAATTTTTTGAACCATGTTTATATTTTCTGGGATACTTAAGGTGTATCCAAGTTGAGGTCCTTGTATGCAGTGCAGCCCTAAATTTTGGGGTGGCTCTGTCTTATTGATTTTCAGTTTTCCCAAGGTATATTCCCTAGACTGGTAGTGCCCTTGGCTCTGTAGCTCTGTTCTTTACTTGTTTTAGGGAACAGAATGCACTCCTCCAGAGAGGCAGTTGGCAATTTACATCCCGCCCATCAGCATAACAAGGCTCCGTGTTCTCCAGGGCCTGTCTTGCCTTTCTTGTTCTTACACATTTTGTGGATGTCCCTTTTGACCGGTGGGAAGTGATACTTCTTTGTAGTGCAGATTTGCATTGCCCGCTTGCTTGCTTGGCCAAAAAGGGCGTATGCGTTTTCTCCTGAATATATTCAGGAGAAAACGCATACGCCCTTTTTGGCCAAGTGCATCATTGTCGAAGTTGTGCCCCTCTTCCTGTGCTTTAAAGGCGATTCCAACGTACCTCTTGAAATCTGTTTCCTGCTATTCTGCCTCGCTTTCAAGTCCGCCTCGTTGCCTTCCCTCAACAGATTTTTGGACGATAGTTGTCCTTTATTACTCGGCCAGTTTGTGAATTGCTGTGCCCCTGAGCTCCATTTTTCAACTCGCTTTTGGTGAGCTGACCGCAAGTCCAAAATTTTGGTTCAGGACCTATACTGGTTCCCGGTGGGTGGCTGAGAATTTGGTTAATTCTTCTTCCTGCCGGGAAATTACAGTGATATGTGCCCGTCCAAATGCCTAACAGCTACTCTCTCATTGGTTCTCCCTCTTCCCTTTCATCCTCTGCCAAATTGGCAACCTGTGCGAACCAAGAGGTTAAAGGGGCTGTCTCTCCAAGTTGGGAGGTTGATAGTAAAGCAGACGGAAAGTCAAACCGGAGCACCAGGAGAGGGACTATGCGTTGAGTTTTAGAAACCTTTCGTATTCACAGTGTGTCCTTTCTCTAGGTTTCCCGCACATGTTATAGCTGTGGTAATATTCCCTTCAACCTGGAGAGTTCGGACCCATGGAATGGGTGCCATGCATTATTGCTTTAAAGGGTCTGCATTTGCTCACCCAATCTCACCAATCGTCTTAGTCCCAAGTGTCCCTCCTTATGCCACATCCAGCTGTCGTTGTAGATAGGGTCATTCCAGCTTTCATCAGAGACCCTGAAGGAATTGTAAAGAATTTCCCAGTTTTTTTGTTTTGTTTTTGAAATTCCTTTTTATAGTGGGTTTGAGCTGATTCTCGCTGCCATGTTTATGCCAGTCTAGACACACTTGATTCCCTTACGGAGACATATCAATACATAGGTTTTAAGATTCTTACTAGTCAGATATTTTCCTCTGCGGGAAATATGGGGTTTTGAGTCCCTTTCGCTGAGGACGGTGTAGGTCTTGTCTATTCCATAGTTGGTTTTTGGAACGGTACCTGTGCTTTTATCAAACTCTGGTTTTATTCATCACCCCACCTCTCCTTCCCCCTTAAGCAGGTATAAGAGTGTTTTCTAAATGTGAGACACTGTTCTCTTTCCTAACTCAGTTCAAGTGTAGCCATGTTTACAGGATCTTCATAAGTGATATCTTATGATAAGTTTCTTTTTCTGTGTGACTTATTTCACTTAGAATCATCGTACCTGAATCCACCCATTTTGCTGCTACTGGTCTTATGACATTGATTTCATGGCTGAGGGATATTCCATCGTACGTAAGTACCACAATTTTTTGAACCATGTTTATATTTTCTGGGATACTTAAGGTGTATCCAAGTTCAGGTCCTTGTATGCAGTGCAGCCTTAAATTTTGGGGTGGCTCTGTCTTATTGATTTTCGGTTTTCCCAAGGTATATTCCCTAGACTGGTAGTGCCCTTGGCTCTGTAGCTCTGTTCTTTACTTGTTTTAGGGAACAGAATGCACTCCTCCAGAGAGGCAGTTGGCAATTTACATCCCGCCCATCAGCATAACAAGGCTCCCTGTTCTCCAGGGCCTGTCTTGCCTTTCTTGTTCTTACACATTTTGTGGATGTCCCTTTTGACCGGTGGGAAGTGATACTTCTTTGTAGTGCAGATTTGCATTGCCCGCTTGCTTGCTTGGCCAAAAAGGGCGTATGCGTTTTCTCCTGAATATATTCAGGAGAAAACGCATACGCCCTTTTTGGCCAAGTGCATCATTGTCGAAGTTGTGCCCCTCTTCCTGTGCTTTAAAGGCGATTCCAACGTACCTCTTGAAATCTGTTTCCTGCTATTCTGCCTCGCTTTCAAGTCCGCCTCGTTGCCTTCCCTCAACAGATTTTTGGACGATAGTTGTCCTTTATTACTCGGCCAGGTTGTGAATTGCTGTGCCCCTGAGCTCCATTTTTCAACTCGCTTTTGGTGAGCTGACCGCAAGTCCAAAATTTTGGTTCAGGACCTATACTGGTTCCCGGTGGGTGGCTGAGAATTTGGTTAATTCTTCTTCCTGCCGGGAAATTACAGTGATATGTGCCCGTCCAAATGCCTAACAGCTACTCTCTCATTGGTTCTCCCTCTTCCCTTTCATCCTCTGCCAAATTGGCAACCTGTGCGAACCAAGAGGTTAAAGGGGCTGTCTCTCCAAGTTGGGAGGTTGATAGTAAAGCAGACGGAAAGTCAAACCGGAGCACCAGGAGAGGGACTATGCGTTGAGTTTTAGAAACCTTTCGTATTCACAGTGTGTCCGTTCTCTAGGTTTCCCGCACATGTTATAGCTGTAGTAATATTCCCTTCAACCTGGAGAGTTCGGACCCATGGAATGGGTGCCATGCATTATTGCTTTAAAGGGTCTGCATTTGCTCACCCAATCTCACCAATCGTCTCAGTCCCAAGTGTCCCTCCTTATGCCACATCCAGCTGTCGTTGTAGATAGGGTCATTCCAGCTTTCATCAGAGACCCTGAAGGAATTGTAAAGAATTTCCCAGTTTTTTTGTTTTGTTTTTGAAATTCCTTTTTATAGTGGGTTTGAGCTGATTCTCGCTGCCATGTTTATGCCAGTCTAGACACACTTGATTCCCTTACGGAGACATATCAATACATAGGTTTTAAGATTCTTACTAGTCAGATATTTTCCTCTGCGGGAAATATGGGGTTTTGAGTCCCTTTGGCTGAGGACGGTGTAGGTCTTGTCTATTCCATAGTTGGTTTTTGGAACGGTACCTGTGCTTATATCAAACTCTGGTTTTATGCATCACCCCACCTCTCCTTCCCCCTTAAGCAGGTATAAGAGTGTTTTCTAAATGTGAGACACTGTCCTCTTTCCTAACTCAGTTCAAGTGTAGCCATGTTTACAGGATCTTCATAAGTGATATCTTATGATAAGTTTCTTTTTCTGTGTGACTTATTTCACTTAGAATCATCGTACCTGAATCCACCCATTTTGCTGCTACTGGTCTTATGACATTGATTTCATGGCTGAGGGATATTCCATCGTACGTAAGTACCACAATTTTTTGAACCATGTTTATATTTTCTGGGATACTTAAGGTGTATCCAAGTTGAGGTCCTTGTATGCAGTGCAGCCCTAAATTTTGGGGTGGCTCTGTCTTATTGATTTTCAGTTTTCCCAAGGTATATTCCCTAGACTGGTAGTGCCCTTGGCTCTGTAGCTCTGTTCTTTACTTGTTTTAGGGAACAGAATGCACTCCTCCAGAGAGGCAGTTGGCAATTTACATCCCGCCCATCAGCATAACAAGGCTCCCTGTTCTCCAGGGCCTGTCTTGCCTTTCTTGTTCTTACACATTTTGTGGATGTCCCTTTTGACCGGTGGGAAGTGATACTTCTTTGTAGTGCAGATTTGCATTGCCCGCTTGCTTGCTTGGCCAAAAAGGGCGTATGCGTTTTCTCCTGAATATATTCAGGAGAAAACGCATACGCCCTTTTTGGCCAAGTGCATCATTGTCGAAGTTGTGCCCCTCTTCCTGTGCTTTAAAGGCGATTCCAACGTACCTCTTGAAATCTGTTTCCTGCTATTCTGCCTCGCTTTCAAGTCCGCCTCGTTGCCTTCCCTCAACAGATTTTTGGACGACAGTTGTCCTTTATTACTCGGCCAGTTTGTGAATTGCTGTGCCCCTGAGCTCCATTTTTCAACTCGTTTTTGGTGAGCTGACCGCAAGTCCAAAATTTTGGTTCAGGACCTATACTGGTTCCCGGTGGGTGGCTGAGAATTTGGTTAATTCTTCTTCCTGCCGGGAAATTACAGTGATATGTGCCCGTCCAAATGCCTAACAGCTACTCTCTCATTGGTTCTCCCTCTTCCCTTTCATCCACTGCCAAATTGGCAACCTGTGCGAACCAAGAGGTTAAAGGGGCTGTCTCTCCAAGTTGGGAGGTTGATAGTAAAGCAGACGGAAAGTCAAACCGGAGCACCAGGAGAGGGACTATTCGTTGAGTTTTAGAAACCTTTCGTATTCACAGTGTGTCCGTTCTCTAGGTTTCCCGCACATGTTATAGCTGTAGTAATATTCCCTTCAACCTGGAGAGTTCGGACCCATGGAATGGGTGCCATGCATTATTGCTTTAAAGGGTCTGCATTTGCTCACCCAATCTCACCAATCGTCTCAGTCCCAAGTGTCCCTCCTTATGCCACATCCAGCTGTCGTTGTAGATAGGGTCATTCCAGCTTTCATCAGAGACCCTGAAGGAATTGTAAAGAATTTCCCAGTTTTTTTGTTTTGTTTTTGAAATTCCTTTTTATAGTGGGTTTGAGCTGATTCTCGCTGCCATGTTTATGCCAGTCTAGACACACTTGATTCCCTTACGGAGACATATCAATACATAGGTTTTAAGATTCTTACTAGTCAGATATTTTCCTCTGCGGGAAATATGGGGTTTTGAGTCCCTTTCGCTGAGGACGGTGTAGGTCTTGTCTATTCCATAGTTGGTTTTTGGAACGGTACCTGTGCTTATATCAAACTCTGGTTTTATGCATCACCCCACCTCTCCTTCCCCCTTAAGCAGGTATAAGAGTGTTTTCTAAATGTGAGACACTGTTCTCTTTCCTAACTCAGTTCAAGTGTAGCCATGTTTACAGGATCTTCATAAGTGATATCTTATGATAAGTTTCTTTTTCTGTGTGACTTATTTCACTTAGAATCATCGTACCTGAATCCACCCATTTTGCTGCTACTGGTCTTATGACATTGATTTCATGGCTGAGGGATATTCCATCGTACGTAAGTACCACAATTTTTTGAACCATGTTTATATTTTCTGGGATACTTAAGGTGTATCCAAGTTGAGGTCCTTGTATGCAGTGCAGCCCTAAATTTTGGGGTGGCTCTGTCTTATTGATTTTCAGATTTCCCAAGGTATATTCCCTAGACTGGTAGTGCCCTTGGCTCTGTAGCTCTGTTCTTTACTTGTTTTAGGGAACAGAATGCACTCCTCCAGAGAGGCAGTTGGCAATTTACATCCCGCCCATCAGCATAACAAGGCTCCCTGTTCTCCAGGGCCTGTCTTGCCTTTCTTGTTCTTACACATTTTGTGGATGTCCCTTTTGACCGGTGGGAAGTGATACTTCTTTGTAGTGCAGATTTGCATTGCCCGCTTGCTTGCTTGGCCAAAAAGGGCGTATGCGTTTTCTCCTGAATATATTCAGGAGAAAACGCATACGCCCTTTTTGGCCAAGTGCATCATTGTCGAAGTTGTGCCCCTCTTCCTGTGCTTTAAAGGCGATTCCAACGTACCTCTTGAAATCTGTTTCCTGCTATTCTGCCTCGCTTTCAAGTCCGCCTCGTTGCCTTCCCTCAACAGATTTTTGGACGATAGTTGTCCTTTATTACTCGGCCAGTTTGTGAATTGCTGTGCCCCTGAGCTCCATTTTTCAACTCGCTTTTGGTGAGCTGATCGCAAGTCCAAAATTTTGGTTCAGGACCTATACTGGTTCCCGGTGGGTGGCTGAGAATTTGGTTAATTCTTCTTCCTGCCGGGAAATTACAGTGATATGTGCCCGTCCAAATGCCTAACAGCTACTCTCTCATTGGTTCTCCCTCTTCCCTTTCATCCTCTGCCAAATTGGCAACCTGTGCGAACCAAGAGGTTAAAGGGGCTGTCTCTCCAAGTTGGGAGGTTGATAGTAAAGCAGACGGAAAGTCAAACCGGAGCACCAGGGGAGGGACTATGCGTTGAGTTTTAGAAACCTTTCGTATTCACAGTGTGTCCGTTCTCTAGGTTTCCCGCACATGTTATATCTGTAGTAATATTCCCTTCAACCTGGAGAGTTCGGACCCATGGAATGGGTGCCATGCATTATTGCTTTAAAGGGTCTGCATTTGCTCACCCAATCTCACCAATCGTCTCAGTCCCAAGTGTCCCTCCTTATGCCACATCCAGCTGTCGTTGTAGATAGGGTCATTCCAGCCTTCATCAGAGACCCTGAAGGAATTGTAAAGAATTTCCCAGTTTTTTTGTTTTGTTTTTGAAATTCCTTTTTATAGTGGGTTTGAGCTGATTCTCGCTGCCATGTTTATGCCAGTCTAGACACACTTGATTCCCTTACGGAGACATATCAATACATAGGTTTTAAGATTCTTACTAGTCAGATATTTTCCTCTGCGGGAAATATGGGGTTTTGAGTCCCTTTCGCTGAGGACGGTGTAGGTCTTGTCTATTCCATAGTTGGTTTTTGGAACGGTACCTGTGCTTTTATCAAACTCTGGTTTTATGCATCACCCCACCTCTCCTTCCCCCTTAAGCAGGTATAAGAGTGTTTTCTAAATGTGAGACACTGTTCTCTTTCCTAACTCAGTTCAAGTGTAGCCATGTTTACAGGATCTTCATAAGTGATATCTTATGATAAGTTTCTTTTTCTGTGTGACTTATTTCACTTAGAATCATCGTACCTGAATCCACCCATTTTGCTGCTACTGGTCTTATGACATTGATTTCATGGCTGAGGGATATTCCATCGTACGTAAGTACCACAATTTTTTGAACCATGTTTATATTTTCTGGGATACTTAAGGTGTATCCAAGTTGAGGTCCTTGTATGCAGTGCAGCCCTAAATTTTGGGGTGGCTCTGTCTTATTGATTTTCAGTTTTCCCAAGGTATATTCCCTAGACTGGTAGTGCCCTTGGCTCTGTAGCTCTGTTCTTTACTTGTTTTAGGGAACAGAATGCACTCCTCCAGAGAGGCAGTTGGCAATTTACATCCCGCCCATCAGCATAACAAGGCTCCGTGTTCTCCAGGGCCTGTCTTGCCTTTCTTGTTCTTACACATTTTGTGGATGTCCCTTTTGACCGGTGGGAAGTGATACTTCTTTGTAGTGCAGATTTGCATTGCCCGCTTGCTTGCTTGGCCAAAAAGGGCGTATGCGTTTTCTCCTGAATATATTCAGGAGAAAACGCATACGCCCTTTTTGGCCAAGTGCATCATTGTCGAAGTTGTGCCCCTCTTCCTGTGCTTTAAAGGCGATTCCAACGTACCTCTTGAAATCTGTTTCCTGCTATTCTGCCTCGCTTTCAAGTCCGCCTCGTTGCCTTCCCTCAACAGATTTTTGGACGATAGTTGTCCTTTATTACTCGGCCAGTTTGTGAATTGCTGTGCCCCTGAGCTCCATTTTTCAACTCGCTTTTGGTGAGCTGACCGCAAGTCCAAAATTTTGGTTCAGGACCTATACTGGTTCCCGGTGGGTGGCTGAGAATTTGGTTAATTCTTCTTCCTGCCGGGAAATTACAGTGATATGTGCCCGTCCAAATGCCTAACAGCTACTCTCTCATTGGTTCTCCCTCTTCCCTTTCATCCTCTGCCAAATTGGCAACCTGTGCGAACCAAGAGGTTAAAGGGGCTGTCTCTCCAAGTTGGGAGGTTGATAGTAAAGCAGACGGAAAGTCAAACCGGAGCACCAGGAGAGGGACTATGCGTTGAGTTTTAGAAACCTTTCGTATTCACAGTGTGTCCTTTCTCTAGGTTTCCCGCACATGTTATAGCTGTAGTAATATTCCCTTCAACCTGGAGAGTTCGGACCCATGGAATGGGTGCCATGCATTATTGCTTTAAAGGGTCTGCATTTGCTCACCCAATCTCACCAATCGTCTTAGTCCCAAGTGTCCCTCCTTATGCCACATCCAGCTGTCGTTGTAGATAGGGTCATTCCAGCTTTCATCAGAGACCCTGAAGGAATTGTAAAGAATTTCCCAGTTTTTTTGTTTTGTTTTTGAAATTCCTTTTTATAGTGGGTTTGAGCTGATTCTCGCTGCCATGTTTATGCCAGTCTAGACACACTTGATTCCCTTACGGAGACATATCAATACATAGGTTTTAAGATTCTTACTAGTCAGATATTTTCCTCTGCGGGAAATATGGGGTTTTGAGTCCCTTTCGCTGAGGACGGTGTAGGTCTTGTCTATTCCATAGTTGGTTTTTGGAACGGTACCTGTGCTTTTATCAAACTCTGGTTTTATTCATCACCCCACCTCTCCTTCCCCCTTAAGCAGGTATAAGAGTGTTTTCTAAATGTGAGACACTGTTCTCTTTCCTAACTCAGTTCAAGTGTAGCCATGTTTACAGGATCTTCATAAGTGATATCTTATGATAAGTTTCTTTTTCTGTGTGACTTATTTCACTTAGAATCATCGTACCTGAATCCACCCATTTTGCTGCTACTGGTCTTATGACATTGATTTCATGGCTGAGGGATATTCCATCGTACGTAAGTACCACAATTTTTTGAACCATGTTTATATTTTCTGGGATACTTAAGGTGTATCCAAGTTCAGGTCCTTGTATGCAGTGCAGCCTTAAATTTTGGGGTGGCTCTGTCTTATTGATTTTCGGTTTTCCCAAGGTATATTCCCTAGACTGGTAGTGCCCTTGGCTCTGTAGCTCTGTTCTTTACTTGTTTTAGGGAACAGAATGCACTCCTCCAGAGAGGCAGTTGGCAATTTACATCCCGCCCATCAGCATAACAAGGCTCCCTGTTCTCCAGGGCCTGTCTTGCCTTTCTTGTTCTTACACATTTTGTGGATGTCCCTTTTGACCGGTGGGAAGTGATACTTCTTTGTAGTGCAGATTTGCATTGCCCGCTTGCTTGCTTGGCCAAAAAGGGCGTATGCGTTTTCTCCTGAATATATTCAGGAGAAAACGCATACGCCCTTTTTGGCCAAGTGCATCATTGTCGAAGTTGTGCCCCTCTTCCTGTGCTTTAAAGGCGATTCCAACGTACCTCTTGAAATCTGTTTCCTGCTATTCTGCCTCGCTTTCAAGTCCGCCTCGTTGCCTTCCCTCAACAGATTTTTGGACGATAGTTGTCCTTTATTACTCGGCCAGGTTGTGAATTGCTGTGCCCCTGAGCTCCATTTTTCAACTCGTTTTTGGTGAGCTGACCGCAAGTCCAAAATTTTGGTTCAGGACCTATACTGGTTCCCGGTGGGTGGCTGAGAATTTGGCTAATTCTTCTTCCTGCCGGGAAATTACAGTGATATGTGCCCGTCCAAATGCCTAACAGCTACTCTCTCATTGGTTCTCCCTCTTCCCTTTCATCCTCTGCCAAATTGGCAACCTGTGCGAACCAAGAGGTTAAAGGCGCTGTCTCTCCAAGTTGGGAGGTTGATAGTAAAGCAGACGGAAAGTCAAACCGGAGCACCAGGAGAGGGACTATGCGTTGAGTTTTAGAAACCTTTCGTATTCACAGTGTGTCCGTTCTCTAGGTTTCCCGCACTTGTTATAGCTGTAGTAATATTCCCTTCAACCTGGAGAGTTCGGACCCATGGAATGGGTGCCATGCATTATTGCTTTAAAGGGTCTGCATTTGCTCACCCAATCTCACCAATCGTCTCAGTCCCAAGTGTCCCTCCTTATGCCACATCCAGCTGTCGTTGTAGATAGGGTCATTCCAGCTTTCATCAGAGACCCTGAAGGAATTGTAAAGAATTTCCCAGTTTTTTTGTTTTGTTTTTGAAATTCCTTTTTATAGTGGGTTTGAGCTGATTCTCGCTGCCATGTTTATGCCAGTCTAGACACACTTGATTCCCTTACGGAGACATATCAATACATAGGATTTAAGATTCTTACTAGTCAGATATTTTCCTCTGCGGGAAATATGGGGTTTTGAGTCCCTTTCGCTGAGGACGGTGTAGGTCTTGTCTATTCCATAGTTGGTTTTTGGAACGGTACCTGTGCTTATATCAAACTCTGGTTTTATGCATCACCCCACCTCTCCTTCCCCCTTAAGCAGGTATAAGAGTGTTTTCTAAATGTGAGACACTGTTCTCTTTCCTAACTCAGTTCAAGTGTAGCCATGTTTACAGGATCTTCATAAGTGATATCTTATGATAAGTTTCTTTTTCTGTGTGACTTATTTCAATTAGAATCATCGTACCTGAATCCACCCATTTTGCTGCTACTGGTCTTATGACATTGATTTCATGGCTGAGGGGTATTCCATCGTACGTAAGTACCACAATTTTTTGAACCATGTTTATATTTTCTGGGATACTTAAGGTGTATCCAAGTTGAGGTCCTTGTATGCAGTGCAGCCCTAAATTTTGGGGTGGCTCTGTCTTATTGATTTTCAGTTTTCCCAAGGTATATTCCCTAGACTGGTAGTGCCCTTGGCTCTTTAGCTCTGTTCTTTACTTGTTTTAGGGAACAGAATGCACTCCTCCAGAGAGGCAGTTGGCAATTTACATCCCGCCCATCAGCATAACAAGGCTCCGTGTTCTCCAGGGCCTGTCTTGCCTTTCTTGTTCTTACACATTTTGTGGATGTCCCTTTTGACCGGTGGGAAGTGATACTTCTTTGTAGTGCAGATTTGCATTGCCCGCTTGCTTGCTTGGCCAAAAAGGGCGTATGCGTTTTCTCCTGAATATATTCAGGAGAAAACGCATACGCCCTTTTTGGCCAAGTGCATCATTGTCGAAGTTGTGCCCCTCTTCCTGTGCTTTAAAGGCGATTCCAACGTACCTCTTGAAATCTGTTTCCTGCTATTCTGCCTCGCTTTCAAGTCCGCCTCGTTGCCTTCCCTCAACAGATTTTTGGACGATAGTTGTCCTTTATTACTCGGCCAGTTTGTGAATTGCTGTGCCCCTGAGCTCCATTTTTCAACTCGTTTTTGGTGAGCTGACCGCAAGTCCAAAATTTTGGTTCAGGACCTATACTGGTTCCCGGTGGGTGGCTGAGAATTTGGTTAATTCTTCTTCCTGCCGGGAAATTACAGTGATATGTGCCCGTCCAAATGCCTAACAGCTACTCTCTCATTGGTTCTCCCTCTTCCCTTCCATCCTCTGCCAAATTGGCAACCTGTGCGAACCAAGAGGTTAAAGGGGCTGTCTCTCCAAGTTGGGAGGTTGATAGTAAAGCAGACGGAAAGTCAAACCGGAGCACCAGGAGAGGGACTATGCGTTGAGTTTTAGAAACCTTTCGTATTCACAGTGTGTCCGTTCTCTAGGTTTCCCGCACTTGTTATAGCTGTAGTAATATTCCCTTCAACCTGGAGAGTTCGGACCCATGGAATGGGTGCCATGCATTATTGCTTTAAAGGGTCTGCATTTGCTCACCCAATCTCACCAATCGTCTCAGTCCCAAGTGTCCCTCCTTATGCCACATCCAGCTGTCGTTGTAGATAGGGTCATTCCAGCTTTCATCAGAGACCCTGAAGGAATTGTAAAGAATTTCCCAGTTTTTTTGTTTTGTTTTTGAAATTCCTTTTTATAGTGGGTTTGAGCTGATTCTCGCTGCCATGTTTATGCCAGTCTAGACACACTTGATTCCCTTACGGAGACATATCAATACATAGGTTTTAAGATTCTTACTAGTCAGATATTTTCCTCTGCGGGAAAT
Organism: Hyperoodon ampullatus; assembly: GCF_949752795.1. NCBI lineage: Eukaryota > Metazoa > Chordata > Mammalia > Artiodactyla > Ziphiidae > Hyperoodon > Hyperoodon ampullatus. The sequence goes on from NW_027640436.1 coordinate 294,053, forward strand.
ATGGGGTTTTGAGTCCCTTTCGCTGAGGACGGTGTAGGTCTTGTCTATTCCATAGTTGGTTTTTGGAACGGTACCTGTGCTTATATCAAACTCTGGTTTTATGCATCACCCCACCTCTCCTTCCCCCTTAAGCAGGTATAAGAGTGTTTTCTAAATGTGAGACACTGTTCTCTTTCCTAACTCAGTTCAAGTGTAGCCATGTTTACAGGATCTTCATAAGTGATATCTTATGATAAGTTTCTTTTTCTCTGTGACTTATTTCACTTAGAATCATCGTACCTGAATCCACCCCTTTTGCTGCTACTGGTCTTATGACATTGATTTCATGGCTGAGGGATATTCCATCGTACGTAAGTACCACAATTTTTTGAACCATGTTTATATTTTCTGGGATACTTAAGGTGTATCCAAGTTCAGGTCCTTGTATGCAGTGCAGCCTTAAATTTTGGGGTGGCTCTGTCTTATTGATTTTCGGTTTTCCCAAGGTATATTCCCTAGACTGGTAGTGCCCTTGGCTCTGTAGCTCTGTTCTTTACTTGTTTTAGGGAACAGAATGCACTCCTCCAGAGAGGCAGTTGGCAATTTACATCCCGCCCATCAGCATAACAAGGCTCCCTGTTCTCCAGGGCCTGTCTTGCCTTTCTTGTTCTTACACATTTTGTGGATGTCCCTTTTGACCGGTGGGAAGTGATACTTCTTTGTAGTGCAGATTTGCATTGCCCGCTTGCTTGCTTGGCCAAAAAGGGCGTATGCGTTTTCTCCTGAATATATTCAGGAGAAAACGCATACGCCCTTTTTGGCCAAGTGCATCATTGTCGAAGTTGTGCCCCTCTTCCTGTGCTTTAAAGGCGATTCCAACGTACCTCTTGAAATCTGTTTCCTGCTATTCTGCCTCGCTTTCAAGTCCGCCTCGTTGCCTTCCCTCAACAGATTTTTGGACGATAGTTGTCCTTTATTACTCGGCCAGTTTGTGAATTGCTGTGCCCCTGAGCTCCATTTTTCAACTCGTTTTTGGTGAGCTGACCGCAAGTCCATAATTTTGGTTCAGGACCTATACTGGTTCCCGGTGGGTGGCTGAGAATTTGGTTAATTCTTCTTCCTGCCGGGAAATTACAGTGATATGTGCCCGTCCAAATGCCTAACAGCTACTCTCTCATTGGTTCTCCCTCTTCCCTTTCATCCTCTGCCAAATTGGCAACCTGTGCGAACCAAGAGGTTAAAGGCGCTGTCTCTCCAAGTTGGGAGGTTGATAGTAAAGCAGACGGAAAGTCAAACCGGAGCACCAGGAGAGGGACTATGCGTTGAGTTTTAGAAACCTTTCGTATTCACAGTGTGTCCGTTCTCTAGGTTTCCCGCACATGTTATAGCTGTAGTAATATTCCCTTCAACCTGGAGAGTTCGGACCCATGGAATGGGTGCCATGCATTATTGCTTTAAAGGGTCTGCATTTGCTCACCCAATCTCACCAATCGTCTCAGTCCCAAGTGTCCCTCCTTATGCCACATCCAGCTGTCGTTGTAGATAGGGTCATTCCAGCTTTCATCAGAGACCCTGAAGGAATTGTAAAGAATTTCCCAGTTTTTTTGTTTTGTTTTTGAAATTCCTTTTTATAGTGGGTTTGAGCTGATTCTCGCTGCCATGTTTATGCCAGTCTAGACACACTTGATTCCCTTACGGAGACATATCAATACATAGGTTTTAAGATTCTTACTAGTCAGATATTTTCCTCTGCGGGAAATATGGGGTTTTGAGTCCCTTTCGCTGAGGACGGTGTAGGTCTTGTCTATTCCATAGTTGGTTTTTGGAACGGTACCTGTGCTTATATCAAACTCTGGTTTTATGCATCACCCCACCTCTCCTTCCCCCTTAAGCAGGTATAAGAGTGTTTTCTAAATGTGAGACACTGTTCTCTTTCCTAACTCAGTTCAAGTGTAGCCATGTTTACAGGATCTTCATAAGTGATATCTTATGATAAGTTTCTTTTTCTGTGTGACTTATTTCACTTAGAATCATCGTACCTGAATCCACCCATTTTGCTGCTACTGGTCTTATGACATTGATTTCATGGCTGAGGGATATTCCATCGTACGTAAGTACCACAATTTTTTGAACCATGTTTATATTTTCTGGGATACTTAAGGTGTATCCAAGTTGAGGTCCTTGTATGCAGTGCAGCCCTAAATTTTGGGGTGGCTCTGTCTTATTGATTTTCAGTTTTCCCAAGGTATATTCCCTAGACTGGTAGTGCCCTTGGCTCTGTAGCTCTGTTCTTTACTTGTTTTAGGGAACAGAATGCACTCCTCCAGAGAGGCAGTTGGCAATTTACATCCCGCCCATCAGCATAACAAGGCTCCCTGTTCTCCAGGGCCTGTCTTGCCTTTCTTGTTCTTACACATTTTGTGGATGTCCCTTTTGACCGGTGGGAAGTGATACTTCTTTGTAGTGCAGATTTACATTGCCCGCTTGCTTGCTTGGCCAAAAAGGGCATATGCGTTTTCTCCTGAATATATTCAGGAGAAAACGCATACGCCCTTTTTGGCCAAGTGCATCATTGTCGAAGTTGTGCCCCTCTTCCTGTGCTTTAAAGGCGATTCCAACGTACCTCTTGAAATCTGTTTCCTGCTATTCTGCCTCGCTTTCAAGTCCGCCTCGTTGCCTTCCCTCAACAGATTTTTGGACGATAGTTGTCCTTTATTACTCGGCCAGTTTGTGAATTGCTGTGCCCCTGAGCTCCATTTTTCAACTCGCTTTTGGTGAGCTGACCGCAAGTCCAAAATTTTGGTTCAGGACCTATACTGGTTCCCGGTGGGTGGCTGAGAATTTGGTTAATTCTTCTTCCTGCCGGGAAATTACAGTGATATGTGCCCGTCCAAATGCCTAACAGCTACTCTCTCATTGGTTCTCCCTCTTCCCTTTCATCCTCTGCCAAATTGGCAACCTGTGCGAACCAAGAGGTTAAAGGGGCTGTCTCTCCAAGTTGGGAGGTTGATAGTAAAGCAGACGGAAAGTCAAACCGGAGCACCAGGAGAGGGACTATGCGTTGAGTTTTAGAAACCTTTCGTATTCACAGTGTGTCCGTTCTCTAGGTTTCCCGCACATGTTATAGCTGTAGTAATATTCCCTTCAACCTGGAGAGTTCGGACCCATGGAATGGGTGCCATGCATTATTGCTTTAAAGGGTCTGCATTTGCTCACCCAATCTCACCAATCGTCTCAGTCCCAAGTGTCCCTCCTTATGCCACATCCAGCTGTCGTTGTAGATAGGGTCATTCCAGCTTTCATCAGAGACCCTGAAGGAATTGTAAAGAATTTCCCAGTTTTTTTGTTTTGTTTTTGAAATTCCTTTTTATAGTGGGTTTGAGCTGATTCTCGCTGCCATGTTTATGCCAGTCTAGACACACTTGATTCCCTTACGGAGACATATCAATACATAGGTTTTAAGATTCTTACTAGTCAGATATTTTCCTCTGCGGGAAATATGGGGTTTTGAGTCCCTTTCGCTGAGGACGGTGTAGGTCTTGTCTATTCCATAGTTGGTTTTTGGAACGGTACCTGTGCTTATATCAAACTCTGGTTTTATGCATCACCCCACCTCTCCTTCCCCCTTAAGCAGGTATAAGAGTGTTTTCTAAATGTGAGACACTGTCCTCTTTCCTAACTCAGTTCAAGTGTAGCCATGTTTACAGGATCTTCATAAGTGATATCTTATGATAAGTTTCTTTTTCTGTGTGACTTATTTCACTTAGAATCATCGTACCTGAATCCACCCATTTTGCTGCTACTGGTCTTATGACATTGATTTCATGGCTGAGGGATATTCCATCGTACGTAAGTACCACAATTTTTTGAACCATGTTTATATTTTCTGGGATACTTAAGGTGTATCCAAGTTGAGGTCCTTGTATGCAGTGCAGCCCTAAATTTTGGGGTGGCTCTGTCTTATTGATTTTCAGTTTTCCCAAGGTATATTCCCTAGACTGGTAGTGCCCTTGGCTCTGTAGCTCTGTTCTTTACTTGTTTTAGGGAACAGAATGCACTCCTCCAGAGAGGCAGTTGGCAATTTACATCCCGCCCATCAGCATAACAAGGCTCCCTGTTCTCCAGGGCCTGTCTTGCCTTTCTTGTTCTTACACATTTTGTGGATGTCCCTTTTGACCGGTGGGAAGTGATACTTCTTTGTAGTGCAGATTTGCATTGCCCGCTTGCTTGCTTGGCCAAAAAGGGCGTATGCGTTTTCTCCTGAATATATTCAGGAGAAAACGCATACGCCCTTTTTGGCCAAGTGCATCATTGTCGAAGTTGTGCCCCTCTTCCTGTGCTTTAAAGGCGATTCCAACGTACCTCTTGAAATCTGTTTCCTGCTATTCTGCCTCGCTTTCAAGTCCGCCTCGTTGCCTTCCCTCAACAGATTTTTGGACGACAGTTGTCCTTTATTACTCGGCCAGTTTGTGAATTGCTGTGCCCCTGAGCTCCATTTTTCAACTCGTTTTTGGTGAGCTGACCGCAAGTCCAAAATTTTGGTTCAGGACCTATACTGGTTCCCGGTGGGTGGCTGAGAATTTGGTTAATTCTTCTTCCTGCCGGGAAATTACAGTGATATGTGCCCGTCCAAATGCCTAACAGCTACTCTCTCATTGGTTCTCCCTCTTCCCTTTCATCCACTGCCAAATTGGCAACCTGTGCGAACCAAGAGGTTAAAGGGGCTGTCTCTCCAAGTTGGGAGGTTGATAGTAAAGCAGACGGAAAGTCAAACCGGAGCACCAGGAGAGGGACTATTCGTTGAGTTTTAGAAACCTTTCGTATTCACAGTGTGTCCGTTCTCTAGGTTTCCCGCACATGTTATAGCTGTAGTAATATTCCCTTCAACCTGGAGAGTTCGGACCCATGGAATGGGTGCCATGCATTATTGCTTTAAAGGGTCTGCATTTGCTCACCCAATCTCACCAATCGTCTCAGTCCCAAGTGTCCCTCCTTATGCCACATCCAGCTGTCGTTGTAGATAGGGTCATTCCAGCTTTCATCAGAGACCCTGAAGGAATTGTAAAGAATTTCCCAGTTTTTTTGTTTTGTTTTTGAAATTCCTTTTTATAGTGGGTTTGAGCTGATTCTCGCTGCCATGTTTATGCCAGTCTAGACACACTTGATTCCCTTACGGAGACATATCAATACATAGGTTTTAAGATTCTTACTAGTCAGATATTTTCCTCTGCGGGAAATATGGGGTTTTGAGTCCCTTTCGCTGAGGACGGTGTAGGTCTTGTCTATTCCATAGTTGGTTTTTGGAACGGTACCTGTGCTTATATCAAACTCTGGTTTTATGCATCACCCCACCTCTCCTTCCCCCTTAAGCAGGTATAAGAGTGTTTTCTAAATGTGAGACACTGTTCTCTTTCCTAACTCAGTTCAAGTGTAGCCATGTTTACAGGATCTTCATAAGTGATATCTTATGATAAGTTTCTTTTTCTGTGTGACTTATTTCACTTAGAATCATCGTACCTGAATCCACCCATTTTGCTGCTACTGGTCTTATGACATTGATTTCATGGCTGAGGGATATTCCATCGTACGTAAGTACCACAATTTTTTGAACCATGTTTATATTTTCTGGGATACTTAAGGTGTATCCAAGTTGAGGTCCTTGTATGCAGTGCAGCCCTAAATTTTGGGGTGGCTCTGTCTTATTGATTTTCAGATTTCCCAAGGTATATTCCCTAGACTGGTAGTGCCCTTGGCTCTGTAGCTCTGTTCTTTACTTGTTTTAGGGAACAGAATGCACTCCTCCAGAGAGGCAGTTGGCAATTTACATCCCGCCCATCAGCATAACAAGGCTCCCTGTTCTCCAGGGCCTGTCTTGCCTTTCTTGTTCTTACACATTTTGTGGATGTCCCTTTTGACCGGTGGGAAGTGATACTTCTTTGTAGTGCAGATTTGCATTGCCCGCTTGCTTGCTTGGCCAAAAAGGGCGTATGCGTTTTCTCCTGAATATATTCAGGAGAAAACGCATACGCCCTTTTTGGCCAAGTGCATCATTGTCGAAGTTGTGCCCCTCTTCCTGTGCTTTAAAGGCGATTCCAACGTACCTCTTGAAATCTGTTTCCTGCTATTCTGCCTCGCTTTCAAGTCCGCCTCGTTGCCTTCCCTCAACAGATTTTTGGACGATAGTTGTCCTTTATTACTCGGCCAGTTTGTGAATTGCTGTGCCCCTGAGCTCCATTTTTCAACTCGCTTTTGGTGAGCTGATCGCAAGTCCAAAATTTTGGTTCAGGACCTATACTGGTTCCCGGTGGGTGGCTGAGAATTTGGTTAATTCTTCTTCCTGCCGGGAAATTACAGTGATATGTGCCCGTCCAAATGCCTAACAGCTACTCTCTCATTGGTTCTCCCTCTTCCCTTTCATCCTCTGCCAAATTGGCAACCTGTGCGAACCAAGAGGTTAAAGGGGCTGTCTCTCCAAGTTGGGAGGTTGATAGTAAAGCAGACGGAAAGTCAAACCGGAGCACCAGGGGAGGGACTATGCGTTGAGTTTTAGAAACCTTTCGTATTCACAGTGTGTCCGTTCTCTAGGTTTCCCGCACATGTTATATCTGTAGTAATATTCCCTTCAACCTGGAGTGTTCGGACCCATGGAATGGGTGCCATGCATTATTGCTTTAAAGGGTCTGCATTTGCTCACCCAATCTCACCAATCGTCTCAGTCCCAAGTGTCCCTCCTTATGCCACATCCAGCTGTCGTTGTAGATAGGGTCATTCCAGCCTTCATCAGAGACCCTGAAGGAATTGTAAAGAATTTCCCAGTTTTTTTGTTTTGTTTTTGAAATTCCTTTTTATAGTGGGTTTGAGCTGATTCTCGCTGCCATGTTTATGCCAGTCTAGACACACTTGATTCCCTTACGGAGACATATCAATACATAGGTTTTAAGATTCTTACTAGTCAGATATTTTCCTCTGCGGGAAATATGGGGTTTTGAGTCCCTTTCGCTGAGGACGGTGTAGGTCTTGTCTATTCCATAGTTGGTTTTTGGAACGGTACCTGTGCTTTTATCAAACTCTGGTTTTATGCATCACCCCACCTCTCCTTCCCCCTTAAGCAGGTATAAGAGTGTTTTCTAAATGTGAGACACTGTTCTCTTTCCTAACTCAGTTCAAGTGTAGCCATGTTTACAGGATCTTCATAAGTGATATCTTATGATAAGTTTCTTTTTCTGTGTGACTTATTTCACTTAGAATCATCGTACCTGAATCCACCCATTTTGCTGCTACTGGTCTTATGACATTGATTTCATGGCTGAGGGATATTCCATCGTACGTAAGTACCACAATTTTTTGAACCATGTTTATATTTTCTGGGATACTTAAGGTGTATCCAAGTTGAGGTCCTTGTATGCAGTGCAGCCCTAAATTTTGGGGTGGCTCTGTCTTATTGATTTTCAGTTTTCCCAAGGTATATTCCCTAGACTGGTAGTGCCCTTGGCTCTGTAGCTCTGTTCTTTACTTGTTTTAGGGAACAGAATGCACTCCTCCAGAGAGGCAGTTGGCAATTTACATCCCGCCCATCAGCATAACAAGGCTCCGTGTTCTCCAGGGCCTGTCTTGCCTTTCTTGTTCTTACACATTTTGTGGATGTCCCTTTTGACCGGTGGGAAGTGATACTTCTTTGTAGTGCAGATTTGCATTGCCCGCTTGCTTGCTTGGCCAAAAAGGGCGTATGCGTTTTCTCCTGAATATATTCAGGAGAAAACGCATACGCCCTTTTTGGCCAAGTGCATCATTGTCGAAGTTGTGCCCCTCTTCCTGTGCTTTAAAGGCGATTCCAACGTACCTCTTGAAATCTGTTTCCTGCTATTCTGCCTCGCTTTCAAGTCCGCCTCGTTGCCTTCCCTCAACAGATTTTTGGACGATAGTTGTCCTTTATTACTCGGCCAGTTTGTGAATTGCTGTGCCCCTGAGCTCCATTTTTCAACTCGCTTTTGGTGAGCTGACCGCAAGTCCAAAATTTTGGTTCAGGACCTATACTGGTTCCCGGTGGGTGGCTGAGAATTTGGTTAATTCTTCTTCCTGCCGGGAAATTACAGTGATATGTGCCCGTCCAAATGCCTAACAGCTACTCTCTCATTGGTTCTCCCTCTTCCCATTCATCCTCTGCCAAATTGGCAACCTGTGCGAACCAAGAGGTTAAAGGGGCTGTCTCTCCAAGTTGGGAGGTTGATAGTAAAGCAGACGGAAAGTCAAACCGGAGCACCAGGAGAGGGACTATGCGTTGAGTTTTAGAAACCTTTCGTATTCACAGTGTGTCCTTTCTCTAGGTTTCCCGCACATGTTATAGCTGTAGTAATATTCCCTTCAACCTGGAGAGTTCGGACCCATGGAATGGGTGCCATGCATTATTGCTTTAAAGGGTCTGCATTTGCTCACCCAATCTCACCAATCGTCTTAGTCCCAAGTGTCCCTCCTTATGCCACATCCAGCTGTCGTTGTAGATAGGGTCATTCCAGCTTTCATCAGAGACCCTGAAGGAATTGTAAAGAATTTCCCAGTTTTTTTGTTTTGTTTTTGAAATTCCTTTTTATAGTGGGTTTGAGCTGATTCTCGCTGCCATGTTTATGCCAGTCTAGACACACTTGATTCCCTTACGGAGACATATCAATACATAGGTTTTAAGATTCTTACTAGTCAGATATTTTCCTCTGCGGGAAATATGGGGTTTTGAGTCCCTTTCGCTGAGGACGGTGTAGGTCTTGTCTATTCCATAGTTGGTTTTTGGAACGGTACCTGTGCTTTTATCAAACTCTGGTTTTATTCATCACCCCACCTCTCCTTCCCCCTTAAGCAGGTATAAGAGTGTTTTCTAAATGTGAGACACTGTTCTCTTTCCTAACTCAGTTCAAGTGTAGCCATGTTTACAGGATCTTCATAAGTGATATCTTATGATAAGTTTCTTTTTCTGTGTGACTTATTTCACTTAGAATCATCGTACCTGAATCCACCCATTTTGCTGCTACTGGTCTTATGACATTGATTTCATGGCTGAGGGATATTCCATTGTACGTAAGTACCACAATTTTTTGAACCATGTTTATATTTTCTGGGATACTTAAGGTGTATCCAAGTTCAGGTCCTTGTATGCAGTGCAGCCTTAAATTTTGGGGTGGCTCTGTCTTATTGATTTTCGGTTTTCCCAAGGTATATTCCCTAGACTGGTAGTGCCCTTGGCTCTGTAGCTCTGTTCTTTACTTGTTTTAGGGAACAGAATGCACTCCTCCAGAGAGGCAGTTGGCAATTTACATCCCGCCCATCAGCATAACAAGGCTCCCTGTTCTCCAGGGCCTGTCTTGCCTTTCTTGTTCTTACACATTTTGTGGATGTCCCTTTTGACCGGTGGGAAGTGATACTTCTTTGTAGTGCAGATTTGCATTGCCCGCTTGCTTGCTTGGCCAAAAAGGGCGTATGCGTTTTCTCCTGAATATATTCAGGAGAAAACGCATACGCCCTTTTTGGCCAAGTGCATCATTGTCGAAGTTGTGCCCCTCTTCCTGTGCTTTAAAGGCGATTCCAACGTACCTCTTGAAATCTGTTTCCTGCTATTCTGCCTCGCTTTCAAGTCCGCCTCGTTGCCTTCCCTCAACAGATTTTTGGACGATAGTTGTCCTTTATTACTCGGCCAGGTTGTGAATTGCTGTGCCCCTGAGCTCCATTTTTCAACTCGTTTTTGGTGAGCTGACCGCAAGTCCAAAATTTTGGTTCAGGACCTATACTGGTTCCCGGTGGGTGGCTGAGAATTTGGCTAATTCTTCTTCCTGCCGGGAAATTACAGTGATATGTGCCCGTCCAAATGCCTAACAGCTACTCTCTCATTGGTTCTCCCTCTTCCCTTTCATCCTCTGCCAAATTGGCAACCTGTGCGAACCAAGAGGTTAAAGGCGCTGTCTCTCCAAGTTGGGAGGTTGATAGTAAAGCAGACGGAAAGTCAAACCAGAGCACCAGGAGAGGGACTATGCGTTGAGTTTTAGAAACCTTTCGTATTCACAGTGTGTCCGTTCTCTAGGTTTCCCGCACATGTTATAGCTGTAGTAATATTCCCTTCAACCTGGAGAGTTCGGACCCATGGAATGGGTGCCATGCATTATTGCTTTAAAGGGTCTGCATTTGCTCACCCAATCTCACCAATCGTCTCAGTCCCAAGTGTCCCTCCTTATGCCACATCCAGCTGTCGTTGTAGATAGGGTCATTCCAGCTTTCATCAGAGACCCTGAAGGAATTGTAAAGAATTTCCCAGTTTTTTTGTTTTGTTTTTGAAATTCCTTTTTATAGTGGGTTTGAGCTGATTCTCGCTGCCATGTTTATGCCAGTCTAGACACACTTGATTCCCTTACGGAGACATATCAATACATAGGTTTTAAGATTCTTACTAGTCAGATATTTTCCTCTGCGGGAAATATGGGGTTTTGAGTCCCTTTCGCTGAGGACGGTGTAGGTCTTGTCTATTCCATAGTTGGTTTTTGGAACGGTACCTGTGCTTATATCAAACTCTGGTTTTATTCATCACCCCACCTCTCCTTCCCCCTTAAGCAGGTATAAGAGTGTTTTCTAAATGTGAGACACTGTTCTCTTTCCTAACTCAGTTCAAGTGTAGCCATGTTTACAGGATCTTCATAAGTGATATCTTATGATAAGTTTCTTTTTCTGTGTGACTTATTTCAATTAGAATCATCGTACCTGAATCCACCCATTTTGCTGCTACTGGACTTATGACATTGATTTCATGGCTGAGGGATATTCCATCGTACGTAAGTACCACAATTTTTTGAACCATGTTTATATTTTCTGGGATACTTAAGGTGTATCCAAGTTGAGGTCCTTGTATGCAGTGCAGCCCTAAATTTTGGGGTGGCTCTGTCTTATTGATTTTCAGTTTTCCCAAGGTATATTCCCTAGACTGGTAGTGCCCTTGGCTCTGTAGCTCTGTTCTTTACTTGTTTTAGGGAACAGAATGCACTCCTCCAGAGAGGCAGTTGGCAATTTACATCCCGCCCATCAGCATAACAAGGCTCCGTGTTCTCCAGGGCCTGTCTTGCCTTTCTTGTTCTTACACATTTTGTGGATGTCCCTTTTGACCGGTGGGAAGTGATACTTCTTTGTAGTGCAGATTTGCATTGCCCGCTTGCTTGCTTGGCCAAAAAGGGCGTATGCGTTTTCTCCTGAATATATTCAGGAGAAAACGCATACGCCCTTTTTGGCCAAGTGCATCATTGTCGAAGTTGTGCCCCTCTTCCTGTGCTTTAAAGGCGATTCCAACGTACCTCTTGAAATCTGTTTCCTGCTATTCTGCCTCGCTTTCAAGTCCGCCTCGTTGCCTTCCCTCAACAGATTTTTGGACGATAGTTGTCCTTTATTACTCGGCCAGTTTGTGAATTGCTGTGCCCCTGAGCTCCATTTTTCAACTCGTTTTTGGTGAGCTGACCGCAAGTCCAAAATTTTGGTTCAGGACCTATACTGGTTCCCGGTGGGTGGCTGAGAATTTGGTTAATTCTTCTTCCTGCCGGGAAATTACAGTGATATGTGCCCGTCCAAATGCCTAACAGCTACTCTCTCATTGGTTCTCCCTCTTCCCTTTCATCCTCTGCCAAATTGGCAACCTGTGCGAACCAAGAGGTTAAAGGGGCTGTCTCTCCAAGTTGGGAGGTTGATAGTAAAGCAGACGGAAAGTCAAACCGGAGCACCAGGAGAGGGACTATGCGTTGAGTTTTAGAAACCTTTCGTATTCACAGTGTGTCCGTTCTCTAGGTTTCCCGCACTTGTTATAGCTGTAGTAATATTCCCTTCAACCTGGAGAGTTCGGACCCATGGAATGGGTGCCATGCATTATTGCTTTAAAGGGTCTGCATTTGCTCACCCAATCTCACCAATCGTCTCAGTCCCAAGTGTCCCTCCTTATGCCACATCCAGCTGTCGTTGTAGATAGGGTCATTCCAGCTTTCATCAGAGACCCTGAAGGAATTGTAAAGAATTTCCCAGTTTTTTTGTTTTGTTTTTGAAATTCCTTTTTATAGTGGGTTTGAGCTGATTCTCGCTGCCATGTTTATGCCAGTCTAGACACACTTGATTCCCTTACGGAGACATATCAATACATAGGTTTTAAGATTCTTACTAGTCAGATATTTTCCTCTGCGGGAAATATGGGGTTTTGAGTCCCTTTCGCTGAGGACGGTGTAGGTCTTGTCTATTCCATAGTTGGTTTTTGGAACGGTACCTGTGCTTATATCAAACTCTGGTTTTATGCATCACCCCACCTCTCCTTCCCCCTTAAGCAGGTATAAGAGTGTTTTCTAAATGTGAGACACTGTTCTCTTTCCTAACTCAGTTCAAGTGTAGCCATGTTTACAGGATCTTCATAAGTGATATCTTATGATAAGTTTCTTTTTCTGTGTGACTTATTTCAATTAGAATCATCGTACCTGAATCCACCCATTTTGCTGCTACTGGTCTTATGACATTGATTTCATGGCTGAGGGGTATTCCATCGTACGTAAGTACCACAATTTTTTGAACCATGTTTATATTTTCTGGGATACTTAAGGTGTATCCAAGTTGAGGTCCTTGTATGCAGTGCAGCCCTAAATTTTGGGGTGGCTCTGTCTTATTGATTTTCAGTTTTCCCAAGGTATATTCCCTAGACTGGTAGTGCCCTTGGCTCTGTAGCTCTGTTCTTTACTTGTTTTAGGGAACAGAATGCACTCCTCCAGAGAGGCAGTTGGCAATTTACATCCCGCCCATCAGCATAACAAGGCTCCGTGTTCTCCAGGGCCTGTCTTGCCTTTCTTGTTCTTACACATTTTGTGGATGTCCCTTTTGACCGGTGGGAAGTGATACTTCTTTGTAGTGCAGATTTGCATTGCCCGCTTGCTTGCTTGGCCAAAAAGGGCGTATGCGTTTTCTCCTGAATATATTCAGGAGAAAACGCATACGCCCTTTTTGGCCAAGTGCATCATTGTCGAAGTTGTGCCCCTCTTCCTGTGCTTTAAAGGCGATTCCAACGTACCTCTTGAAATCTGTTTCCTGCTATTCTGCCTCGCTTTCAAGTCCGCCTCGTTGCCTTCCCTCAACAGATTTTTGGACGATAGTTGTCCTTTATTACTCGGCCAGTTTGTGAATTGCTGTGCCCCTGAGCTCCATTTTTCAACTCGTTTTTGGTGAGCTGACCGCAAGTCCAAAATTTTGGTTCAGGACCTATACTGGTTCCCGGTGGGTGGCTGAGAATTTGGTTAATTCTTCTTCCTGCCGGGAAATTACAGTGATATGTGCCCGTCCAAATGCCTAACAGCTACTCTCTCATTGGTTCTCCCTCTTCCCTTTCATCCTCTGCCAAATTGGCAACCTGTGCGAACCAAGAGGTTAAAGGGGCTGTCTCTCCAAGTTGGGAGGTTGATAGTAAAGCAGACGGAAAGTCAAACCGGAGCACCAGGAGAGGGACTATGCGTTGAGTTTTAGAAACCTTTCGTATTCACAGTGTGTCCGTTCTCTAGGTTTCCCGCACATGTTATAGCTGTAGTAATATTCCCTTCAACCTGGAGAGTTCGGACCCATGGAATGGGTGCCATGCATTATTGCTTTAAAGGGTCTGCATTTGCTCACCCAATCTCACCAATCGTCTCAGTCCCAAGTGTCCCTCCTTATGCCACATCCAGCTGTCGTTGTAGATAGGGTCATTCCAGCTTTCATCAGAGACCCTGAAGGAATTGTAAAGAATTTCCCAGTTTTTTTGTTTTGTTTTTGAAATTCCTTTTTATAGTGGGTTTGAGCTGATTCTCGCTGCCATGTTTATGCCAGTCTAGACACACTTGATTCCCTTACGGAGACATATCAATACATAGGTTTTAAGATTCTTACTAGTCAGATATTTTCCTCTGCGGGAAATATGGGGTTTTGAGTCCCTTTCGCTGAGGACGGTGTAGGTCTTGTCTATTCCATAGTTGGTTTTTGGAACGGTACCTGTGCTTATATCAAACTCTGGTTTTATGCATCACCCCACCTCTCCTTCCCCCTTAAGCAGGTATAAGAGTGTTTTCTAAATGTGAGACACTGTTCTCTTTCCTAACTCAGTTCAAGTGTAGCCATGTTTACAGGATCTTCATAAGTGATATCTTATGATAAGTTTCTTTTTCTGTGTGACTTATTTCACTTAGAATCATCGTACCTGAATCCACCCATTTTGCTGCTACTGGTCTTATGACATTGATTTCATGGCTGAGGGATATTCCATCGTACGTAAGTACCACAATTTTTTGAACCATGTTTATATTTTCTGGGATACTTAAGGTGTATCCAAGTTGAGGTCCTTGTATGCAGTGCAGCCTTAAATTTTGGGGTGGCTCTGTCTTATTGATTTTCAGTTTTCCCAAGGTATATTCCCTAGACTGGTAGTGCCCTTGGCTCTGTAGCTCTGTTCTTTACTTGTTTTAGGGAACAGAATGCACTCCTCCAGAGAGGCAGTTGGCAATTTACATCCCGCCCATCAGCATAACAAGGCTCCCTGTTCTCCAGGGCCTGTCTTGCCTTTCTTGTTCTTACACATTTTGTGGATGTCCCTTTTGACCGGTGGGAAGTGATACTTCTTTGTAGTGCAGATTTGCATTGCCCGCTTGCTTGCTTGGCCAAAAAGGGCGTATGCGTTTTCTCCTGAATATATTCAGGAGAAAACGCATACGCCCTTTTTGGCCAAGTGCATCATTGTCGAAGTTGTGGCCCTCTTCCTGTGCTTTAAAGGCGATTCCAACGTACCTCTTGAAATCTGTTTCCTGCTCTTCTGCCTCGCTTTCAAGTCCGCCTCGTTGCCTTCCCTCAACAGATTTTTGGACGATAGTTGTCCTTTATTACTCGGCCAGTTTGTGAATTGCTGTGCCCCTGAGCTCCATTTTTCAACTCGCTTTTGGTGAGCTGACCGCAAGTCCAAAATTTTGGTTCAGGACCTATACTGGTTCCCGGTGGGTGGCTGAGAATTTGGTTAATTCTTCTTCCTGCCGGGAAATTACAGTGATATGTGCCCGTCCAAATGCCTAACAGCTACTCTCTCATTGGTTCTCCCTCTTCCCTTTCATCCTCTGCCAAATTGGCAACCTGTGCGAACCAAGAGGTTAAAGGGGCTGTCTCTCCAAGTTGGGAGGTTGATAGTAAAGCAGACGGAAAGTCAAACCGGAGCACCAGGGGAGGGACTATGCGTTGAGTTTTAGAAACCTTTCGTATTCACAGTGTGTCCGTTCTCTAGGTTTCCCGCACATGTTATAGCTGTAGTAATATTCCCTTCAACCTGGAGAGTTCGGACCCATGGAATTGGTGCCATGCATTATTGCTTTAAAGGGTCTGCATTTGCTCACCCAATCTCACCAATCGTCTCAGTCCCAAGTGTCCCTCCTTATGCCACATCCAGCTGTCGTTGTAGATAGGGTCATTCCAGCCTTCATCAGAGACCCTGAAGGAATTGTAAAGAATTTCCCAGTTTTTTTGTTTTGTTTTTGAAATTCCTTTTTATAGTGGGTTTGAGCTGATTCTCGCTGCCATGTTTATGCCAGTCTAGACACACTTGATTCCCTTACGGAGACATATCAATACATAGGTTTTAAGATTCTTACTAGTCAGATATTTTCCTCTGCGGGAAATATGGGGTTTTCAGTCCGTTTCGCTGAGGACGGTGTAGGTCTTGTCTATTCCATAGTTGGTTTTTGGAACGGTACCTGTGCTTATATCAAACTCTGGTTTTATGCATCACCCCACCTCTCCTTCCCCCTTAAGCAGGTATAAGAGTGTTTTCTAAATGTGAGACACTGTCCTCTTTCCTAACTCAGTTCAAGTGTAGCCATGTTTACAGGATCTTCATAAGTGATATCTTATGATAAGTTTCTTTTTCTGTGTGACTTATTTCACTTAGAATCATCGTACCTGAATCCACCCATTTTGCTGCTACTGGTCTTATGACATTGATTTCATGGCTGAGGGATATTCCATCGTACGTAAGTACCACAATTTTTTGAACCATGTTTATATTTTCTGGGATACTTAAGGTGTATCCAAGTTGAGGTCCTTGTATGCAGTGCAGCCCTAAATTTTGGGGTGGCTCTGTCTTATTGATTTTCAGTTTTCCCAAGGTATATTCCCTAGACTGGTAGTGCCCTTGGCTCTGTAGCTCTGTTCTTTACTTGTTTTAGGGAACAGAATGCACTCCTCCAGAGAGGCAGTTGGCAATTTACATCCCGCCCATCAGCATAACAAGGCTCCCTGTTCTCCAGGGCCTGTCTTGCCTTTCTTGTTCTTACACATTTTGTGGATGTCCCTTTTGACCGGTGGGAAATGATACTTCTTTGTAGTGCAGATTTGCATTGTCCGCTTGCTTGCTTGGCCAAAAAGGGCGTATGCGTTTTCTCCTGAATATATTCAGGAGAAAACTCATACGCCCTTTTTGGCCAAGTGCATCATTGTCGAAGTTGTGCCCCTCTTCCTGTGCTTTAAAGGTGATTCCAACGTACCTCTTGAAATCTGTTTCCTGCTATTCTGCCTCGCTTTCAAGTCCGCCTCGTTGCCTTCCCTCAACAGATTTTTGGACGATAGTTGTCCTTTATTACTCGGCCAGTTTGTGAATTGCTGTGCCCCTGAGCTCCATATTTCAACTCGCTTTTGGTGAGCTGACCGCAAGTCCAAAATTTTGGTTCAGGACCTATACTGGTTCCCGGTGGGTGGCTGAGAATTTGGTTAATTCTTCTTCCTGCCGGGAAATTACAGTGATATGTGCCCGTCCAAATGCCTAACAGCTACTCTCTCATTGGTTCTCCCTCTTCCCTTTCATCCTCTGCCAAATTGGCAACCTGTGCGAACCAAGAGGTTAAAGGGGCTGTCTCTCCAAGTTGGGAGGTTGATAGTAAAGCAGACGGAAAGTCAAACCGGAGCACCAGGGGAGGGACTATGCGTTGAGTTTTAGAAACCTTTCGTATTCACTGTGTGTCCGTTCTCTAGGTTTCCCGCACATGTTATAGCTGTAGTAATATTCCCTTCAACCTGGAGAGTTCGGACCCATGGAATGGGTGCCATGCATTATTGCTTTAAAGGGTCTGCATTTGCTCACCCAATCTCACCAATCGTCTCAGTCCCAAGTGTCCCTCCTTATGCCACATCCAGCTGTCGTTGTAGATAGGGTCATTCCAGCCTTCATCAGAGACCCTGAAGGAATTGTAAAGAATTTCCCAGTTTTTTTGTTTTGTTTTTGAAATTCCTTTTTATAGTGGGTTTGAGCTGATTCTCGCTGCCATGTTTATGCCAGTCTAGACACACTTGATTCCCTTATGGAGACATATCAATACATAGGTTTTAAGATTCTTACTAGTCAGATATTTTCCTCTGCGGGAAATATGGGGTTTTGAGTCCCTTTCGCTGAGGACGGTGTAGGTCTTGTCTATTCCATAGTTGGTTTTTGGAACGGTACCTGTGCTTATATCAAACTCTGGTTTTATGCATCACCCCACCTCTCCTTCCCCCTTAAGCAGGTATAAGAGTGTTTTCTAAATGTGAGACACTGTCCTCTTTCCTAACTCAGTTCAAGTGTAGCCATGTTTACAGGATCTTCATAAGTGATATCTTATGATAAGTTTCTTTTTCTGTGTGACTTATTTCACTTAGAATCATCGTACCTGAATCCACCCATTTTGCTGCTACTGGTCTTATGACATTGATTTCATGGCTGAGGGATATTCCATCGTACGTAAGTACCACAATTTTTTGAACCATGTTTATATTTTCTGGGATACTTAAGGTGTATCCAAGTTGAGGTCCTTGTATGCAGTGCAGCCCTAAATTTTGGGGTGGCTCTGTCTTATTGATTTTCAGTTTTCCCAAGGTATATTCCCTAGACTGGTAGTGCCCTTGGCTCTGTAGCTCTGTTCTTTACTTGTTTTAGGGAACAGAATGCACTCCTCCAGAGAGGCAGTTGGCAATTTACATCCCGCCCATCAGCATAACAAGGCTCCGTGTTCTCCAGGGCCTGTCTTGCCTTTCTTGTTCTTACACATTTTGTGGATGTCCCTTTTGACCGGTGGGAAGTGATACTTCTTTGTAGTGCAGATTTGCATTGCCCGCTTGCTTGCTTGGCCAAAAAGGGCGTATGCGTTTTCTCCTGAATATATTCAGGAGAAAACGCATACGCCCTTTTTGGCCAAGTGCATCATTGTCGAAGTTGTGCCCCTCTTCCTGTGCTTTAAAGGCGATTCCAACGTACCTCTTGAAATCTGTTTCCTGCTATTCTGCCTCGCTTTCAAGTCCGCCTCGTTGCCTTCCCTCAACAGATTTTTGGACGATAGTTGTCCTTTATTACTCGGCCAGTTTGTGAATTGCTGTGCCCCTGAGCTCCATTTTTCAACTCGCTTTTGGTGAGCTGACCGCAAGTCCAAAATTTTGGTTCAGGACCTATACTGGTTCCCGGTGGGTGGCTGAGAATTTGGTTAATTCTTCTTCCTGCCGGGAAATTACAGTGATATGTGCCCGTCCAAATGCCTAACAGCTACTCTCTCATTGGTTCTCCCTCTTCCCTTTCATCCTCTGCCAAATTGGCAACCTGTGCGAACCAAGAGGTTAAAGGGGCTGTCTCTCCAAGTTGGGAGGTTGATAGTAAAGCAGACGGAAAGTCAAACCGGAGCACCAGGAGAGGGACTATGCGTTGAGTTTTAGAAACCTTTCGTATTCACAGTGTGTCCGTTCTCTAGGTTTCCCGCACATGTTATAGCTGTAGTAATATTCCCTTCAACCTGGAGAGTTCGGACCCATGGAATGGGTGCCATGCATTATTGCTTTAAAGGGTCTGCATTTGCTCACCCAATCTCACCAATCGTCTCAGTCCCAAGTGTCCCTCCTTATGCCACATCCAGCTGTCGTTGTAGATAGGGTCATTCCAGCTTTCATCAGAGACCCTGAAGGAATTGTAAAGAATTTCCCAGTTTTTTTGTTTTGTTTTTGAAATTCCTTTTTATAGTGGGTTTGAGCTGATTCTCGCTGCCATGTTTATGCCAGTCTAGACACACTTGATTCCCTTACGGAGACATATCAATACATAGGTTTTAAGATTCTTACTAGTCAGATACTTTCCTCTGCGGGAAATATGGGGTTTTGAGTCCCTTTCGCTGAGGACGGTGTAGGTCTTGTCTATTCCATAGTTGGTTTTTGGAACGGTACCTGTGCTTATATCAAACTCTGGTTTTATGCATCACCCCACCTCTCCTTCCCCCTTAAGCAGGTATAAGAGTGTTTTCTAAATGTGAGACACTGTTCTCTTTCCTAACTCAGTTCAAGTGTAGCCATGTTTACAGGATCTTCATAAGTGATATCTTATGATAAGTTTCTTTTTCTGTGTGACTTATTTCACTTAGAATCATCGTACCTGAATCCACCCATTTTGCTGCTACTGGTCTTATGACATTGATTTCATGGCTGAGGGATATTCCATCGTACGTAAGTACCACAATTTTTTGAACCATGTTTATATTTTCTGGGATACTTAAAGTGTATCCAAGTTGAGGTCCTTGTATGCAGTGCAGCCCTAAATTTTGGGGTGGCTCTGTCTTATTGATTTTCAGTTTTCCCAAGGTATATTCCCTAGGCTGGTAGTGCCCTTGGCTCTGTAGCTCTGTTCTTTACTTGTTTTAGGGAACAGAATGCACTCCTCCAGAGAGGCAGTTGGCAATTTACATCCCGCCCATCAGCATAACTAGGCTCCCTGTTCTCCAGGGCCTGTCTTGCCTTTCTTGTTCTTACACATATTGTGGATGTCCCTTTTGACCGGTGGGAAGTGATACTTCTTTGTAGTGCAGATTTGCATTGCCCGCTTGCTTGCTTGGCCAAAAAGGGCGTATGCGTTTTCTCCTGAATATATTCAGGAGAAAACGCATACGCCCTTTTTGGCCAAGTGCATCATTGTCGAAGTTGTGCCCCTCTTCCTGTGCTTTAAAGGCGATTCCAACGTACCTCTTGAAATCTGTTTCCTGCTATTCTGCCTCGCTTTCAAGTCCGCCTCGTTGCCTTCCCTCAACAGATTTTTGGACGATAGTTGTCCTTTATTACTCGGCCAGTTTGTGAATTGCTGTGCCCCTGAGCTCCATTTTTCAACTCGCTTTTGGTGAGCTTACCGCAAGTCCAAAATTTTGGTTCAGGACCTATACTGGTTCCCGGTGGGTGGCTGAGAATTTGGTTAATTCTTCTTCCTGCCGGGAAATTACAGTGATATGTGCCCGTCCAAATGCCTAACAGCTACTCTCTCATTGGTTCTCCCTCTTCCCTTTCATGCTCTGCCAAATTGGCAACCTGTGCGAACCAAGAGGTTAAAGGGGCTGTCTCTCCAAGTTGGGAGGTTGATAGTAAAGCAGACGGAAAGTCAAAGCGGAGCACCAGGGGAGGGACTATGCGTTGAGTTTTAGAAACCTTTCGTATTCACAGTGTGTCCGTTCTCTAGGTTTCCCGCACATGTTATAGCTGTAGTAATATTCCCTTCAACCTGGAGAGTTCGGACCCATGGAATGGGTGCCATGCATTATTGCTTTAAAGGGTCTGCATTTGCTCACCCAATCTCACCAATCGTCTCAGTCCCAAGTGTCCCTCCTTATGCCACATCCAGCTGTCGTTGTAGATAGGGTCATTCCAGCTTTCATCAGAGACCCTGAAGGAATTGTAAAGAATTTCCCAGTTTTTTTGTTTTGTTTTTGAAATTCCTTTTTATAGTGGGTTTGAGCTGATTCTCGCTGCCATGTTTATGCCAGTCTAGACACACTTGATTCCCTTACGGAGACATATCAATACATAGGTTTTAAGATTCTTACTAGTCAGATATTTTCCTCTGCGGGAAATATGGGGTTTTGAGTCCCTTTCGCTGAGGACGGTGTAGGTCTTGTCTATTCCATAGTTGGTTTTTGGAATGGTACCTGTGCTTATATCAAACTCTGGTTTTATGCATCACCCCACCTCTCCTTCCCCCTTAAGCAGGTATAAGAGTGTTTTCTAAATGTGAGACACTGTTCTCTTTCCTAACTCAGTTCAAGTGTAGCCATGTTTACAGGATCTTCATAAGTGATATCTTATGATAAGTTTCTTTTTCTGTGTGACTTATTTCACTTAGAATCATCGTACCTGAATCCACCCATTTTGCTGCTACTGGTCTTATGACATTGATTTCATGGCTGAGGGATATTCCATCGTACGTAAGTACCACAATTTTTTGAACCATGTTTATATTTTCTGGGATACTTAAGGTGTATCCAAGTTGAGGTCCTTGTATGCAGTGCAGCCCTAAATTTTGGGGTGGCTCTGTCTTATTGATTTTCAGTTTTCCCAAGGTATATTCCCTAGACTGGTAGTGCCCTTGGCTCTGTAGCTCTGTTCTTTACTTGTTTTAGGGAACAGAATGCACTCCTCCAGAGAGGCAGTTGGCAATTTACATCCCGCCCATCAGCATAACAAGGCTCCCTGTTCTCCAGGGCCTGTCTTGCCTTTCTTGTTCTTACACATTTTGTGGATGTCCCTTTTGACCGGTGGGAAGTGATACTTCTTTGTAGTGCAGATTTGCATTGCCCGCTTGCTTGCTTGGCCAAAAAGGGCGTATGCGTTTTCTCCTGAATATATTCAGGAGAAAACGCATACGCCCTTTTTGGCCAAGTGCATCATTGTCGAAGTTGTGCCCCTCTTCCTGTGCTTTAAAGGCGATTCCAACGTACCTCTTGAAATCTGTTTCCTGCTATTCTGCCTCGCTTTCAAGTCCGCCTCGTTGCCTTCCCTCAACAGATTTTTGGACGATAGTTGTCCTTTATTACTCGGCCAGTTTGTGAATTGCTGTGCCCCTGAGCTCCATTTTTCAACTCGCTTTTGGTGAGCTGACCGCAAGTCCAAAATTTTGGTTCAGGACCTATACTGGTTCCCGGTGGGTGGCTGAGAATTTGGTTAATTCTTCTTCCTGCCGGGAAATTACAGTGATATGTGCCCGTCCAAATGCCTAACAGCTACTCTCTCATTGGTTCTCCCTCTTCCCTTTCATCCTCTGCCAAATTGGCAACCTGTGCGAACCAAGAGGTTAAAGGGGCTGTCTCTCCAAGTTGGGAGGTTGATAGTAAAGCAGACGGAAAGTCAAACCGGAGCACCAGGAGAGGGACTATGCGTTGAGTTTTAGAAACCTTTCGTATTCACAGTGTGTCCGTTCTCTAGGTTTCCCGCACATGTTATAGCTGTAGTAATATTCCCTTCAACCTGGAGAGTTCGGACCCATGGAATGGGTGCCATGCATTATTGCTTTAAAGGGTCTGCATTTGCTCACCCAATCTCACCAATCGTCTCAGTCCCAAGTGTCCCTCCTTATGCCACATCCAGCTGTCGTTGTAGATAGGGTCATTCCAGCTTTCATCAGAGACCCTGAAGGAATTGTAAAGAATTTCCCAGTTTTTTTGTTTTGTTTTTGAAATTCCTTTTTATAGTGGGTTTGAGCTGATTCTCGCTGCCATGTTTATGCCAGTCTAGACACACTTGATTCCCTTACGGAGACATATCAATACATAGGTTTTAAGATTCTTACTAGTCAGATATTTTCCTCTGCGGGAAATATGGGGTTTTGAGTCCCTTTCGCTGAGGACGGTGTAGGTCTTGTCTATTCCATAGTTGGTTTTTGGAACGGTACCTGTGCTTATATCAAACTCTGGTTTTATGCATCACCCCACCTCTCCTTCCCCCTTAAGCAGGTATAAGAGTGTTTTCTAAATGTGAGACACTGTCCTCTTTCCTAACTCAGTTCAAGTGTAGCCATGTTTACAGGATCTTCATAAGTGATATCTTATGATAAGTTTCTTTTTCTGTGTGACTTATTTCACTTAGAATCATCGTACCTGAATCCACCCATTTTGCTGCTACTGGTCTTATGACATTGATTTCATGGCTGAGGGATATTCCATCGTACGTAAGTACCACAATTTTTTGAACCATGTTTATATTTTCTGGGATACTTAAGGTGTATCCAAGTTGAGGTCCTTGTATGCAGTGCAGCCCTAAATTTTGGGGTGGCTCTGTCTTATTGATTTTCAGTTTTCCCAAGGTATATTCCCTAGACTGGTAGTGCCCTTGGCTCTGTAGCTCTGTTCTTTACTTGTTTTAGGGAACAGAATGCACTCCTCCAGAGAGGCAGTTGGCAATTTACATCCCGCCCATCAGCATAACAAGGCTCCCTGTTCTCCAGGGCCTGTCTTGCCTTTCTTGTTCTTACACATTTTGTGGATGTCCCTTTTGACCGGTGGGAAGTGATACTTCTTTGTAGTGCAGATTTGCATTGCCCGCTTGCTTGCTTGGCCAAAAAGGGCGTATGCGTTTTCTCCTGAATATATTCAGGAGAAAACGCATACGCCCTTTTTGGCCAAGTGCATCATTGTCGAAGTTGTGCCCCTCTTCCTGTGCTTTAAAGGCGATTCCAACGTACCTCTTGAAATCTGTTTCCTGCTATTCTGCCTCGCTTTCAAGTCCGCCTCGTTGCCTTCCCTCAACAGATTTTTGGACGACAGTTGTCCTTTATTACTCGGCCAGTTTGTGAATTGCTGTGCCCCTGAGCTCCATTTTTCAACTCGTTTTTGGTGAGCTGACCGCAAGTCCAAAATTTTGGTTCAGGACCTATACTGGTTCCCGGTGGGTGGCTGAGAATTTGGTTAATTCTTCTTCCTGCCGGGAAATTACAGTGATATGTGCCCGTCCAAATGCCTAACAGCTACTCTCTCATTGGTTCTCCCTCTTCCCTTTCATCCTCTGCCAAATTGGCAACCTGTGCGAACCAAGAGGTTAAAGGGGCTGTCTCTCCAAGTTGGGAGGTTGATAGTAAAGCAGACGGAAAGTCAAACCGGAGCACCAGGAGAGGGACTATGCGTTGAGTTTTAGAAACCTTTCGTATTCACAGTGTGTCCGTTCTCTAGGTTTCCCGCACATGTTATAGCTGTAGTAATATTCCCTTCAACCTGGAGAGTTCGGACCCATGGAATGGGTGCCATGCATTATTGCTTTAAAGGGTCTGCATTTGCTCACCCAATCTCACCAATCGTCTCAGTCCCAAGTGTCCCTCCTTATGCCACATCCAGCTGTCGTTGTAGATAGGGTCATTCCAGCTTTCATCAGAGACCCTGAAGGAATTGTAAAGAATTTCCCAGTTTTTTTGTTTTGTTTTTGAAATTCCTTTTTATAGTGGGTTTGAGCTGATTCTCGCTGCCATGTTTATGCCAGTCTAGACACACTTGATTCCCTTACGGAGACATATCAATACATAGGTTTTAAGATTCTTACTAGTCAGATACTTTCCTCTGCGGGAAATATGGGGTTTTGAGTCCCTTTCGCTGAGGACGGTGTAGGTCTTGTCTATTCCATAGTTGGTTTTTGGAACGGTACCTGTGCTTATATCAAACTCTGGTTTTATGCATCACCCCACCTCTCCTTCCCCCTTAAGCAGGTATAAGAGTGTTTTCTAAATGTGAGACACTGTTCTCTTTCCTAACTCAGTTCAAGTGTAGCCATGTTTACAGGATCTTCATAAGTGATATCTTATGATAAGTTTCTTTTTCTGTGTGACTTATTTCACTTAGAATCATCGTACCTGAATCCACCCATTTTGCTGCTACTGGTCTTATGACATTGATTTCATGGCTGAGGGATATTCCATCGTACGTAAGTACCACAATTTTTTGAACCATGTTTATATTTTCTGGGATACTTAAAGTGTATCCAAGTTGAGGTCCTTGTATGCAGTGCAGCCCTAAATTTTGGGGTGGCTCTGTCTTATTGATTTTCAGTTTTCCCAAGGTATATTCCCTAGGCTGGTAGTGCCCTTGGCTCTGTAGCTCTGTTCTTTACTTGTTTTAGGGAACAGAATGCACTCCTCCAGAGAGGCAGTTGGCAATTTACATCCCGCCCATCAGCATAACAAGGCTCCCTGTTCTCCAGGGCCTGTCTTGCCTTTCTTGTTCTTACACATATTGTGGATGTCCCTTTTGACCGGTGGGAAGTGATACTTCTTTGTAGTGCAGATTTGCATTGCCCGCTTGCTTGCTTGGCCAAAAAGGGCGTATGCGTTTTCTCCTGAATATATTCAGGAGAAAACGCATACGCCCTTTTTGGCCAAGTGCATCATTGTCGAAGTTGTGCCCCTCTTCCTGTGCTTTAAAGGCGATTCCAACGTACCTCTTGAAATCTGTTTCCTGCTATTCTGCCTCGCTTTCAAGTCCGCCTCGTTGCCTTCCCTCAACAGATTTTTGGACGATAGTTGTCCTTTATTACTCGGCCAGTTTGTGAATTGCTGTGCCCCTGAGCTCCATTTTTCAACTCGCTTTTGGTGAGCTTACCGCAAGTCCAAAATTTTGGTTCAGGACCTATACTGGTTCCCGGTGGGTGGCTGAGAATTTGGTTAATTCTTCTTCCTGCCGGGAAATTACAGTGATATGTGCCCGTCCAAATGCCTAACAGCTACTCTCTCATTGGTTCTCCCTCTTCCCTTTCATGCTCTGCCAAATTGGCAACCTGTGCGAACCAAGAGGTTAAAGGGGCTGTCTCTCCAAGTTGGGAGGTTGATAGTAAAGCAGACGGAAAGTCAAAGCGGAGCACCAGGGGAGGGACTATGCGTTGAGTTTTAGAAACCTTTCGTATTCACAGTGTGTCCGTTCTCTAGGTTTCCCGCACATGTTATAGCTGTAGTAATATTCCCTTCAACCTGGAGAGTTCGGACCCATGGAATGGGTGCCATGCATTATTGCTTTAAAGGGTCTGCATTTGCTCACCCAATCTCACCAATCGTCTCAGTCCCAAGTGTCCCTCCTTATGCCACATCCAGCTGTCGTTGTAGATAGGGTCATTCCAGCTTTCATCAGAGACCCTGAAGGAATTGTAAAGAATTTCCCAGTTTTTTTGTTTTGTTTTTGAAATTCCTTTTTATAGTGGGTTTGAGCTGATTCTCGCTGCCATGTTTATGCCAGTCTAGACACACTTGATTCCCTTACGGAGACATATCAATACATAGGTTTTAAGATTCTTACTAGTCAGATATTTTCCTCTGCGGGAAATATGGGGTTTTGAGTCCCTTTCGCTGAGGACGGTGTAGGTCTTGTCTATTCCATAGTTGGTTTTTGGAACGGTACCTGTGCTTATATCAAACTCTGGTTTTATGCATCACCCCACCTCTCCTTCCCCCTTAAGCAGGTATAAGAGTGTTTTCTAAATGTGAGACACTGTTCTCTTTCCTAACTCAGTTCAAGTGTAGCCATGTTTACAGGATCTTCATAAGTGATATCTTATGATAAGTTTCTTTTTCTGTGTGACTTATTTCACTTAGAATCATCGTACCTGAATCCACCCATTTTGCTGCTACTGGTCTTATGACATTGATTTCATGGCTGAGGGATATTCCATCGTACGTAAGTACCACAATTTTTTGAACCATGTTTATATTTTCTGGGATACTTAAGGTGTATCCAAGTTGAGGTCCTTGTATGCAGTGCAGCCCTAAATTTTGGGGTGGCTCTGTCTTATTGATTTTCAGTTTTCCCAAGGTATATTCCCTAGACTGGTAGTGCCCTTGGCTCTGTAGCTCTGTTCTTTACTTGTTTTAGGGAACAGAATGCACTCCTCCAGAGAGGCAGTTGGCAATTTACATCCCGCCCATCAGCATAACAAGGCTCCCTGTTCTCCAGGGCCTGTCTTGCCTTTCTTGTTCTTACACATTTTGTGGATGTCCCTTTTGACCGGTGGGAAGTGATACTTCTTTGTAGTGCAGATTTACATTGCCCGCTTGCTTGCTTGGCCAAAAAGGGCGTATGCGTTTTCTCCTGAATATATTCAGGAGAAAACGCATACGCCCTTTTTGGCCAAGTGCATCATTGTCGAAGTTGTGCCCCTCTTCCTGTGCTTTAAAGGCGATTCCAACGTACCTCTTGAAATCTGTTTCCTGCTATTCTGCCTCGCTTTCAAGTCCGCCTCGTTGCCTTCCCTCAACAGATTTTTGGACGATAGTTGTCCTTTATTACTCGGCCAGTTTGTGAATTGCTGTGCCCCTGAGCTCCATTTTTCAACTCGCTTTTGGTGAGCTGACCGCAAGTCCAAAATTTTGGTTCAGGACCTATACTGGTTCCCGGTGGGTGGCTGAGAATTTGGTTAATTCTTCTTCCTGCCGGGAAATTACAGTGATATGTGCCCGTCCAAATGCCTAACAGCTACTCTCTCATTGGTTCTCCCTCTTCCCTTTCATCCTCTGCCAAATTGGCAACCTGTGCGAACCAAGAGGTTAAAGGGGCTGTCTCTCCAAGTTGGGAGGTTGATAGTAAAGCAGACGGAAAGTCAAACCGGAGCACCAGGAGAGGGACTATGCGTTGAGTTTTAGAAACCTTTCGTATTCACAGTGTGTCCGTTCTCTAGGTTTCCCGCACATGTTATAGCTGTAGTAATATTCCCTTCAACCTGGAGAGTTCGGACCCATGGAATGGGTGCCATGCATTATTGCTTTAAAGGGTCTGCATTTGCTCACCCAATCTCACCAATCGTCTCAGTCCCAAGTGTCCCTCCTTATGCCACATCCAGCTGTCGTTGTAGATAGGGTCATTCCAGCTTTCATCAGAGACCCTGAAGGAATTGTAAAGAATTTCCCAGTTTTTTTGTTTTGTTTTTGAAATTCCTTTTTATAGTGGGTTTGAGCTGATTCTCGCTGCCATGTTTATGCCAGTCTAGACACACTTGATTCCCTTACGGAGACATATCAATACATAGGTTTTAAGATTCTTACTAGTCAGATATTTTCCTCTGCGGGAAATATGGGGTTTTGAGTCCCTTTCGCTGAGGACGGTGTAGGTCTTGTCTATTCCATAGTTGGTTTTTGGAACGGTACCTGTGCTTATATCAAACTCTGGTTTTATGCATCACCCCACCTCTCCTTCCCCCTTAAGCAGGTATAAGAGTGTTTTCTAAATGTGAGACACTGTCCTCTTTCCTAACTCAGTTCAAGTGTAGCCATGTTTACAGGATCTTCATAAGTGATATCTTATGATAAGTTTCTTTTTCTGTGTGACTTATTTCACTTAGAATCATCGTACCTGAATCCACCCATTTTGCTGCTACTGGTCTTATGACATTGATTTCATGGCTGAGGGATATTCCATCGTACGTAAGTACCACAATTTTTTGAACCATGTTTATATTTTCTGGGATACTTAAGGTGTATCCAAGTTGAGGTCCTTGTATGCAGTGCAGCCCTAAATTTTGGGGTGGCTCTGTCTTATTGATTTTCAGTTTTCCCAAGGTATATTCCCTAGACTGGTAGTGCCCTTGGCTCTGTAGCTCTGTTCTTTACTTGTTTTAGGGAACAGAATGCACTCCTCCAGAGAGGCAGTTGGCAATTTACATCCCGCCCATCAGCATAACAAGGCTCCCTGTTCTCCAGGGCCTGTCTTGCCTTTCTTGTTCTTACACATTTTGTGGATGTCCCTTTTGACCGGTGGGAAGTGATACTTCTTTGTAGTGCAGATTTGCATTGCCCGCTTGCTTGCTTGGCCAAAAAGGGCGTATGCGTTTTCTCCTGAATATATTCAGGAGAAAACGCATACGCCCTTTTTGGCCAAGTGCATCATTGTCGAAGTTGTGCCCCTCTTCCTGTGCTTTAAAGGCGATTCCAACGTACCTCTTGAAATCTGTTTCCTGCTATTCTGCCTCGCTTTCAAGTCCGCCTCGTTGCCTTCCCTCAACAGATTTTTGGACGACAGTTGTCCTTTATTACTCGGCCAGTTTGTGAATTGCTGTGCCCCTGAGCTCCATTTTTCAACTCGTTTTTGGTGAGCTGACCGCAAGTCCAAAATTTTGGTTCAGGACCTATACTGGTTCCCGGTGGGTGGCTGAGAATTTGGTTAATTCTTCTTCCTGCCGGGAAATTACAGTGATATGTGCCCGTCCAAATGCCTAACAGCTACTCTCTCATTGGTTCTCCCTCTTCCCTTTCATCCACTGCCAAATTGGCAACCTGTGCGAACCAAGAGGTTAAAGGGGCTGTCTCTCCAAGTTGGGAGGTTGATAGTAAAGCAGACGGAAAGTCAAACCGGAGCACCAGGAGAGGGACTATTCGTTGAGTTTTAGAAACCTTTCGTATTCACAGTGTGTCCGTTCTCTAGGTTTCCCGCACATGTTATAGCTGTAGTAATATTCCCTTCAACCTGGAGAGTTCGGACCCATGGAATGGGTGCCATGCATTATTGCTTTAAAGGGTCTGCATTTGCTCACCCAATCTCACCAATCGTCTCAGTCCCAAGTGTCCCTCCTTATGCCACATCCAGCTGTCGTTGTAGATAGGGTCATTCCAGCTTTCATCAGAGACCCTGAAGGAATTGTAAAGAATTTCCCAGTTTTTTTGTTTTGTTTTTGAAATTCCTTTTTATAGTGGGTTTGAGCTGATTCTCGCTGCCATGTTTATGCCAGTCTAGACACACTTGATTCCCTTACGGAGACATATCAATACATAGGTTTTAAGATTCTTACTAGTCAGATATTTTCCTCTGCGGGAAATATGGGGTTTTGAGTCCCTTTCGCTGAGGACGGTGTAGGTCTTGTCTATTCCATAGTTGGTTTTTGGAACGGTACCTGTGCTTATATCAAACTCTGGTTTTATGCATCACCCCACCTCTCCTTCCCCCTTAAGCAGGTATAAGAGTGTTTTCTAAATGTGAGACACTGTCCTCTTTCCTAACTCAGTTCAAGTGTAGCCATGTTTACAGGATCTTCATAAGTGATATCTTATGATAAGTTTCTTTTTCTGTGTGACTTATTTCACTTAGAATCATCGTACCTGAATACACCCATTTTGCTGCTACTGGTCTTATGACATTGATTTCATGGCTGAGGGATATTCCATCGTACGTAAGTACCACAATTTTTTGAACCATGTTTATATTTTCTGGGATACTTAAGGTGTATCCAAGTTGAGGTCCTTGTATGCAGTGCAGCCCTAAATTTTGGGGTGGCTCTGTCTTATTGATTTTCAGTTTTCCCAAGGTATATTCCCTAGACTGGTAGTGCCCTTGGCTCTGTAGCTCTGTTCTTTACTTGTTTTAGGGAACAGAATGCACTCCTCCAGAGAGGCAGTTGGCAATTTACATCCCGCCCATCAGCATAACAAGGCTCCCTGTTCTCCAGGGCCTGTCTTGCCTTTCTTGTTCTTACACATTTTGTGGATGTCCCTTTTGACCGGTGGGAAATGATACTTCTTTGTAGTGCAGATTTGCATTGTCCGCTTGCTTGCTTGGCCAAAAAGGGCGTATGCGTTTTCTCCTGAATATATTCAGGAGAAAACTCATACGCCCTTTTTGGCCAAGTGCATCATTGTCGAAGTTGTGCCCCTCTTCCTGTGCTTTAAAGGTGATTCCAACGTACCTCTTGAAATCTGTTTCCTGCTATTCTGCCTCGCTTTCAAGTCCGCCTCGTTGCCTTCCCTCAACAGATTTTTGGACGATAGTTGTCCTTTATTACTCGGCCAGTTTGTGAATTGCTGTGCCCCTGAGCTCCATATTTCAACTCGCTTTTGGTGAGCTGACCGCAAGTCCAAAATTTTGGTTCAGGACCTATACTGGTTCCCGGTGGGTGGCTGAGAATTTGGTTAATTCTTCTTCCTGCCGGGAAATTACAGTGATATGTGCCCGTCCAAATGCCTAACAGCTACTCTCTCATTGGTTCTCCCTCTTCCCTTTCATCCTCTGCCAAATTGGCAACCTGTGCGAACCAAGAGGTTAAAGGGGCTGTCTCTCCAAGTTGGGAGGTTGATAGTAAAGCAGACGGAAAGTCAAACCGGAGCACCAGGCTAGGGACTATGCGTTGAGTTTTAGAAACCTTTCGTATTCACTGTGTGTCCGTTCTCTAGGTTTCCCGCACATGTTATAGCTGTAGTAATATTCCCTTCAACCTGGAGAGTTCGGACCCATGGAATGGGTGCCATGCATTATTGCTTTAAAGGGTCTGCATTTGCTCACCCAATCTCACCAATCGTCTCAGTCCCAAGTGTCCCTCCTTATGCCACATCCAGCTGTCGTTGTAGATAGGGTCATTCCAGCCTTCATCAGAGACCCTGAAGGAATTGTAAAGAATTTCCCAGTTTTTTTGTTTTGTTTTTGAAATTCCTTTTTATAGTGGGTTTGAGCTGATTCTCGCTGCCATGTTTATGCCAGTCTAGACACACTTGATTCCCTTACGGAGACATATCAATACATAGGTTTTAAGATTCTTACTAGTCAGATATTTTCCTCTGCGGGAAATATGGGGTTTTGAGTCCCTTTCGCTGAGGACGGTGTAGGTCTTGTCTATTCCATAGTTGGTTTTTGGAACGGTACCTGTGCTTATATCAAACTCTGGTTTTATGCATCACCCCACCTCTCCTTCCCCCTTAAGCAGGTATAAGAGTGTTTTCTAAATGTGAGACACTGTCCTCTTTCCTAACTCAGTTCAAGTGTAGCCATGTTTACAGGATCTTCATAAGTGATATCTTATGATAAGTTTCTTTTTCTGTGTGACTTATTTCACTTAGAATCATCGTACCTGAATCCACCCATTTTGCTGCTACTGGTCTTATGACATTGATTTCATGGCTGAGGGATATTCCATCGTACGTAAGTACCACAATTTTTTGAACCATGTTTATATTTTCTGGGATACTTAAGGTGTATCCAAGTTCAGGTCCTTGTATGCAGTGCAGCCCTAAATTTTGGGGTGGCTCTGTCTTATTGATTTTCAGTTTTCCCAAGGTATATTCCCTAGACTGGTAGTGCCCTTGGCTCTGTAGCTCTGTTCTTTACTTGTTTTAGGGAACAGAATGCACTCCTCCAGAGAGGCAGTTGGCAATTTACATCCCGCCCATCAGCATAACAAGGCTCCGTGTTCTCCAGGGCCTGTCTTGCCTTTCTTGTTCTTACACATTTTGTGGATGTCCCTTTTGACCGGTGGGAAGTGATACTTCTTTGTAGTGCAGATTTGCATTGCCCGCTTGCTTGCTTGGCCAAAAAGGGCGTATGCGTTTTCTCCTGAATATATTCAGGAGAAAACGCATACGCCCTTTTTGGCCAAGTGCATCATTGGCGAAGTTGTGCCCCTCTTCCTGTGCTTTAAAGGCGATTCCAACGTACCTCTTGAAATCTGTTTCCTGCTATTCTGCCTCGCTTTCAAGTCCGCCTCGTTGCCTTCCCTCAACAGATTTTTGGACGATAGTTGTCCTTTATTACTCGGCCAGTTTGTGAATTGCTGTGCCCCTGAGCTCCATTTTTCAACTCGTTTTTGGTGAGCTGACCGCAAGTCCAAAATTTTGGTTCAGGACCTATACTGGTTCCCGGTGGGTGGCTGAGAATTTGGTTAATTCTTCTTCCTGCCGGGAAATTACAGTGATATGTGCCCGTCCAAATGCCTAACAGCTACTCTCTCATTGGTTCTCCCTCTTCCCTTTCATCCTCTGCCAAATTGGCAACCTGTGCGAACCAAGAGGTTAAAGGGGCTGTCTCTCCAAGTTGGGAGGTTGATAGTAAAGCAGACGGAAAGTCAAACCGGAGCACCAGGAGAGGGACTATGCGTTGAGTTTTAGAAACCTTTCGTATTCACAGTGTGTCCGTTCTCTAGGTTTCCCGCACATGTTATAGCTGTAGTAATATTCCCTTCAACCTGGAGAGTTCGGACCCATGGAATGGGTGCCATGCATTATTGCTTTAAAGGGTCTGCATTTGCTCACCCAATCTCACCAATCGTCTCAGTCCCAAGTGTCCCTCCTTATGCCACATCCAGCTGTCGTTGTAGATAGGGTCATTCCAGCTTTCATCAGAGACCCTGAAGGAATTGTAAAGAATTTCCCAGTTTTTTTGTTTTGTTTTTGAAATTCCTTTTTATAGTGGGTTTGAGCTGATTCTCGCTGCCATGTTTATGCCAGTCTAGACACACTTGATTCCCTTACGGAGACATATCAATACATAGGTTTTAAGATTCTTACGAGTCAGATACTTTCCTCTGCGGGAAATATGGGGTTTTGAGTCCCTTTCGCTGAGGACGGTGTAGGTCTTGTCTATTCCATAGTTGGTTTTTGGAACGGTACCTGTGCTTATATCAAACTCTGGTTTTATGCATCACCCCACCTCTCCTTCCCCCTTAAGCAGGTATAAGAGTGTTTTCTAAATGTGAGACACTGTTCTCTTTCCTAACTCAGTTCAAGTGTAGCCATGTTTACAGGATCTTCATAAGTGATATCTTATGATAAGTTTCTTTTTCTGTGTGACTTATTTCACTTAGAATCATCGTACCTGAATCCACCCATTTTGCTGCTACTGGTCTTATGACATTGATTTCATGGCTGAGGGATATTCCATCGTACGTAAGTACCACAATTTTTTGAACCATGTTTATATTTTCTGGGATACTTAAAGTGTATCCAAGTTGAGGTCCTTGTATGCAGTGCAGCCCTAAATTTTGGGGTGGCTCTGTCTTATTGATTTTCAGTTTTCCCAAGGTATATTCCCTAGGCTGGTAGTGCCCTTGGCTCTGTAGCTCTGTTCTTTACTTGTTTTAGGGAACAGAATGCACTCCTCCAGAGAGGCAGTTGGCAATTTACATCCCGCCCATCAGCATAACAAGGCTCCCTGTTCTCCAGGGCCTGTCTTGCCTTTCTTGTTCTTACACATATTGTGGATGTCCCTTTTGACCGGTGGGAAGTGATACTTCTTTGTAGTGCAGATTTGCATTGCCCGCTTGCTTGCTTGGCCAAAAAGGGCGTATGCGTTTTCTCCTGAATATATTCAGGAGAAAACGCATACGTCCTTTTTGGCCAAGTGCATCATTGTCGAAGTTGTGCCCCTCTTCCTGTGCTTTAAAGGCGATTCCAACGTACCTCTTGAAATCTGTTTCCTGCTATTCTGCCTCGCTTTCAAGTCCGCCTCGTTGCCTTCCCTCAACAGATTTTTGGACGATAGTTGTCCTTTATTACTCGGCCAGTTTGTGAATTGCTGTGCCCCTGAGCTCCATTTTTCAACTCGCTTTTGGTGAGCTTACCGCAAGTCCAAAATTTTGGTTCAGGACCTATACTGGTTCCCGGTGGGTGGCTGAGAATTTGGTTAATTCTTCTTCCTGCCGGGAAATTACAGTGATATGTGCCCGTCCAAATGCCTAACAGCTACTCTCTCATTGGTTCTCCCTCTTCCCTTTCATGCTCTGCCAAATTGGCAACCTGTGCGAACCAAGAGGTTAAAGGGGCTGTCTCTCCAAGTTGGGAGGTTGATAGTAAAGCAGACGGAAAGTCAAAGCGGAGCACCAGGGGAGGGACTATGCGTTGAGTTTTAGAAACCTTTCGTATTAAGAGTGTGTCCATTCTCTAGGTTTCCCGCACATGTTATAGCTGTAGTAATATTCCCTTCAACCTGGAGAGTTCGGACCCATGGAATGGGTGCCATGCATT
Source organism: Hyperoodon ampullatus (assembly GCF_949752795.1). Lineage (NCBI taxonomy): Eukaryota > Metazoa > Chordata > Mammalia > Artiodactyla > Ziphiidae > Hyperoodon > Hyperoodon ampullatus. The sequence goes on from NW_027640436.1 coordinate 328,521, forward strand.
ATTGCTTTAAAGGGTCTGCATTTGCTCACCCAATCTCACCAATCATCTCAGTCCCAAGTGTCCCTCCTTATTCCACATCCAGCTGTCATTGTAGATAGGGTCATTCCAGCCTTCATCAGAGACCCTGAAGGAATTGTAAAGAATTTCCCAGTTTTTTTGTTTTGTTTTTGAAATTCCTTTTTATAGTGGGTTTGAGCTGATTCTCGCTGCCATGTTTATGCCAGTCTAGACACACTTGATTCCCTTACGGAGACATATCAATACACAGGTTTTAAGATTCTTACTAGTCAGATATTTTCCTCTGCGGGAAATATGGGGTTTTGAGTCCCTTTCGCTGAGGACGGTGTAGGTCTTGTCTATTCCATAGTTGGTTTTTGGAACGGTACCTGTGCTTTTATCAAACTCTGGTTTTATTCATCACCCCACCTCTCCTTCCCCCTTAAGCAGGTATAAGAGTGTTTTCTAAATGTGAGACACTGTTCTCTTTCCTAACTCAGTTCAAGTGTAGCCATGTTTACAGGATCTTCATAAGTGATATCTTATGATAAGTTTCTTTTTCTGTGTGACTTATTTCACTTAGAATCATCGTACCTGAATCCACCCATTTTGCTGCTACTGGTCTTATGACATTGATTTCATGGCTGAAGGATATTCCATCGTACGTAAGTACCACAATTTTTTGAACCATGTTTATATTTTCTGGGATACTTAAGGTGTATCCAAGTTGAGGTCCTTGTATGCAGTGCAGCCCTAAATTTTGGGGTGGCTCTGTCTTATTGATTTTCAGTTTTCCCAAGGTATATTCCCTAGGCTGGTAGTGCCCTTGGCTCTGTAGCTCTGTTGTTTACTTGTTTTAGGGAACAGAATGCACTCCTCCAGAGAGGCAGTTGGCAATTTACATCCCGCCCATCAGCATAACAAGGCTCCCTGTTCTCCAGGGCCTGTCTTGCCTTTCTTGTTCTTACACATTTTGTGGATGTCCCTTTTGACCGGTGGGAAGTGATACTTCTTTGTAGTGCAGATTTGCATTGCCCGCTTGCTTGCTTGGCCAAAAAGGGCGTATGCGTTTTCTCCTGAATATATTCAGGAGAAAACGCATACGCCCTTTTTGGCCAAGTGCATCATTGTCGAAGTTGTGCCCCTCTTCCTGTGCTTTAAAGGCGATTCCAACGTACCTCTTGAAATCTGTTTCCTGCTATTCTGCCTCGCTTTCAAGTCCGCCTCGTTGCCTTCCCTCAACAGATTTTTGGACGATAGTTGTCCTTTATTACTCGGCCAGTTTGTGAATTGCTGTGCCCCTGAGCTCCATTTTTCAACTCGTTTTTGGTGAGCTGACCGCAAGTCCAAAATTTTGGTTCAGGACCTATACTGGTTCCCGGTGGGTGGCTGAGAATTTGGTTAATTCTTCTTCCTGCCGGGAAATTACAGTGATATGTGCCCGTCCAAATGCCTAACAGCTACTCTCTCATTGGTTCTCCCTCTTCCCTTTCATCCTCTGCCAAATTGGCAACCTGTGCGAACCAAGAGGTTAAAGGGGCTGTCTCTCCAAGTTGGGAGGTTGATAGTAAAGCAGACGGAAAGTCAAACCGGAGCACGAGGAGAGGGACTATGCGTTGAGTTTTAGAAACCTTTCGTATTCACAGTGTGTCCGTTCTCTAGGTTTCCCGCACATGTTATAGCTGTAGTAATATTCCCTTCAACCTGGAGAGTTCGGACCCATGGAATGGGTGCCATGCATTATTGCTTTAAAGGGTCTGAATTTGCTCACCCAATCTCACCAATCGTCTCAGTCCCAAGTGTCCCTCCTTATGCCACATCCAGCTGTCGTTGTAGATAGGGTCATTCCAGCTTTCATCAGAGACCCTGAAGGAATTGTAAAGAATTTCCCAGTTTTTTTGTTTTGTTTTTGAAATTCCTTCTTATAGTGGGTTTGAGCTGATTCTCGCTGCCATGTTTATGCCAGTCTAGACACACTTGATTCCCTTACGGAGACATATCAATACATAGGTTTTAAGATTCTTACTAGTCAGATATTTTCCTCTGCGGGAAATATGGGGTTTTGAGTCCCTTTCGCTGAGGACGGTGTAGGTCTTGTCTATTCCATAGTTGGTTTTTGGAACGGTACCTGTGCTTATATCAAACTCTGGTTTTATTCATCACCCCACCTCTCCTTCCCCCTTAAGCAGGTATAAGAGTGTTTTCTAAATGTGAGACACTGTTCTCTTTCCTAACTCAGTTCAAGTGTAGCCATGTTTACAGGATCTTCATAAGTGATATCTTATGATAAGTTTCTTTTTCTGTGTGACTTATTTCACTTAGAATCATCGTACCTGAATCCACCCATTTTGCTGCTACTGGTCTTATGACATTGATTTCATGGCTGAGGGATATTCCATCGTACGTAAGTACCACAATTTTTTGAACCATGTTTATATTTTCTGGGATACTTAAGGTGTATCCAAGTTGAGGTCCTTGTATGCAGTGCAGCCCTAAATTTTGGGGTGGCTCTGTCTTATTGATTTTCAGTTTTCCCAAGGTATATTCCCTAGACTGGTAGTGCCCTTGGCTCTGTAGCTCTGTTCTTTACTTCTTTTAGGGAACAGAATGCACTCCTCCAGAGAGGCAGTTGGCAATTTACATCCCGCCCATCAGCATAACAAGGCTCCGTGTTCTCCAGGGCCTGTCTTGCCTTTCTTGTTCTTACACATTTTGTGGATGTCCCTTTTGACCGGTGGGAAGTGATACTTCTTTGTAGTGCAGATTTGCATTGCCCGCTTGCTTGCTTGGCCAAAAAGGGCGTATGCGTTTTCTCCTGAATATATTCAGGAGAAAACGCATACGCCCTTTTTGGCCAAGTGCATCATTGTCGAAGTTGTGCCCCTCTTCCTGTGCTTTAAAGGCGATTCCAACGTACCTCTTGAAATCTGTTTCCTGCTATTCTGCCTCGCTTTCAAGTCCGCCTCGTTGCCTTCCCTCAACAGATTTTTGGACGATAGTTGTCCTTTATTACTCGGCCAGGTTGTGAATTGCTGTGCCCCTGAGCTCCATTTTTCAACTCGTTTTTGGTGAGCTGACCGCAAGTCCAAAATTTTGGTTCAGGACCTATACTGCTTCCCGGTGGGTGGCTGAGAATTTGGCTAATTCTTCTTCCTGCCGGGAAATTACAGTGATATGTGCCCGTCCAAATGCCTAACAGCTACTCTCTCATTGGTTCTCCCTCTTCCCTTTCATCCTCTGCCAAATTGGCAACCTGTGCGAACCAAGAGGTTAAAGGCGCTGTCTCTCCAAGTTGGGAGGTTGATAGTAAAGCAGACGGAAAGTCAAACCGGAGCACCAGGAGAGGGACTATGCGTTGAGTTTTAGAAACCTTTCGTATTCACAGTGTGTCCGTTCTCTAGGTTTCCCGCACATGTTATAGCTGTAGTAATATTCCCTTCAACCTGGAGAGTTCGGACCCATGGAATGGGTGCCATGCATTATTGCTTTAAAGGGTCTGCATTTGCTCACCCAATCTCACCAATCGTCTCAGTCCCAAGTGTCCCTCCTTATGCCACATCCAGCTGTCGTTGTAGATAGGGTCATTCCAGCTTTCATCAGAGACCCTGAAGGAATTGTAAAGAATTTCCCAGTTTTTTTGTTTTGTTTTTGAAATTCCTTTTTATAGTGGGTTTGAGCTGATTCTCGCTGCCATGTTTATGCCAGTCTAGACACACTTGATTCCCTTACGGAGACATATCAATACATAGGTTTTAAGATTCTTACTAGTCAGATACTTTCCTCTGCGGGAAATATGGGGTTTTGAGTCCCTTTCGCTGAGGACGGTGTAGGTCTTGTCTATTCCATAGTTGGTTTTTGGAACGGTACCTGTGCTTATATCAAACTCTGGTTTTATGCATCACCCCACCTCTCCTTCCCCCTTAAGCAGGTATAAGAGTGTTTTCTAAATGTGAGACACTGTTCTCTTTCCTAACTCAGTTCAAGTGTAGCCATGTTTACAGGATCTTCATAAGTGATATCTTATGATAAGTTTCTTTTTCTGTGTGACTTATTTCACTTAGAATCATCGTACCTGAATCCACCCATTTTGCTGCTACTGGTCTTATGACATTGATTTCATGGCTGAGGGATATTCCATCGTACGTAAGTACCACAATTTTTTGAACCATGTTTATATTTTCTGGGATACTTAAAGTGTATCCAAGTTGAGGTCCTTGTATGCAGTGCAGCCCTAAATTTTGGGGTGGCTCTGTCTTATTGATTTTCAGTTTTCCCAAGGTATATTCCCTAGGCTGGTAGTGCCCTTGGCTCTGTAGCTCTGTTCTTTACTTGTTTTAGGGAACAGAATGCACTCCTCCAGAGAGGCAGTTGGCAATTTACATCCCGCCCATCAGCATAACAAGGCTCCCTGTTCTCCAGGGCCTGTCTTGCCTTTCTTGTTCTTACACATATTGTGGATGTCCCTTTTGACCGGTGGGAAGTGATACTTCTTTGTAGTGCAGATTTGCATTGCCCGCTTGCTTGCTTGGCCAAAAAGGGCGTATGCGTTTTCTCCTGAATATATTCAGGAGAAAACGCATACGCCCTTTTTGGCCAAGTGCATCATTGTCGAAGTTGTGCCCCTCTTCCTGTGCTTTAAAGGCGATTCCAACGTACCTCTTGAAATCTGTTTCCTGCTATTCTGCCTCGCTTTCAAGTCCGCCTCGTTGCCTTCCCTCAACAGATTTTTGGACGATAGTTGTCCTTTATTACTCGGCCAGTTTGTGAATTGCTGTGCCCCTGAGCTCCATTTTTCAACTCGCTTTTGGTGAGCTTACCGCAAGTCCAAAATTTTGGTTCAGGACCTATACTGGTTCCCGGTGGGTGGCTGAGAATTTGGTTAATTCTTCTTCCTGCCGGGAAATTACAGTGATATGTGCCCGTCCAAATGCCTAACAGCTACTCTCTCATTGGTTCTCCCTCTTCCCTTTCATGCTCTGCCAAATTGGCAACCTGTGCGAACCAAGAGGTTAAAGGGGCTGTCTCTCCAAGTTGGGAGGTTGATAGTAAAGCAGACGGAAAGTCAAAGCGGAGCACCAGGGGAGGGACTATGCGTTGAGTTTTAGAAACCTTTCGTATTAAGAGTGTGTCCATTCTCTAGGTTTCCCGCACATGTTATAGCTGTAGTAATATTCCCTTCAACCTGGAGAGTTCGGACCCATGGAATGGGTGCCATGCATTATTGCTTTAAAGGGTCTGCATTTGCTCACCCAATCTCACCAATCATCTCAGTCCCAAGTGTCCCTCCTTATGCCACATCCAGCTGTCATTGTAGATAGGGTCATTCCAGCCTTCATCAGAGACCCTGAAGGAATTGTAAAGAATTTCCCAGTTTTTTTGTTTTGTTTTTGAAATTCCTTTTTATAGTGGGTTTGAGCTGATTCTCGCTGCCATGTTTATGCCAGTCTAGACACACTTGATTCCCTTACGGAGACATATCAATACATAGGTTTTAAGATTCTTACTAGTCAGATATTTTCCTCTGCGGGAAATATGGGGTTTTGAGTCCCTTTCGCTGAGGACGGTGTAGGTCTTGTCTATTCCATAGTTGGTTTTTGGAACGGTACCTGTGCTTTTATCAAACTCTGGTTTTATTCATCACCCCACCTCTCCTTCCCCCTTAAGCAGGTATAAGAGTGTTTTCTAAATGTGAGACACTGTTCTCTTTCCTAACTCAGTTCAAGTGTAGCCATGTTTACAGGATCTTCATAAGTGATATCTTATGATAAGTTTCTTTTTCTGTGTGACTTATTTCACTTAGAATCATCGTACCTGAATCCACCCATTTTGCTGCTACTGGTCTTATGACATTGATTTCATGGCTGAGGGATATTCCATCGTACGTAAGTACCACAATTTTTTGAACCATGTTTATATTTTCTGGGATACTTAAGGTGTATCCAAGTTGAGGTCCTTGTATGCAGTGCAGCCCTAAATTTTGGGGTGGCTCTGTCTTATTGATTTTCAGTTTTCCCAAGGTATATTCCCTAGACTGGTAGTGCCCTTGGCTCTGTAGCTCTGTTCTTTACTTGTTTTAGGGAACAGAATGCACTCCTCCAGAGAGGCAGTTGGCAATTTACATCCCGCCCATCAGCATAACAAGGCTCCCTGTTCTCCAGGGCCTGTCTTGCCTTTCTTGTTCTTACACATTTTGTGGATGTCCCTTTTGACCGGTGGGAAGTGATACTTCTTTGTAGTGCAGATTTGCATTGCCCGCTTGCTTGCTTGGCCAAAAAGGGCGTATGCGTTTTCTCCTGAATATATTCAGGAGAAAACGCATACGCCCTTTTTGGCCAAGTGCATCATTGTCGAAGTTGTGCCCCTCTTCCTGTGCTTTAAAGGCGATTCCAACGTACCTCTTGAAATCTGTTTCCTGCTATTCTGCCTCGCTTTCAAGTCCGCCTCGTTGCCTTCCCTCAACAGATTTTTGGACGATAGTTGTCCTTTATTACTCGGCCAGTTTGTGAATTGCTGTGCCCCTGAGCTCCATTTTTCAACTCGTTTTTGGTGAGCTGACCGCAAGTCCAAAATTTTGGTTCAGGACCTATACTGGTTCCCGGTGGGTGGCTGAGAATTTGGTTAATTCTTCTTCCTGCCGGGAAATTACAGTGATATGTGCCCGTCCAAATGCCTAACAGCTACTCTCTCATTGGTTCTCCCTCTTCCCTTTCATCCTCTGCCAAATTGGCAACCTGTGCGAACCAAGAGGTTAAAGGGGCTGTCTCTCCAAGTTGGGAGGTTGATAGTAAAGCAGACGGAAAGTCAAACCGGAGCACCAGGAGAGGGACTATGCGTTGAGTTTTAGAAACCTTTCGTATTCACAGTGTGTCCGTTCTCTAGGTTTCCCGCACATGTTATAGCTGTAGTAATATTCCCTTCAACCTGGAGAGTTCGGACCCATGGAATGGGTGCCATGCATTATTGCTTTAAAGGGTCTGAATTTGCTCACCCAATCTCACCAATCGTCTCAGTCCCAAGTGTCCCTCCTTATGCCACATCCAGCTGTCGTTGTAGATAGGGTCATTCCAGCTTTCATCAGAGACCCTGAAGGAATTGTAAAGAATTTCCCAGTTTTTTTGTTTTGTTTTTGAAATTCCTTTTTATAGTGGGTTTGAGCTGATTCTCGCTGCCATGTTTATGCCAGTCTAGACACACTTGATTCCCTTACGGAGACATATCAATACATAGGTTTTAAGATTCTTACTAGTCAGATATTTTCCTCTGCGGGAAATATGGGGTTTTGAGTCCCTTTCGCTGAGGACGGTGTAGGTCTTGTCTATTCCATAGTTGGTTTTTGGAACGGTACCTGTGCTTATATCAAACTCTGGTTTTATTCATCACCCCACCTCTCCTTCCCCCTTAAGCAGGTATAAGAGTGTTTTCTAAATGTGAGACACTGTTCTCTTTCCTAACTCAGTTCAAGTGTAGCCATGTTTACAGGATCTTCATAAGTGATATCTTATGATAAGTTTCTTTTTCTGTGTGACTTATTTCACTTAGAATCATCGTACCTGAATCCACCCATTTTGCTGCTACTGGTCTTATGACATTGATTTCATGGCTGAGGGATATTCCATCGTACGTAAGTACCACAATTTTTTGAACCATGTTTATATTTTCTGGGATACTTAAGGTGTATCCAAGTTGAGGTCCTTGTATGCAGTGCAGCCTTAAATTTTGGGGTGGCTCTGTCTTATTGATTTTCAGTTTTCCCAAGGTATATTCCCTAGACTGGTAGTGCCCTTGGCTCTGTAGCTCTGTTCTTTACCTGTTTTAGGGAACAGAATGCACTCCTCCAGAGAGGCAGTTGGCAATTTACATCCCGCCCATCAGCATAACAAGGCTCCCTGTTCTCCAGGGCCTGTCTTGCCTTTCTTGTTCTTACACATTTTGTGGATGTCCCTTTTGACCGGTGGGAAGTGATACTTCTTTGTAGTGCAGATTTGCATTGCCCGCTTGCTTGCTTGGCCAAAAAGGGCGTATGCGTTTTCTCCTGAATATATTCAGGAGAAAACGCATACGCCCTTTTTGGCCAAGTGCATCATTGGCGAAGTTGTGCCCCTCTTCCTGTGCTTTAAAGGCGATTCCAACGTACCTCTTGAAATCTGTTTCCTGCTATTCTGCCTCGCTTTCAAGTCCGCCTCGTTGCCTTCCCTCAACAGATTTTTGGACGATAGTTGTCCTTTATTACTCGGCCAGTTTGTGAATTGCTGTGCCCCTGAGCTCCATTTTTCAACTCGTTTTTGGTGAGCTGACCGCAAGTCCAAAATTTTGGTTCAGGACCTATACTGGTTCCCGGTGGGTGGCTGAGAATTTGGTTAATTCTTCTTCCTGCCGGGAAATTACAGTGATATGTGCCCGTCCAAATGCCTAACAGCTACTCTCTCATTGGTTCTCCCTCTTCCCTTTCATCCTCTGCCAAATTGGCAACCTGTGCGAACCAAGAGGTTAAAGGGGCTGTCTCTCCAAGTTGGGAGGTTGATAGTAAAGCAGACGGAAAGTCAAAGCGGAGCACCAGGAGAGGGACTATGCGTTGAGTTTTAGAAACCTTTCGTATTCACAGTGTGTCCGTTCTCTAGGTTTACCGCACATGTTATAGCTGTAGTAATATTCCCTTCAACCTGGAGAGTTCGGACCCATGGAATGGGTGCCATGCATTATTGCTTTAAAGGGTCTGCATTTGCTCACCCAATCTCACCAACCGTCTCAGTCCCAAGTGTCCCTCCTTATGCCACATCCAGCTGTCGTTGTAGATAGGGTCATTCCAGCTTTCATCAGAGACCCTGAAGGAATTGTAAAGAATTTCCCAGTTTTTTTGTTTTGTTTTTGAAATTCCTTTTTATAGTGGGTTTGAGCTGATTCTCGCTGCCATGTTTATGCCAGTCTAGACACACTTGATTCCCTTATGGAGACATATCAATACATAGGTTTTAAGATTCTTACTAGTCAGATATTTTCCTCTGCGGGAAATATGGGGTTTTGAGTCCCTTTCGCTGAGGACGGTGTAGGTCTTGTCTATTCCATAGTTGGTTTTTGGAACGGTACCTGTGCTTATATCAAACTCTGGTTTTATGCATCACCCCACCTCTCCTTCCCCCTTAAGCAGGTATAAGAGTGTTTTCTAAATGTGAGACACTGTTCTCTTTCCTAACTCAGTTCAAGTGTAGCCATGTTTACAGGATCTTCATAAGTGATATCTTATGATAAGTTTCTTTTTCTGTGTGACTTATTTCACTTAGAATCATCGTACCTGAATCCACCCATTTTGCTGCTACTGGTCTTATGACATTGATTTCATGGCTGAGGGATATTCCATCGTACGTAAGTACCACAATTTTTTGAACCATGTTTATATTTTCTGGGATACTTAAGGTGTATCCAAGTTGAGGTCCTTGTATGCAGTGCAGCCCTAAATTTTGGGGTGGCTCTGTCTTATTGATTTTCAGTTTTCCCAAGGTATATTCCCTAGACTGGTAGTGCCCTTGGCTCTGTAGCTCTGTTCTTTACTTGTTTTAGGGAACAGAATGCACTCCTCCAGAGAGACAGTTGGCAATTTACATCCCGCCCATCAGCATAACAAGGCTCCCTGTTCTCCAGGGCCTGTCTTGCCTTTCTTGTTCTTACACATTTTGTGGATGTCCCTTTTGACCGGTGGGAAGTGATACTTCTTTGTAGTGCAGATTTGCATTGCCCGCTTGCTTGCTTGGCCAAAAAGGGCGTATGCGTTTTCTCCTGAATATATTCAGGAGAAAACGCATACGCCCTTTTTGGCCAAGTGCATCATTGTCGAAGTTGTGCCCCTCTTCCTGTGCTTTAAAGGCGATTCCAACGTACCTCTTGAAATCTGTTTCCTGCTATTCTGCCTCGCTTTCAAGTCCGCCTCGTTGCCTTCCCTCAACAGATTTTTGGACGATAGTTGTCCTTTATTACTCGGCCAGTTTGTGAATTGCTGTGCCCCTGAGCTCCATTTTTCAACTCGTTTTTGGTGAGCTGACCGCAAGTCCAAAATTTTGGTTCAGGACCTATACTGGTTCCCGGTGGGTGGCTGAGAATTTGGTTAATTCTTCTTCCTGCCGGGAAATTACAGTGATATGTGCCCGTCCAAATGCCTAACAGCTACTCTCTCATTGGTTCTCCCTCTTCCCTTTCATCCTCTGCCAAATTGGCAACCTGTGCGAACCAAGAGGTTAAAGGCGCTGTCTCTCCAAGTTGGGAGGTTGATAGTAAAGCAGACGGAAAGTCAAACCGGAGCACCAGGAGAGGGACTATGCGTTGAGTTTTAGAAACCTTTCGTATTCACAGTGTGTCCGTTCTCTAGGTTTCCAGCACATGTTATAGCTGTAGTAATATTCCCTTCAACCTGGAGAGTTCGGACCCATGGAATGGGTGCCATGCATTATTGCTTTAAAGGGTCTGCATTTGCTCAACCAATCTCACCAATCGTCTCAGTCCCAAGTGTCCCTCCTTATGCCACATCCAGCTGTCGTTGTAGATAGGGTCATTCCAGCCTTCATCAGAGACCCTGAAGGAATTGTAAAGAATTTCCCAGTTTTTTTGTTTTGTTTTTGAAATTCCTTTTTATAGTGGGTTTGAGCTGATTCTCGCTGCCATGTTTATGCCAGTCTAGACACACATGATTCCCTTATGGAGACATATCAATACATAGGTTTTAAGATTCTTACTAGTCAGATATTTTCCTCTGCGGGAAATATGGGGTTTTGAGTCCCTTTCGCTGAGGACGGTGTAGGTCTTGTCTATTCCATAGTTGGTTTTTGGAACGGTACCTGTGCTTATATCAAACTCTGGTTTTATGCATCACCCCACCTCTCCTTCCCCCTTAAGCAGGTATAAGAGTGTTTTCTAAATGTGAGACACTGTTCTCTTTCCTAACTCAGTTCAAGTGTAGCCATGTTTACAGGATCTTCATAAGTGATATCTTATGATAAGTTTCTTTTTCTGTGTGACTTATTTCACTTAGAATCATCGTACCTGAATCCACCCATTTTGCTGCTACTGGTCTTATGACATTGATTTCATGGCTGAGGGATATTCCATCGTACGTAAGTACCACAATTTTTTGAACCATGTTTATATTTTCTGGGATACTTAAGGTGTATCCAAGTTGAGGTCCTTGTATGCAGTGCAGCCCTAAATTTTGGGGTGGCTCTGTCTTATTGATTTTCAGTTTTCCCAAGGTATATTCCCTAGGCTGGTAGTGCCCTTGGCTCTGTAGCTCTGTTCTTTACTTGTTTTAGGGAACAGAATGCACTCCTCCAGAGAGGCAGTTGGCAATTTACATCCCGCTCATCAGCATAACAAGGCTCCCTGTTCTCCAGGGCCTGTCTTGCCTTTCTTGTTCTTACACATTTTGTGGATGTCCCTTTTGACCGGTGGGAAGTGATACTTCTTTGTAGTGCAGATTTGCATTGCCCGCTTGCTTGCTTGGCCAAAAAGGGCGTATGCGTTTTCTCCTGAATATATTCAGGATAAAACGCATACGCCCTTTTTGGCCAAGTGCATCATTGTCGAAGTTGTGCCCCTCTTCCTGTGCTTTAAAGGCGATTCCAACGTACCTCTTGAAATCTGTTTCCTGCTATTCTGCCTCGCTTTCAAGTCCGCCTCGTTGCCTTCCCTCAACAGATTTTTGGACGATAGTTGTCCTTTATTACTCGGCCAGTTTGTGAATTGCTGTGCCCCTGAGCTCCATTTTTCAACTCGTTTTTGGTGAGCTGACCGCAAGTCCAAAATTTTGGTTCAGGACCTATACTGGTTCCCGGTGGGTGGCTGAGAATTTGGTTAATTCTTCTTCCTGCCGGGAAATTACAGTGATATGTGCCCGTCCAAATGCCTAACAGCTACTCTCTCATTGGTTCTCCCTCTTCCCTTTCATCCTCTGCCAAATTGGCAACCTGTGCGAACCAAGAGGTTAAAGGGGCTGTCTCTCCAAGTTGGGAGGTTGATAGTAAAGCAGACGGAACGTCAAACCAGAGCACCAGGAGAGGGACTATGCGTTGAGTTTTAGAAACCTTTCGTATTCACAGTGTGTCCGTTCTCTAGGTTTCCCGCACATGTTATAGCTGTAGTAATATTCCCTTCAACCTGGAGAGTTCGGACCCATGGAATGGGTGCCATGCATTATTGCATTAAAGGGTCTGCATTTGCTCACCCAATCTCACCAATCGTCTCAGTCCCAAGTGTCCCTCCTTATGCCACATCCAGCTGTCGTTGTAGATAGGGTCATTCCAGCTTTCATCAGAGACCCTGAAGGAATTGTAAAGAATTTCCCAGTTTTTTTTTTTTGTTTTTGAAATTCCTTTTTATAGTGGGTTTGAGCTGATTTTCGCTGCCATGTTTATGCCAGTCTAGACACACATGATTCCCTTATGGAGACATATCAATACATAGGTTTTAAGATTCTTACTAGTCAGATATTTTCCTCTGCGGGAAATATGGGGTTTTGAGTCCCTTTCGCTGAGGACGGTGTAGGTCTTGTCTATTCCATAGTTGGTTTTTGGAACGGTACCTGTGCTTATATCAAACTCTGGTTTTATGCATCACCCCACCTCTCCTTCCCCCTTAAGCAGGTATAAGAGTGTTTTCTAAATGTGAGACACTGTTCTCTTTCCTAACTCAGTTCAAGTGTAGCCATGTTTACAGGATCTTCATAAGTGATATCTTATGATAAGTTTCTTTTTCTCTGTGACTTATTTCACTTAGAATCATCGTACCTGAATCCACCCCTTTTGCTGCTACTGGTCTTATGACATTGATTTCATGGCTGAGGGATATTCCATCGTACGTAAGTACCACAATTTTTTGAACCATGTTTATATTTTCTGGGATACTTAAGGTGTATCCAAGTTGAGGTCCTTGTATGCAGTGCAGCCCTAAATTTTGGGGTGGCTCTGTCTTATTGATTTTCAGTTTTCCCAAGGTATATTCCCTAGACTGGTAGTGCCCTTGGCTCTGTAGCTCTGTTCTTTACTTGTTTTAGGGAACAGAATGCACTCCTCCAGAGAGGCAGTTGGCAATTTACATCCCGCCCATCAGCATAACAAGGCTCCCTGTTCTCCAGGGCCTGTCTTGCCTTTCTTGTTCTTACACATTTTGTGGATGTCCCTTTTGACCGGTGGGAAGTGATACTTCTTTGTAGTGCAGATTTGCATTGCCCGCTTGCTTGCTTGGCCAAAAAGGGCGTATGCGTTTTCTCCTGAATATATTCAGGAGAAAACGTATACGCCCTTTTTGGCCAAGTGCATCATTGTCGAAGTTGTGCCCCTCTTCCTGTGCTTTAAAGGCGATTCCAACGTACCTCTTGAAATCTGTTTCCTGCTATTCTGCCTCGCTTTCAAGTCCGCCTCGTTGCCTTCCCTCAACAGATTTTTGGACGATAGTTGTCCTTTATTACTCGGCCAGTTTGTGAATTGCTGTGCCCCTGAGCTCCATTTTTCAACTCGTTTTTGGTGAGCTGACCGCAAGTCCAAAATTTTGGTTCAGGACCTATACTGGTTCCCGGTGGGTGGCTGAGAATTTGGTTAATTCTTCTTCCTGCTGGGAAATTACAGTGATATGTGCCCGTCCAAATGCCTAACAGCTACTCTCTCATTGGTTCTCCCTCTTCCCTTTCATCCTCTGCCAAATTGGCAACCTGTGCGAACCAAGAGGTTAAAGGGGCTGTCTCTCCAAGTTGGGAGGTTGATAGTAAAGCAGACGGAAAGTCAAACCGGAGCACCAGGAGAGGGACTATGCGTTGAGTTTTAGAAACCTTTCGTATTCACAGTGTGTCCGTTCTCTAGGTTTCCCGCACATGTTATAGCTGTAGTAATATTCCCTTCAACCTGGAGAGTTCGGACCCATGGAATGGGTGCCATGCATTATTGCTTTAAAGGGTCTGCATTTGCTCACCCAATCTCACCAATCGTCTCAGTCCCAAGTGTCCCTCCTTATGCCACATCCAGCTGTCGTTGTAGATAGGGTCATTCCAGCTTTCATCAGAGACCTTGAAGGAATTGTAAAGAATTTCCCAGTTTTTTTGTTTTGTTTTTGAAATTCCTTTTTATAGTGGGTTTGAGCTGATTCTCGCTGCCATGTTTATGCCAGTCTAGACACACTTGATTCCCTTACGGAGACATATCAATACATAGGTTTTAAGATTCTTACTAGTCAGATATTTTCCTCTGCGGGAAATATGGGGTTTTGAGTCCCTTTCGCTGAGGACGGTGTAGGTCTTGTCTATTCCATAGTTGGTTTTTGGAACGGTACCTGTGCTTATATCAAACTCTGGTTTTATGCATCACCCCACCTCTCCTTCCCCCTTAAGCTGGTATAAGAGTGTTTTCTAAATGTGAGACACTGTTCTCTTTCCTAACTCATTTCAAGTGTAGCCATGTTTACAGGATCTTCATAAGTGATATCTTATGATAAGTTTCTTTTTCTGTGTGACTTATTTCACTTAGAATCATCGTACCTGAATCCACCCATTTTGCTGCTACTGGTCTTATGACATTGATTTCATGGCTGAGGGATATTCCATCGTACGTAAGTACCACAATTTTTTGAACCATGTTTATATTTTCTGGGATACTTAAGGTGTATCCAAGTTGAGGTCCTTGTATGCAGTGCAGCCCTAAATTTTGGGGTGGCTCTGTCTTATTGATTTTCAGTTTTCCCAAGGTATATTCCCTAGACTGGTAGTGCCCTTGGCTCTGTAGCTCTGTTCTTTACTTGTTTTAGGGAACAGAATGCACTCCTCCAGAGAGGCAGTTGGCAATTTACATCCCACCCATCAGCATAACAAGGCTCCCTGTTCTCCAGGGCCTGTCTTGCCTTTCTTGTTCTTACACATTTTGTGGATGTCCCTTTTGACCGGTGGGAAGTGATACTTCTTTGTAGTGCAGATTTGCATTGCCCGCTTGCTTGCTTGGCCAAAAAGGGCGTATGCGTTTTTTCCTGAATATATTCAGGAGAAAACGCATACGCCCTTTTTGGCCAAGTGCATCATTGTCGAAGTTGTGCCCCTCTTCCTGTGCTTTAAAGGCGATTCCAACGTACCTCTTGAAATCTGTTTCCTGCTATTCTGCCTCGCTTTCAAGTCCGCCTCGTTGCCTTCCCTCAACAGATTTTTGGACGATAGTTGTCCTTTATTACTCGGCCAGTTTGTGAATTGCTGTGCCCCTGAGCTCCATTTTTCAACTCGCTTTTGGTGAGCTGACCGCAAGTCCAAACTTTTGGTTCAGGACCTATACTGGTTCCCGGTGGGTGGCTGAGAATTTGGTTAATTCTTCTTCCTGCCGGGAAATTACAGTGATATGTGCCCGTCCAAATGCCTAACAGCTACTCTCTCATTGGTTCTCCCTCTTCCCTTTCATCCTCTGCCAAATTGGCAACCTGTGCGAACCAAGAGGTTAAAGGGGCTGTCTCTCCAAGTTGGGAGGTTGATAGTATAGCAGACGGAAAGTCAAACCGGAGCACCAGGGGAGGGACTATGCGTTGAGTTTTAGAAACCTTTCGTATTCACAGTGTGTCCGTTCTCTAGGTTTCCCGCACTTGTTATAGCTGTAGTAATATTCCCTTCAACCTGGAGAGTTCGGACCCATGGAATGGGTGCCATGCATTATTGCTTTAAAGGGTCTGCATTTGCTCACCCAATCTCACCAATCGTCTCAGTCCCAAGTGTCCCTCCTTATGCCACATCCAGCTGTCGTTGTAGATAGGGTCATTCCAGCCTTCATCAGAGACCCTGAAGGAATTGTAAAGAATTTCCCAGTTTTTTTGTTTTGTTTTTGAAATTCCTTTTTATAGTGGGTTTGAGCTGATTCTCGCTGCCATGTTTATGCCAGTCTAGACACACTTGATTCCCTTACGGAGACATATCAATACATAGGTTTTAAGATTCTTACTAGTCAGATATTTTCCTCTGCGGGAAATATGGGGTTTTGAGTCCCTTTCGCTGAGGACGGTGTAGGTCTTGTCTATTCCATAGTTGGTTTTTGGAACGGTACCTGTGCTTATATCAAACTCTGGTTTTATGCATCACCCCACCTCTCCTTCCCCCTTAAGCAGGTATAAGAGTGTTTTCTAAATGTGAGACACTGTTCTCTTTCCTAACTCAGTTCAAGTGTAGCCATGTTTACAGGATCTTCATAAGTGATATCTTATGATAAGTTTCTTTTTCTGTGTGACTTATTTCACTTAGAATCATCGTACCTGAATCCACCCATTTTGCTGCTACTGGTCTTATGACATTGATTTCATGGCTGAGGGATATTCCATCGTACGTAAGTACCACAATTTTTTGAACCATGTTTATATTTTCTGGGATACTTAAGGTGTATCCAAGTTGAGGTCCTTGTATGCAGTGCAGCCCTAAATTTTGGGGTGGCTCTGTCTTATTGATTTTCAGTTTTCCCAAGGTATATTCCCTAGACTGGTAGTGCCCTTGGCTCTGTAGCTCTGTTCTTTACTTGTTTTAGGGAACAGAATGCACTCCTCCAGAGAGGCAGTTGGCAATTTACATCCCGCCCATCAGCATAACAAGGCTCCCTGTTCTCCAGGGCCTGTCTTGCCTTTCTTGTTCTTACACATTTTGTGGATGTCCCTTTTGACCGGTGGGAAGTGATACTTCTTTGTAGTGCAGATTTGCATTGCCCGCTTGCTTGCTTGGCCAAAAAGGGCGTATGCGTTTTCTCCTGAATATATTCAGGAGAAAACGCATACGCCCTTTTTGGCCAAGTGCATCATTGTCGAAGTTGTGCCCCTCTTCCTGTGCTTTAAAGGCGATTCCAACGTACCTCTTGAAATCTGTTTCCTGCTATTCTGCCTCGCTTTCAAGTCCGCCTCGTTGCCTTCCCTCAACAGATTTTTGGACGATAGTTGTCCTTTATTACTCGGCCAGTTTGTGAATTGCTGTGCCCCTGAGCTCCATTTTTCAACTCGCTTTTGGTGAGCTGACCGCAAGTCCAAACTTTTGGTTCAGGACCTATACTGGTTCCCGGTGGGTGGCTGAGAATTTGGTTAATTCTTCTTCCTGCCGGGAAATTACAGTGATATGTGCCCGTCCAAATGCCTAACAGCTACTCTCTCATTGGTTCTCCCTCTTCCCTTTCATCCTCTGCCAAATTGGCAACCTGTGCGAACCAAGAGGTTAAAGGGGCTGTCTCTCCAAGTTGGGAGGTTGATAGTAAAGCAGACGGAAAGTCAAACCGGAGCACCAGGAGAGGGACTATGCGTTGAGTTTTAGAAACCTTTCGTATTCACAGTGTGTCCGTTCTCTAGGTTTCCCGCACTTGTTATAGCTGTAGTAATATTCCCTTCAACCTGGAGAGTTCGGACCCATGGAATGGGTGCCATGCATTATTGCTTTAAAGGGTCTGCATTTGCTCACCCAATCTCACCAATCGTCTCAGTCCCAAGTGTCCCTCCTTATGCCACATCCAGCTGTCGTTGTAGATAGGGTCATTCCAGCCTTCATCAGAGACCCTGAAGGAATTGCAAAGAATTTCCCAGTTTTTTTGTTTTGTTTTTGAAATTCCTTTTTATAGTGGGTTTGAGCTGATTCTCGCTGCCATGTTTATGCCAGTCTAGACACACTTGATTCCCTTACGGAGACATATCAATACATAGGTTTTAAGATTCTTACTAGTCAGGTATTTTCCTCTGCGGGAAATATGGGGTTTTGAGTCCCTTTCGCTGAGGACGGTGTAGGTCTTGTCTATTCCATAGTTGGTTTTTGGAACGGTACCTGTGCTTATATCAAACTCTGGTTTTATGCATCACCCCACCTCTCCTTCTCCCTTAAGCAGGTATAAGAGTGTTTTCTAAATGTGAGACACTGTTCTCTTTCCTAACTCAGTTCAAGTGTAGCCATGTTTACAGGATCTTCATAAGTGATATCTTATGATAAGTTTCTTTTTCTGTGTGACTTATTTCACTTAGAATCATCGTACCTGAATCCACCCATTTTGCTGCTACTGGTCTTATGACATTGATTTCATGGCTGAGGGATATTCCATCGTACGTAAGTACCACAATTTTTTGAACCATGTTTATATTTTCTGGGATACTTAAGGTGTATCCAAGTTGAGGTCCTTGTAGGCAGTGCAGCCCTAAATTTTGGGGTGGCTCTGTCTTATTGATTTTCAGTTTTCCCAAGGTATATTCCCTAGACTGGTAGTGCCCTTGGCTCTGTAGCTCTGTTCTTTACTTGTTTTAGGGAACAGAATGCACTCCTCCAGAGAGGCAGTTGGCAATTTACATCCCGCCCATCAGCATAACAAGGCTCCCTGTTCTCCAGGGCCTGTCTTGCCTTTCTTGTTCTTACACATTTTGTGGATGTCCCTTTTGACCGGTGGGAAGTGATACTTCTTTGTAGTGCAGATTTGCATTGCCCGCTTGCTTGCTTGGCCAAAAAGGGCGTATGTGTTTTCTCCTGAATATATTCAGGAGAAAACGCATACGCCCTTTTTGGCCAAGTGCATCATTGTCGAAGTTGTGCCCCTCTTCCTGTGCTTTAAAGGCGATTCCAACGTACCTCTTGAAATCTGTTTCCTGCTATTCTGCCTCGCTTTCAAGTCCGCCTCGTTGCCTTCCCTCAACAGATTTTTGGACGATAGTTGTCCTTTATTACTCGGCCAGTTTGTGAATTGCTGTGCCCCTGAGCTCCATATTTCAACTCGCTTTTGGTGAGCTGACCGCAAGTCCAAAATTTTGGTTCAGGACCTATACTGGTTCCCGGTGGGTGGCTGAGAATTTGGTTAATTCTTCTTCCTGCCGGGAAATTACAGTGATATGTGCCCGTCCAAATGCCTAACAGCTACTCTCTCATTGGTTCTCCCTCTTCCCTTTCATCCTCTGCCAAATTGGCAACCTGTGCGAACCAAGAGGTTAAAGGGGCTGTCTCTCCAAGTTGGGAGGTTGATAGTAAAGCAGACGGAAAGTCAAACCGGAGCACCAGGAGAGGGACTATGCGTTGATTTTTAGAAACCTTTCATATTCACAGTGTGTCCGTTCTCTAGGTTTCCCGCACTTGTTATAGCTGTAGTAATATTCCCTTCAACCTGGAGAGTTCGGACCCATGGAATGGGTGCCATGCATTTTTGCTTTAAAGGGTCTGCATTTGCTCACCCAATCTCACCAATCGTCTCAGTCCCAAGTGTCCCTCCTTATGCCACATCCAGCTGTCATTGTAGATAGGGTCATTCCAGCCTTCATCAGAGACCCTGAAGGAATTGTAAATAATTTCCCAGTTTTTTTGTTTTGTTTTTGAAATTCCTTTTTATAGTGGGTTTGAGCTGATTCTCGCTGCCATGTTTATGCCAGTCTAGACACACTTGATTCCCTTACGGAGACATATCAATACATAGGTTTTAAGATTCTTACTAGTCAGATATTTTCCTCTGCGGGAAATATGGGGTTTTGAGTCCCTTTCGCTGAGGACGGTGTAGGTCTTGTCTATTCCATAGTTGGTTTTTGGAACGGTACCTGTGCTTATATCAAACTCTGGTTTTATGCATCACCCCACCTCTCCTTCCCCCTTAAGCAGGTATAAGAGTGTTTTCTAAATGTGAGACACTGTTCTCTTTCCTAACTCAGTTCAAGTGTAGCCATGTTTACAGGATCTTCATAAGTGATATCTTATGATAAGTTTCTTTTTCTGTGTGACTTATTTCACTTAGAATCATCGTACCTGAATCCACCCATTTTGCTGCTACTGGTCTTATGACATTGATTTCATGGCTGAGGGATATTCCATCGTACGTAAGTACCACAATTTTTTGAACCATGTTTATATTTTCTGGGATACTTAAGGTGTATCCAAGTTGAGGCCCTTGTATGCAGTGCAGCCCTAAATTTTGAGGTGGCTCTGTCTTATTGATTTTCAGTTTTCCCAAGGTATATTCCCTAGACTGGTAGTGCCCTTGGCTCTGTAGCTCTGTTCTTTACTTGTTTTAGGGAACAGAATGCACTCCTCCAGAGAGGCAGTTGGCAATTTACATCCCGCCCATCAGCATAACAAGGCTCCCTGTTCTCCAGGGCCTGTCTTGCCTTTCTTGTTCTTACACATTTTGTGGATGTCCCTTTTGACCGGTGGGAAGTGATACTTCTTTGTAGTGCAGATTTGCATTGCCCGCTTGCTTGCTTGGCCAAAAAGGGCGTATGCGTTTTCTCCTGATTATATTCAGGAGAAAACGCATACGCCCTTTTTGGCCAAGTGCATCATTGTCGAAGTTGTGCCCCTCTTCCTGTGCTTTAAAGGCGATTCCAACGTACCTCTTGAAATCTGTTTCCTGCTATTCTGCCTCGCTTTCAAGTCCGCCTCGTTGCCTTCCCTCAACAGATTTTTGGACGATAGTTGTCCTTTATTACTCGGCCAGTTTGTGAATTGCTGTGCCCCTGAGCTCCATTTTTCAACTCGTTTTTGGTGAGCTGACCGCAAGTCCAAAATTTTGGTTCAGGACCTATACTGGTTCCCGGTGGGTGGCTGAGAATTTGGTTAATTCTTCTTCCTGCCGGGAAATTACAGTGATATGTGCCCGTCCAAATGCCTAACAGCTACTCTCTCATTGGTTCTCCCTCTTCCCTTTCATCCTCTGCCAAATTGGCAACCTGTGCGAACCAAGAGGTTAAAGGGGCTGTCTCTCCAAGTTGGGAGGTTGATAGTAAAGCAGACGGAAAGTCAAACCGGAGCACCAGGAGAGGGACTATGCGTTGATTTTTAGAAACCTTTCATATTCACAGTGTGTCCGTTCTCTAGGTTTCCCGCACTTGTTATAGCTGTAGTAATATTCCCTTCAACCTGGAGAGTTCGGACCCATGGAATGGGTGCCATGCATTTTTGCTTTAAAGGGTCTGCATTTGCTCACCCAATCTCACCAATCGTCTCAGTCCCAAGTGTCCCTCCTTATGCCACATCCAGCTGTCATTGTAGATAGGGTCATTCCAGCCTTCATCAGAGACCCTGAAGGAATTGTAAAGAATTTCCCAGTTTTTTTGTTTTGTTTTTGAAATTCCTTTTTATAGTGGGTTTGAGCTGATTCTCGCTGCCATGTTTATGCCAGTCTAGACACACTTGATTCCCTTATGGAGACATATCAATACATAGGTTTTAAGATTCTTACTAGTCAGATATTTTCCTCTGCGGGAAATATGGGGTTTTGAGTCCCTTTCGCTGAGGACGGTGTAGGTCTTGTCTATTCCATAGTTGGTTTTTGGAACGGTACCTGTGCTTATATCAAACTCTGGTTTTATGCATCACCCCACTTCTCCTTCCCCCTTAAGCAGGTATAAGAGTGTTTTCTAAATGTGAGACACTGTTCTCTTTCCTAACTCAGTTCAAGTGTAGCCATGTTTACAGGATCTTCATAAGTGATATCTTATGATAAGTTTCTTTTTCTGTGTGACTTATTTCACTTAGAATCATCGTACCTGAATCCACCCATTTTGCTGCTACTGGTCTTATGACATTGATTTCATGGCTGAGGGATATTCCATCGTACGTAAGTACCACAATTTTTTGAACCATGTTTATATTTTCTGGGATACTTAAGGTGTATCCAAGTTGAGGTCCTTGTATGCAGTGCAGCCTTAAATTTTGGGGTGGCTCTGTCTTATTGATTTTCAGTTTTCCCAAGGTATATTCCCTAGACTGGTAGTGCCCTTGGCTCTGTAGCTCTGTTCTTTACTTGTTTTAGGGAACAGAATGCACTCCTCCAGAGAGGCAGTTGGCAATTTACATCCCGCCCATCAGCATAACAAGGCTCCCTGTTCTCCAGGGCCTGTCTTGCCTTTCTTGTTCTTACACATTTTGTGGATGTCCCTTTTGACCGGTGGGAAGTGATACTTCTTTGTAGTGCAGATTTGCATTGCCCGCTTGCTTGCTTGGCCAAAAAGGGCGTATGCGTTTTCTCCTGAATATATTCAGGAGAAAACGCATACGCCCTTTTTGGCCAAGTGCATCATTGTCGAAGTTGTGCCCCTCTTCCTGTGCTTTAAAGGCGATTCCAACGTACCTCTTGAAATCTGTTTCCTGCTATTCTGCCTCGCTTTCAAGTCCGCCTCGTTGCCTTCCCTCAACAGATTTTTGGACGATAGTTGTCCTTTATTACTCGGCCAGTTTGTGAATTGCTGTGCCCCTGAGCTCCATTTTTCAACTCGTTTTTGGTGAGCTGACCGCAAGTCCAAAATTTTGGTTCAGGACCTATAGTGGTTCCCGGTGGGTGGCTGAGAATTTGGTTAATTCTTCTTCCTGCCGGGAAATTACAGTGATATGTGCCCGTCCAAATGCCTAACAGCTACTCTCTCATTGGTTCTCCCTCTTCCCTTTCATCCTCTGCCAAATTGGCAACCTGTGCGAACCAAGAGGTTAAAGGGGCTGTCTCTCCAAGTTGGGAGGTTGATAGTAAAGCAGACGGAAAGTCAAACCGGAGCACCAGGAGAGGGACTATGCGTTGAGTTTTAGAAACCTTTCGTTTTCACAGTGTGTCCGTTCTCTAGGTTTCCCGCACTTGTTATAGCTGTAGTAATATTCCCTTCAACCTGGAGAGTTCGGACCCATGGAATGGGTGCCATGCATTATTGCTTTAAAGGGTCTGCATTTGCTCACCCAATCTCACCAATCGTCTCAGTCCCAAGTGTCCCTCCTTATGCCACATCCAGCTGTCGTTGTAGATAGGGTCATTCCAGCCTTCATCAGAGACCCTGAAGGAATTGCAAAGAATTTCCCAGTTTTTTTGTTTTGTTTTTGAAATTCCTTTTTATAGTGGGTTTGAGCTGATTCTCGCTGCCATGTTTATGCCAGTCTAGACACACTTGATTCCCTTACGGAGACATATCAATACATAGGTTTTAAGATTCTTACTAGTCAGATATTTTCCTCTGCGGGAAATATGGGGTTTTGAGTCCCTTTCGCTGAGGACGGTGTAGGTCTTGTCTATTCCATAGTTGGTTTTTGGAACGGTACCTGTGCTTATATCAAACTCTGGTTTTATGCATCACCCCACCTCTCCTTCTCCCTTAAGCAGGTATAAGAGTGTTTTCTAAATGTGAGACACTGTTCTCTTTCCTAACTCAGTTCAAGTGTAGCCATGTTTACAGGATCTTCATAAGTGATATCTTATGATAAGTTTCTTTTTCTGTGTGACTTATTTCACTTAGAATCATCGTACCTGAATCCACCCATTTTGCTGCTACTGGTCTTATGACATTGATTTCATGGCTGAGGGATATTCCATCGTACGTAAGTACCACAATTTTTTGAACCATGTTTATATTTTCTGGGATACTTAAGGTGTATCCAAGTTGAGGTCCTTGTAGGCAGTGCAGCCCTAAATTTTGGGGTGGCTCTGTCTTATTGATTTTCAGTTTTCCCAAGGTATATTCCCTAGACTGGTAGTGCCCTTGGCTCTGTAGCTCTGTTCTTTACTTGTTTTAGGGAACAGAATGCACTCCTCCAGAGAGGCAGTTGGCAATTTACATCCCGCCCATCAGCATAACAAGGCTCCCTGTTCTCCAGGGCCTGTCTTGCCTTTCTTGTTCTTACACATTTTGTGGATGTCCCTTTTGACCGGTGGGAAGTGATACTTCTTTGTAGTGCAGATTTGCATTGCCCGCTTGCTTGCTTGGCCAAAATGGGCGTATGCATTTTCTCCTGAATATATTCAGGAGAAAATGCATACGCCCTTTTTGGCCAAGTGCATCATTGTCGAAGTTGTGCCCCTCTTCCTGTGCTTTAAAGGCGATTCCAACGTACCTCTTGAAATCTGTTTCCTGCTATTCTGCCTCGCTTTCAAGTCCGCCTCGTTGCCTTCCCTCAACAGATTTTTGGACGATAGTTGTCCTTTATTACTCGGCCAGTTTGTGAATTGCTGTGCCCCTGAGCTCCATTTTTCAACTCGCTTTTGGTGAGCTGACCGCAAGTCCAAAATTTTGGTTCAGGACCTATACTGGTTCCCGGTGGGTGGCTGAGAATTTGGTTAATTCTTCTTCCTGCCGGGAAATTACAGTGATATGTGCCCGTCCAAATGCCTAACAGCTACTCTCTCATTGGTTCTCCCTCTTCCCTTTCATCCTCTGCCAAGTTGGCAACCTGTGCGAACCAAGAGGTTAAAGGGGCTGTCTCTCCAAGTTGGGAGGTTGATAGTAAAGCAGACGGAAAGTCAAACCGGAGCACAAGGGGAGGGACTATGCGTTGAGTTTTAGAAACCTTTCGTATTCACAGTGTGTCCGTTCTCTAGGTTTCCCGCACTTGTTATAGCTGTAGTAATATTCCCTTCAACCTGGAGAGTTCGGACCCATGGAATGGGTGCCATGCATTATTGCTTTAAAGGGTCTGCATTTGCTCACCCAATCTCACCAATCGTCTCAGTCCCAAGTGTCCCTCCTTATGCCACATCCAGCTGTCGTTGTAGATAGGGTCATTCCAGCCTTCATCAGAGACCCTGAAGGAATTGCAAAGAATTTCCCAGTTTTTTTGTTTTGTTTTTGAAATTCCTTTTTATAGTGGGTTTGAGCTGATTCTCGCTGCCATGTTTATGCCAGTCTAGACACACTTGATTCCCTTACGGAGACATATCAATACATAGGTTTTAAGATTCTTACTAGTCAGATATTTTCCTCTGCGGGAAATATGGGGTTTTGAGTCCCTTTCGCTGAGGACGGTGTAGGTCTTGTCTATTCCATAGTTGGTTTTTGGAACGGTACCTGTGCTTATATCAAACTCTGGTTTTATGCATCACCCCACCTCTCCTTCCCCCTTAAGCAGGTATAAGAGTGTTTTCTAAATGTGAGACACTGTTCTCTTTCCTAACTCAGTTCAAGTGTAGCCATGTTTACAGGATCTTCATAAGTGATATCTTATGATAAGTTTCTTTTTCTGTGTGACTTATTTCACTTAGAATCATCGTACCTGAATCCACCCATTTTGCTGCTACTGGTCTTATGACATTGATTTCATGGCTGAGGGATATTCCATCGTACGTAAGTACCACAATTTTTTGAACCATGTTTATATTTTCTGGGATACTTAAGGTGTATCCAAGTTGAGGCCCTTGTATGCAGTGCAGCCCTAAATTTTGAGGTGGCTCTGTCTTATTGATTTTCAGTTTTCCCAAGGTATATTCCCTAGACTGGTAGTGCCCTTGGCTCTGTAGCTCTGTTCTTTACTTGTTTTAGGGAACAGAATGCACTCCTCCAGAGAGGCAGTTGGCAATTTACATCCCGCCCATCAGCATAACAAGGCTCCCTGTTCTCCAGGGCCTGTCTTGCCTTTCTTGTTCTTACACATTTTGTGGATGTCCCTTTTGACCGGTGGGAAGTGATACTTCTTTGTAGTGCAGATTTGCATTGCCCGCTTGCTTGCTTGGCCAAAAAGGGCGTATGCGTTTTCTCCTGATTATATTCAGGAGAAAACGCATACGCCCTTTTTGGCCAAGTGCATCATTGTCGAAGTTGTGCCCCTCTTCCTGTGCTTTAAAGGCGATTCCAACGTACCTCTTGAAATCTGTTTCCTGCTATTCTGCCTCGCTTTCAAGTCCGCCTCGTTGCCTTCCCTCAACAGATTTTTGGACGATAGTTGTCCTTTATTACTCGGCCAGTTTGTGAATTGCTGTGCCCCTGAGCTCCATTTTTCAACTCGTTTTTGGTGAGCTGACCGCAAGGCCAAAATTTTGGTTCAGGACCTATACTGGTTCCCGGTGGGTGGCTGAGAATTTGGTTAATTCTTCTTCCTGCCGGGAAATTACAGTGATATGTGCCCGTCCAAATGCCTAACAGCTACTCTCTCATTGGTTCTCCCTCTTCCCTTTCATCCTCTGCCAAATTGGCAACCTGTGCGAACCAAGAGGTTAAAGGGGCTGTCTCTCCAAGTTGGGAGGTTGATAGTAAAGCAGACGGAAAGTCAAACCGGAGCACCAGGAGAGGGACTATGCGTTGATTTTTAGAAACCTTTCATATTCACAGTGTGTCCGTTCTCTAGGTTTCCCGCACTTGTTATAGCTGTAGTAATATTCCCTTCAACCTGGAGAGTTCGGACCCATGGAATGGGTGCCATGCATTTTTGCTTTAAAGGGTCTGCATTTGCTCACCCAATCTCACCAATCGTCTCAGTCCCAAGTGTCCCTCCTTATGCCACATCCAGCTGTCATTGTAGATAGGGTCATTCCAGCCTTCATCAGAGACCCTGAAGGAATTGTAAATAATTTCCCAGTTTTTTTGTTTTGTTTTTGAAATTCCTTTTTATAGTGGGTTTGAGCTGATTCTCGCTGCCATGTTTATGCCAGTCTAGACACACTTGATTCCCTTATGGAGACATATCAATACATAGGTTTTAAGATTCTTACTAGTCAGATATTTTCCTCTGCGGGAAATATGGGGTTTTGAGTCCCTTTCGCTGAGGAAGGTGTAGGTCTTGTCTATTCCATAGTTGGTTTTTGGAACGGTACCTGTGCTTATATCAAACTCTGGTTTTATGCATCACCCCACCTCTCCTTCCCCCTTAAGCAGGTATAAGAGTGTTTTCTAAATGTGAGACACTGTTCTCTTTCCTAACTCAGTTCAAGTGTAGCCATGTTTACAGGATCTTCATAAGTGATATCTTATGATAAGTTTCTTTTTCTGTGTGACTTATTTCACTTAGAATCATCGTACCTGAATCCACCCATTTTGCTGCTACTGGTCTTATGACATTGATTTCATGGCTGAGGGATATTCCATCGTACGTAAGTACCACAATTTTTTGAACCATGTTTATATTTTCTGGGATACTTAAGGTGTATCCAAGTTGAGGCCCTTGTATGCAGTGCAGCCCTAAATTTTGAGGTGGCTCTGTCTTATTGATTTTCAGTTTTCCCAAGGTATATTCCCTAGACTGGTAGTGCCCTTGGCTCTGTAGCTCTGTTCTTTACTTGTTTTAGGGAACAGAATGCACTCCTCCAGAGAGGCAGTTGGCAATTTACATCCCGCCCATCAGCATAACAAGGCTCCCTGTTCTCCAGGGCCTGTCTTGCCTTTCTTGTTCTTACACATTTTGTGGATGTCCCTTTTGACCGGTGGGAAGTGATACTTCTTTGTAGTGCAGATTTGCATTGCCCGCTTGCTTGCTTGGCCAAAAAGGGCGTATGCGTTTTCTCCTGATTATATTCAGGAGAAAACGCATACGCCCTTTTTGGCCAAGTGCATCATTGTCGAAGTTGTGCCCCTCTTCCTGTGCTTTAAAGGCGATTCCAACGTACCTCTTGAAATCTGTTTCCTGCTATTCTGCCTCGCTTTCAAGTCCGCCTCGTTGCCTTCCCTCAACAGATTTTTGGACGATAGTTGTCCTTTATTACTCGGCCAGTTTGTGAATTGCTGTGCCCCTGAGCTCCATTTTTCAACTCGTTTTTGGTGAGCTGACCGCAAGTCCAAAATTTTGGTTCAGGACCTATAGTGGTTCCCGGTGGGTGGCTGAGAATTTGGTTAATTCTTCTTCCTGCCGGGAAATTACAGTGATATGTGCCCGTCCAAATGCCTAACAGCTACTCTCTCACTGGTTCTCCCTCTTCCCTTTCATCCTCTGCCAAATTGGCAACCTGTGCGAACCAAGAGGTTAAAGGCGCTGTCTCTCCAAGTTGGGAGGTTGATAGTAAAGCAGACGGAAAGTCAAACCGGAGCACCAGGAGAGGGACAATGCGTTGAGTTTTAGAAACCTTTCGTATTCACAGTGTGTCCGTTCTCTAGGTTTCCCGCTCATGTTATAGCTGTAGTAATATTCCCTTCAACCTGGAGAGTTCGGACCCATGGAATGGGTGCCATGCATTATTGCTTTAAAGGGTCTGCATTTGCTCACCCAATCTCACCAATCGTCTCAGTCCCAAGTGTCCCTCATGCCACATCCAGCTGTCGTTGTAGATAGGGTCATTCCAGCTTTCATCAGAGACCCTGAAGGAATTGTAAAGAATTTCCCAGTTTTTTTTTTTTGTTTTTGAAATTCCTTTTTATAGTGGGTTTGAGCTGATTCTCGCTGCCATGTTTATGCCAGTCTAGACACACATGATTCCCTTATGGAGACATATCAATACATAGGTTTTAAGATTCTTACTAGTCAGATATTTTCCTCTGCGGGAAATATGGGGTTTTGAGTCCCTTTCGCTGAGGACGGTGTAGGTCTTGTCTATTCCATAGTTGGTTTTTGGAACGGTACCTGTGCTTATATCAAACTCTGGTTTTATGCATCACCCCACCTCTCCTTCTCCCTTAAGCAGGTATAAGAGTGTTTTCTAAATGTGAGACACTGTTCTCTTTCCTAACTCAGTTCAAGTGTAGCCATGTTTACAGGATCTTCATAAGTGATATCTTATGATAAGTTTCTTTTTCTGTGTGACTTATTTCACTTAGAATCATCGTACCTGAATCCACCCATTTTGCTGCTACTGGTCTTATGACATTGATTTCATGGCTGAGGGATATTCCATCGTACGTAAGTACCACAATTTTTTGAACCATGTTTATATTTTCTGGGATACTTAAGGTGTATCCAAGTTGAGGTCCTTGTATGCAGTGCAGCCCTAAATTTTGGGGTGGCTCTGTCTTATTGATTTTCAGTTTTCCCAAGGTATATTCCCTAGACTGGTAGTGCCCTTGGCTCTGTAGCTCTGTTCTTTACTTGTTTTAGGGAACAGAATGCACTCCTCCAGAGAGGCAGTTGGCAATTTACATCCCGCCCATCAGCATAACAAGGCTCCCTGTTCTCCAGGGCCTGTCTTGCCTTTCTTGTTCTTACACATTTTGTGGATGTCCCTTTTGACCGGTGGGAAGTGATACTTCTTTGTAGTGCAGATTTGCATTGCCCACTTGCTTGCTTGGCCAAAAAGGGCGTATGCGTTTTCTCCTGAATATATTCAGGAGAAAACGCATACGCCCTTTTTGGCCAAGTGCATCATTGTCGACGTTGTGCCCCTCTTCCTGTGCTTTAAAGGCGATTCCAACGTACCTCTTGAAATCTGTTTCCTGCTATTCTGCCTCGCTTTCAAGTCTGCCTCGTTGCCTTCCCTCAACAGATTTTTGGACGATAGTTCTCCTTTATTACTCGGCCAGTTTGTGAATTGCTGTGCCCCTGAGCTCCATTTTTCAACTCGTTTTTGGTGAGCTGACCGCAAGTCCAAAATTTTGGTTCAGGACCTATACTGGTTCCCGGTGGGTGGCTGAGAATTTGGTTAATTTTTCTTCCTGCCGGGAAATTACAGTGATATGTGCCCGTCCAAATGCCTAACAGCTACTCTCTCATTGGTTCTCCCTCTTCCCTTTCATCCTCTGCCAAATTGGCAACCTGTGCAAACCAAGAGGTTAAAGGCGCTGTCTCTCCAAGTTGGGAGGTTGATAGTAAAGCAGACGGAAAGTCAAACCGGAGCACCAGGAGAGGGACTATGCGTCGAGTTTTAGAAACCTTTCGTATTCACAGTGTGTCCGTTCTCTAGGTTTCCCGCACATGTTATAGCTGTAGTAATATTCCCTTCAACCTGGAGAGTTCGGACCCATGGAATGGGTGCCATGCATTATTGCTTTAAAGGGTCTGCATTTGCTCACCCAATCTCACCAATCGTCTCAGTCCCAAGTGTCCCTCCTTATGCCACATCCAGCTGTCGTTGTAGATAGGGTCATTCCAGCCTTCATCAGATACCCTGAAGGAATTGTAAAGAATTTCCCAGTTTTTTTGTTTTGTTTTTGAAATTCCTTTTTATAGTGGGTTTGAGCTGATTCTCGCTGCCATGTTTATGCCAGTCTAGACACACTTGATTCCCTTATGGAGACATATCAATACATAGGTTTTAAGATTCTTACTAGTCAGATATTTTCCTCTGCGGGAAATATGGGGTTTTGAGTCCCTTTCGCTGAGGACGGTGTAGGTCTTGTCTATTCCATAGTTGGTTTTTGGAACGGTACCTGTGCTTATATCAAACTCTGGTTTTATGCATCACCCCACCTCTCCTTCCCCCTTAAGCTGGTATAAGAGTGTTTTCTAAATGTGAGACACTGTTCTCTTTCCTAACTCATTTCAAGTGTAGCCATGTTTACAGGATCTTCATAAGTGATATCTTATGATAAGTTTCTTTTTCTGTGTGACTTATTTCACTTAGAATCATCGTACCTGAATCCACCCATTTTGCTGCTACTGGTCTTATGACATTGATTTCATGGCTGAGGGATATTCCATCGTACGTAAGTACCACAATTTTTTGAACCATGTTTATATTTTCTGGGATACTTAAGGTGTATCCAAGTTCAGGTCCTTGTATGCAGTGCAGCCCTAAATTTTGGGGTGGCTCTGTCTTATTGATTTTCAGTTTTCCCAAGGTATATTCCCTAGACTGGTAGTGCCCTTGGCTCTGTAGCTCTGTTCTTTACTTGTTTTAGGGAACAGAATGCACTCCTCCAGAGAGGCAGTTGGCAATTTACATCCCGCCCATCAGCATAACAAGGCTCCCTGTTCTCCAGGGCCTGTCTTGCCTTTCTTGTTCTTACACATTTTGTGGATGTCCCTTTTGACCGGTGGGAAGTGATACTTCTTTGTAGTGCAGATTTGCATTGCCCGCTTGCTTGCTTGGCCAAAAAGGGCGTATGCGTTTTTTCCTGAATATATTCAGGAGAAAACGCATACGCCCTTTTTGGCCAAGTGCATCATTGTCGAAGTTGTGCCCCTCTTCCTGTGCTTTAAAGGTGATTCCAACGTACCTCTTGAAATCTGTTTCCTGCTATTCTGCCTCACTTTCAAGTCCACCTCGTTGCCTTCCCTCAACAGATTTTTGGACGATAGTTGTCCTTTATTACTCGGCCAGTTTGTGAATTGCTGTGCCCCTGAGCTCCATTTTTCAACTCGCTTTTGGTGAGCTGACCGCAAGTCCAAACTTTTGCTTCAGGACCTATACTGGTTCCCGGTGGGTGGCTGAGAATTTGGTTAATTCTTCTTCCTGCCGGGAAATTACAGTGATATGTGCCCGTCCAAATGCCTAACAGCTACTCTCTCATTGGTTCTCCCTCTTCCCTTTCATCCTCTGCCAAATTGGCAACCTGTGCGAACCAAGAGGTTAAAGGGGCTGTCTCTCCAAGTTGGGAGGTTGATAGTATAGCAGACGGAAAGTCAAACCGGAGCACCAGGAGAGGGACTATGCGTTGAGTTTTAGAAACCTTTCGTATTCACAGTGTGTCCGTTCTCTAGGTTTCCCGCACTTGTTATAGCTGTAGTAATATTCCCTTCAACCTGGAGAGTTCGGACCCATGGAATGGGTGCCATGCATTATTGCTTTAAAGGGTCTGCATTTGCTCACCCAATCTCACCAATCGTCTCAGTCCCAAGTGTCCCTCCTTATGCCACATCTAGCTGTCGTTGTAGATAGGGTCATTCCAGGCTTCATCAGAGACCCTGAAGGAATTGTAAAGAATTTCCCAGTTTTTTTGTTTTGTTTTTGAAATTCCTTTTTATAGTGGGTTTGAGCTGATTCTCGCTGCCATGTTTATGCCAGTCTAGACACACTTGATTCCCTTACGGAGACATATCAATACATAGGTTTTAAGATTCTTACTAGTCAGATATTTTCCTCTGCGGGAAATATGGGGTTTTGAGTCCCTTTCGCTGAGGACGGTGTAGGTCTTGTCTATTCCATAGTTGGTTTTTGGAACGGTACCTGTGCTTATATCAAACTCTGGTTTTATGCATCACCCCACCTCTCCTTCCGCCTTAAGCAGGTATAAGAGTGTTTTCTAAATGTGAGACACTGTTCTCTTTCCTAACTCAGTTCAAGTGTAGCCATGTTTACAGGATCTTCATAAGTGATATCTTATGATAAGTTTCTTTTTCTGTGTGACTTATTTCACTTAGAATCATCGTACCTGAATCCACCCATTTTGCTGCTACTGGTCTTATGACATTGATTTCATGGCTGAGGGATATTCCATCGTACGTAAGTACCACAATTTTTTGAACCATGTTTATATTTTCTGGGATACTTAAGGTGTATCCAAGTTGAGGTCCTTGTATGCAGTGCAGCCCTAAATTTTGGGGTGGCTCTGTCTTATTGATTTTCAGTTTTCCCAAGGTATATTCCCTAGACTGGTAGTGCCCTTGGCTCTGTAGCTCTGTTCTTTACTTGTTTTAGGGAACAGAATGCACTCCTCCAGAGAGGCAGTTGGCAATTTACATCCCGCCCATCAGCATAACAAGGCTCCCTGTTCTCCAGGGCCTGTCTTGCCTTTCTTGTTCTTACACATTTTGTGGATGTCCCTTTTGACCGGTGGGAAGTGATACTTCTTTGTAGTGCAGATTTGCATTGCCCGCTTGCTTGCTTGGCCAAAAAGGGCGTATGCGTTTTCTCCTGAATATATTCAGGAGAAAACGCATACGCCCTTTTTGGCCAAGTGCATCATTGTCGAAGTTGTGCCCCTCTTCCTGTGCTTTAAAGGCGATTCCAACGTACCTCTTGAAATCTGTTTCCTGCTATTCTGCCTCGCTTTCAAGTCCGCCTCGTTGCCTTCCCTCAACAGATTTTTGGACGATAGTTGTCCTTTATTACTCGGCCAGTTTGTGAATTGCTGTGCCCCTGAGCTCCATTTTTCAACTCGCTTTTGGTGAGCTGACCGCAAGTCCAAAATTTTGGTTCAGGACCTATACTGGTTCCCGGTGGGTGGCTGAGAATTTGGTTAATTCTTCTTCCTGCCGGGAAATTACAGTGATATGTGCCCGTCCAAATGCCTAACAGCTACTCTCTCATTGGTTCTCCCTCTTCCCTTTCATCCTCTGCCAAATTGGCAACCTGTGCGAACCAAGAGGTTAAAGGGGCTGTCTCTCCAAGTTGGGAGGTTGATAGTAAAGCAGACGGAAAGTCAAACCGGAGCACCAGGAGAGGGACTATGCGTTGAGTTTTAGAAACCTTTCGTATTCACAGTGTGTCCGTTCTCTAGGTTTCCCGCACTTGTTATAGCTGTAGTAATATTCCCTTCAACCTGGAGAGTTCGGACCCATGGAATGGGTGCCATGCATTATTGCTTTAAAGGGTCTGCATTTGCTCACCCAATCTCACCAATCGTCTCAGTCCCAAGTGTCCCTCCTTATGCCACATCCAGCTGTCGTTGTAGATAGGGTCATTCCAGCCTTCATCAGAGACCCTGAAGGAATTGCAAAGAATTTCCCAGTTTTTTTGTTTTGTTTTTGAAATTCCTTTTTATAGTGGGTTTGAGCTGATTCTCGCTGCCATGTTTATGCCAGTCTAGACACACTTGATTCCCTTACGGAGACATATCAATACATAGGTTTTAAGATTCTTACTAGTCAGATATTTTCCTCTGCGGGAAATATGGGGTTTTGAGTCCCTTTCGCTGAGGACGGTGTAGGTCTTGTCTATTCCATAGTTGGTTTTTGGAACGGTACCTGTGCTTATATCAAACTCTGGTTTTATGCATCACCCCACCTCTCCTTCCCCCTTAAGCAGGTATAAGAGTGTTTTCTAAATGTGAGACACTGTTCTCTTTCCTAACTCAGTTCAAGTGTAGCCATGTTTACAGGATCTTCATAAGTGATATCTTATGATAAGTTTCTTTTTCTGTGTGACTTATTTCACTTAGAATCATCGTACCTGAATCCACCCATTTTGCTGCTACTGGTCTTATGACATTGATTTCATGGCTGAGGGATATTCCATCGTACGTAAGTACCACAATTTTTTGAACCATGTTTATATTTTCTGGGATACTTAAGGTGTATCCAAGTTGAGGTCCTTGTATGCAGTGCAGCCCTAAATTTTGGGGTGGCTCTGTCTTATTGATTTTCAGTTTTCCCAAGGTATATTCCCTAGACTGGTAGTGCCCTTGGCTCTGTAGCTCTGTTCTTTACTTGTTTTAGGGAACAGAATGCACTCCTCCAGAGAGGCAGTTGGCAATTTACATCCCACCCATCAGCATAACAAGGCTCCCTGTTCTCCAGGGCCTGTCTTGCCTTTCTTGTTCTTACACATTTTGTGGATGTCCCTTTTGACCGGTGGGAAGTGATACTTCTTTGTAGTGCAGATTTGCATTGCCCGCTTGCTTGCTTGGCCAAAAAGGGCATATGCGTTTTTTCCTGAATATATTCAGGAGAAAACGCATACGCCCTTTTTGGCCAAGTGCATCATTGTCGAAGTTGTGCCCCTCTTCCTGTGCTTTAAAGGCGATTCCAACGTACCTCTTGAAATCTGTTTCCTGCTATTCTGCCTCGCTTTCAAGTCGGCCTCGTTGCCTTCCCTCAACAGATTTTTGGACGATAGTTGTCCTTTATTACTCGGCCAGTTTGTGAATTGCTGTGCCCCTGAGCTCCATTTTTCAACTCGCTTTTGGTGAGCTGACCGCAAGTCCAAACTTTTGGTTCAGGACCTATACTGGTTCCCGGTGGGTGGCTGAGAATTTGGTTAATTCTTCTTCCTGCCGGGAAATTACAGTGATATGTGCCCGTCCAAATGCCTAACAGCTACTCTCTCATTGGTTCTCCCTCTTCCCTTTCATCCTCTGCCAAATTGGCAACCTGTGCGAACCAAGAGGTTAAAGGGGCTGTCTCTCCAAGTTGGGAGGTTGATAGTAAAGCAGACGGAAAGTCAAACCGGAGCACCAGGAGAGGGACTATGCGTTGAGTTTTAGAAACCTTTCGTATTCACAGTGTGTCCGTTCTCTAGGTTTCCCGCACATGTTATAGCTGTAGTAATATTCCCTTCAACCTGGAGAGTTCGGACCCATGGAATGGGTGCCATGCATTATTGCTTTAAAGGGTCTGCATTTGCTCACCCAATCTCACCAACCGTCTCAGTCCCAAGTGTCCCTCCTTATGCCACATCCAGCTGTCGTTGTAGATAGGGTCATTCCAGCTTTCATCAGAGACCCTGAAGGAATTGTAAAGAATTTCCCAGTTTTTTTGTTTTGTTTTTGAAATTCCTTTTTATAGTGGGTTTGAGCTGATTCGCGCTGCCATGTTTATGCCAGTCTAGACACAGTTGATTCCCTTACGGAGACATATCAATACATAGGTTTTAAGATTCTTACTAGTCAGATATTTTCCTCTGCGGGAAATATGGGGTTTTGAGTCCCTTTCGCTGAGGACGGTGTAGGTCTTGTCTATTCCATAGTTGGTTTTTGGAACGGTACCTGTGCTTATATCAAACTCTGGTTTTATGCATCACCCCACCTCTCCTTCCCCCTTAAGCAGGTATAAGAGTGTTTTCTAAATGTGAGACACTGTTCTCTTTCCTAACTCAGTTCAAGTGTAGCCATGTTTACAGGATCTTCATAAGTGATATCTTATGATAAGTTTCTTTTTCTGTGTGACTTATTTCACTTAGAATCATCGTACCTGAATCCACCCATTTTGCTGCTACTGGTCTTATGACATTGATTTCATGGCTGAGGGATATTCCATCGTACGTAAGTACCACAATTTTTTGAACCATGTTTATATTTTCTGGGATACTTAAGGTGTATCCAAGTTGAGGTCCTTGTATGCAGTGCAGCCCTAAATTTTGGGGTGGCTCTGTCTTATTGATTTTCAGTTTTCCCAAGGTATATTCCCTAGACTGGTAGTGCCCTTGGCTCTGTAGCTCTGTTCTTTACTTGTTTTAGGGAACAGAATGCACTCCTCCAGAGAGGCAGTTGGCAATTTACATCCCGCCCATCAGCATAACAAGGCTCCCTGTTCTCCAGGGCCTGTCTTGCCTTTCTTGTTCTTACACATTTTGTGGATGTCCCTTTTGACCGGTGGGAAGTGATACTTCTTTGTAGTGCAGATTTGCATTGCCCGCTTGCTTGCTTGGCCAAAAAGGGCGTATGCGTTTTCTCCTGAATATATTCAGGAGAAAACGCATACGCCCTTTTTGGCCAAGTGCATCATTGTCGAAGTTGTGCCCCTCTTCCTGTGCTTTAAAGGCGATTCCAACGTACCTCTTGAAATCTGTTTCCTGCTATTCTGCCTCGCTTTCAAGTCCGCCTCGTTGCCTTCCCTCAACAGATTTTTGGACGATAGTTGTCCTTTATTACTCGGCCAGTTTGTGAATTGCTGTGCCCCTGAGCTCCATTTTTCAACTCGCTTTTGGTGAGCTGACCGCAAGTCCAAAATTTTGGTTCAGGACCTATACTGGTTCCCGGTGGGTGGCTGAGAATTTGGTTAATTCTTCTTCCTGCCGGGAAATTACAGTGATATGTGCCCGTCCAAATGCCTAACAGCTACTCTCTCATTGGTTCTCCCTCTTCCCTTTCATCCTCTGCCAAATTGGCAACCTGTGCGAACCAAGAGGTTAAAGGGGCTGTCTCTCCAAGTTGGGAGGTTGATAGTAAAGCAGACGGAAAGTCAAACCGGAGCACCAGGAGAGGGACTATGCGTTGAGTTTTAGAAACCTTTCGTATTCACAGTGTGTCCGTTCTCTAGGTTTCCCGCACTTGTTATAGCTGTAGTAATATTCCCTTCAACCTGGAGAGTTCGGACCCGTGGAATGGGTGCCATGCATTATTGCTTTAAAGGGTCTGCATTTGCTCACCCAATCTCACCAATGGTCTCAGTCCCAAGTGTCCCTCCTTATGCCACATCCAGCTGTCGTTGTAGATAGGGTCATTCCAGCCTTCATCAGAGACCCTGAAGGAATTGCAAAGAATTTCCCAGTTTTTTTGTTTTGTTTTTGAAATTCCTTTTTATAGTGGGTTTGAGCTGATTCTCGCTGCCATGTTTATGCCAGTCTAGACACACTTGATTCCCTTACGGAGACATATCAATACATAGGTTTTAAGATTCTTACTAGTCAGATATTTTCCTCTGCGGGAAATATGGGGTTTTGAGTCCCTTTCGCTGAGGACGGTGTAGGTCTTGTCTATTCCATAGTTGGTTTTTGGAACGGTACCTGTGCTTATATCAAACTCTGGTTTTATGCATCACCCCACCTCTCCTTCCCCCTTAAGCAGGTATAAGAGTGTTTTCTAAATGTGAGACACTGTTCTCTTTCCTAACTCAGTTCAAGTGTAGCCATGTTTACAGGATCTTCATAAGTGATATCTTATGATAAGTTTCTTTTTCTGTGTGACTTATTTCACTTAGAATCATCGTACCTGAATCCACCCATTTTGCTGCTACTGGTCTTATGACATTGATTTCATGGCTGAGGGATATTCCATCGTACGTAAGTACCACAATTTTTTGAACCATGTTTATATTTTCTGGGATACTTAAGGTGTATCCAAGTTCAGGTCCTTGTAGGCAGTGCAGCCCTAAATTTTGGGGTGGCTCTGTCTTATTGATTTTCAGTTTTCCCAAGGTATATTCCCTAGACTGGTAGTGCCCTTGGCTCTGTAGCTCTGTTCTTTACTTGTTTTAGGGAACAGAATGCACTCCTCCAGAGAGGCAGTTGGCAATTTACATCCCGCCCATCAGCATAACAAGGCTCCCTGTTCTCCAGGGCCTGTCTTGCCTTTCTTGTTCTTACACATTTTGTGGATGTCCCTTTTGACCGGTGGGAAGTGATACTTCTTTGTAGTGCAGATTTGCATTGCCCGCTTGCTTGCTTGGCCAAAAAGGGCGTATGCGTTTTCTCCTGAATATATTCAGGAGAAAACGCATACACCCTTTTTGGCCAAGTGCATCATTGTCGAAGTTGTGCCCCTCTTCCTGTGCTTTAAAGGCGATTCCAACGTACCTCTTGAAATCTGTTTCCTGCTATTCTGCCTCGCTTTCAAGTCCGCCTCGTTGCCTTCCCTCAACAGATTTTTGGACGATAGTTGTCCTTTATTACTCGGCCAGTTTGTGAATTGCTGTGCCCCTGAGCTCCATTTTTCAACTCGCTTTTGGTGAGCTGACCGCAAGTCCAAAATTTTGGTTCAGGACCTATACTGGTTCCCGGTGGGTGGCTGAGAATTTGGTTAATTCTTCTTCCTGCCGGGAAATTACAGTGATATGTGCCCGTCCAAATGCCTAACAGCTACTCTCTCATTGGTTCTCCCTCATCCCTTTCATCCTCTGCCAAGTTGGCAACCTGTGCGAACCAAGAGGTTAAAGGGGCTGTCTCTCCAAGTTGGGAGGTTGATAGTAAAGCAGACGGAAAGTCAAACCGGAGCACAAGGGGAGGGACTATGCGTTGAGTTTTAGAAACCTTTCGTATTCACAGTGTGTCCATTCTCTAGGTTTCCCGCACTTGTTATAGCTGTAGTAATATTCCCTTCAACCTGGAGAGTTCGGACCCATGGAATGGGTGCCATGCATTATTGCTTTAAAGGGTCTGCATTTGCTCACCCAATCTCACCAATCGTCTCAGTCCCAAGTGTCCCTCCTTATGCCACATCCAGCTGTCGTTGTAGATAGGGTCATTCCAGCCTTCATCAGAGACCCTGAAGGAATTGCAAAGAATTTCCCAGTTTTTTTGTTTTGTTTTTGAAATTCCTTTTTATAGTGGGTTTGAGCTGATTCTCGCTGCCATGTTTATGCCAGTCTAGACACACTTGATTCCCTTACGGAGACATATCAATACATAGGTTTTAAGATTCTTACTAGTCAGATATTTTCCTCTGCATGAAATATGGGGTTTTGAGTCCCTTTCGCTGAGGACGGTGTAGGTCTTGTCTATTCCATAGTTGGTTTTTGGAACGGTACCTGTGCTTATATCAAACTCTGGTTTTATGCATCACCCCACCTCTCCTTCCCCCTTAAGCTGGTATAAGAGTGTTTTCTAAAT
Organism: Hyperoodon ampullatus; assembly: GCF_949752795.1. Lineage (NCBI taxonomy): Eukaryota > Metazoa > Chordata > Mammalia > Artiodactyla > Ziphiidae > Hyperoodon > Hyperoodon ampullatus. Next base: position 367,244 of record NW_027640436.1, read on the forward strand.
GTGAGACACTGTTCTCTTTCCTAACTCAGTTCAAGTGTAGCCATGTTTACAGGATCTTCATAAGTGATATCTTATGATAAGTTTCTTTTTCTGTGTGACTTATTTCACTTAGAATCATCGTACCTGAATCCACCCATTTTGCTGCTACTGGTCTTATGACATTGATTTCATGGCTGAGGGATATTCCATCGTACGTAAGTACCACAATTTTTTGAACCATGTTTATATTTTCTGGGATACTTAAGGTGTATCCAAGTTGAGGCCCTTGTATGCAGTGCAGCCCTAAATTTTGAGGTGGCTCTGTCTTATTGATTTTCAGTTTTCCCAAGGTATATTCCCTAGACTGGTAGTGCCCTTGGCTCTGTAGCTCTGTTCTTTACTTGTTTTAGGGAACAGAATGCACTCCTCCAGAGAGGCAGTTGGCAATTTACATCCCGCCCATCAGCATAACAAGGCTCCCTGTTCTCCAGGGCCTGTCTTGCCTTTCTTGTTCTTACACATTTTGTGGATGTCCCTTTTGACCGGTGGGAAGTGATACTTCTTTGTAGTGCAGATTTGCATTGCCCGCTTGCTTGCTTGGCCAAAAAGGGTGTATGCGTTTTCTCCTGAATATATTCAGGAGAAAACGCATACGCCCTTTTTGGCCAAGTGCATCATTGTCGAAGTTGTGCCCCTCTTCCTGTGCTTTAAAGGCGATTCCAACGTACCTCTTGAAATCTGTTTCCTGCTATTCTGCCTCGCTTTCAAGTCCGCCTCGTTGCCTTCCCTCAACAGATTTTTGGACGATAGTTGTCCTTTATTACTCGGCCAGTTTGTGAATTGCTGTGCCCCTGAGCTCCATTTTTCAACTCGTTTTTGGTGAGCTGACCGCAAGTCCAAAATTTTGGTTCAGGACCTATACTGGTTCCGGGTGGGTGGCTGAGAATTTGGTTAATTCTTCTTCCTGCCGGGAAATTACAGTGATATGTGCCCGTCCAAATGCCTAACAGCTACTCTCTCATTGGTTCTCCCTCTTCCCTTTCATCCTCTGCCAAATTGGCAACCTGTGCGAACCAAGAGGTTAAAGGGGCTGTCTCTCCAAGTTGGGAGGTTGATAGTAAAGCAGACGGAAAGTCAAACCGGAGCACCAGGAGAGGGACTATTCGTTGAGTTTTAGAAACCTTTCGTATTCACAGTGTGTCCGTTCTCTAGGTTTCCCGCACATGTTATAGCTGTAGTAATATTCCCTTCAACCTGGAGAGTTCGGACCCATGGAATGGGTGCCATGCATTATTGCTTTAAAGGGTCTGCATTTGCTCACCCAATCTCACCAACCGTCTCAGTCCCAAGTGTCCCTCCTTATGCCACATCCAGCTGTCGTTGTAGATAGGGTCATTCCAGCTTTCATCAGAGACCCTGAAGGAATTGTAAAGAATTTCCCAGTTTTTTTGTTTTGTTTTTGAAATTCCTTTTTATAGTGGGTTTGAGCTGATTCTCGCTGCCATGTTTATGCCAGTCTAGACACAGTTGATTCCCTTACGGAGACATATCAATACATAGGTTTTAAGATTCTTACTAGTCAGATATTTTCCTCTGCGGGAAATATGGGGTTTTGAGTCCCTTTCGCTGAGGACGGTGTAGGTCTTGTCTATTCCATAGTTGGTTTTTGGAACGGTACCTGTGCTTATATCAAACTCTGGTTTTATGCATCACCCCACCTCTCCTTCCCCCTTAAGCAGGTATAAGAGTGTTTTCTAAATGTGAGACACTGTTCTCTTTCCTAACTCAGTTCAAGTGTAGCCATGTTTACAGGATCTTCATAAGTGATATCTTATGATAAGTTTCTTTTTCTGTGTGACTTATTTCACTTAGAATCATCGTACCTGAATCCACCCATTTTGCTGCTACTGGTCTTATGACATTGATTTCATGGCTGAGGGATATTCCATCGTACGTAAGTACCACAATTTTTTGAACCATGTTTATATTTTCTGGGATACTTAAGGTGTATCCAAGTTGAGGTCCTTGTATGCAGTGCAGCCCTAAATTTTGGGGTGGCTCTGTCTTATTGATTTTCAGTTTTCCCAAGGTATATTCCCTAGACTGGTAGTGCCCTTGGCTCTGTAGCTCTGTTCTTTACTTGTTTTAGGGAACAGAATGCACTCCTCCAGAGAGGCAGTTGGCAATTTACATCCCGCCCATCAGCATAACAAGGCTCCCTGTTCTCCAGGGCCTGTCTTGCCTTTCTTGTTCTTACACATTTTGTGGATGTCCCTTTTGACCGGTGGGAAGTGATACTTCTTTGTAGTGCAGATTTGCATTGCCCGCTTGCTTGCTTGGCCAAAAAGGGCGTATGCGTTTTCTCCTGAATATATTCAGGAGAAAACGCATACGCCCTTTTTGGCCAAGTGCATCATTGTCGAAGTTGTGCCCCTCTTCCTGTGCTTTAAAGGCGATTCCAACGTACCTCTTGAAATCTGTTTCCTGCTATTCTGCCTCGCTTTCAAGTCCGCCTCGTTGCCTTCCCTCAACAGATTTTTGGACGATAGTTGTCCTTTATTACTCGGCCAGTTTGTGAATTGCTGTGCCCCTGAGCTCCATTTTTCAACTCGTTTTTGGTGAGCTGACCGCAAGTCCAAAATTTTGGTTCAGGACCTATCCTGGTTCCCGGTGGGTGGCTGAGAATTTGGTTAATTCTTCTTCCTGCCGGGAAATTACAGTGATATGTGCCCGTCCAAATGCCTAACAGCTACTCTCACATTGGTTCTCCCTCTTCCCTTTCATCCTCTGCCAAATTGGCAACCTGTGCGAACCAAGAGGTTAAAGGCGCTGTCTCTCCAAGTTGGGAGGTTGATAGTAAAGCAGACGGAAAGTCAAACCGGAGCACCAGGAGAGGGACTATGCGTTGAGTTTTAGAAACCTTTCGTATTCACAGTGTGTCCGTTCTCTAGGTTTCCCGCACATGTTATAGCTGTAGTAATATTCCCTTCAACCTGGAGAGTTCGGACCCATGGAATGGGTGCCATGCATTATTGCTTTAAAGGGTCTGCATTTGCTCACCCAATCTCACCAATCGTCTCAGTCCCAAGTGTCCCTCCTTATGACACATCCAGCTGTCGTTGTAGATAGGGTCATTCCAGCCTTCATCAGAGACCCTGAAGGAATTGTAAAGAATTTCCCAGTTTTTTTGTTTTGTTTTTGAAATTCCTTTTTATAGTGGGTTTGAGCTGATTCTCGCTGCCATGTTTATGCCAGTCTAGACACACTTGATTCCCTTACGGAGACATATCAATACATAGGTTTTAAGATTCTTACTAGTCAGATATTTTCCTCTGCGGGAAATATGGGGTTTTGAGTCCCTTTCGCTGAGGACGGTGTAGGTCTTGTCTATTCCATAGTTGGTTTTTGGAACGGTACCTGTGCTTATATCAAACTCTGGTTTTATGCATCACCCCACCTCTCCTTCCCCCTTAAGCAGGTATAAGAGTGTTTTCTAAATGTGAGACACTGTTCTCTTTCCTAACTCAGTTCAAGTGTAGCCATGTTTACAGGATCTTCATAAGTGATATCTTATGATAAGTTTCTATTTCTGTGTGACTTATTTCACTTAGAATCATCGTACCTGAATCCACCCATTTTGCTGCTACTGGTCTTATGACATTGATTTCATGGCTGAGGGATATTCCATCGTACGTAAGTACCACAATTTTTTGAACCATGTTTATATTTTCTGGGATATTTAAGGTGTATCCAAGTTGAGGCCCTTGTATGCAGTGCAGCCCTAAATTTTGGGGTGGCTCTGTCTTATTGATTTTCAGTTTTCCCAAGGTATATTCCCTAGACTGGTAGTGCCCTTGGCTCTGTAGCTCTGTTCTTTACTTGTTTTAGGGAACAGAATGCACTCCTCCAGAGAGGCAGTTGGCAATTTACATCCCGCCCATCAGCATAACAAGGCTGCCTTTTCTCCAGGGCCTGTCTTGCCTTTCTTGTTCTTACACATTTTGTGGGTGTCCCTTTTGACCGGTGGGAAGTGATACTTCTTTGTAGTGCAGATTTGCATTGCCCGCTTGCTTGCTTGGCCAAAAAGGGCGTATGCGTTTTCTCCTGAATATATTCAGGAGAAAACGCATACGCCCTTTTTGGCCAAGTGCATCATTGTCGAAGTTGTGCCCCTCTTCCTGTGCTTTAAAGGCGATTCCAACGTACCTCTTGAAATCTGTTTCCTGCTATTCTGCCTCGCTTTCAAGTCCGCCTCGTTGCCTTCCCTCAACAGATTTTTGGACGATAGTTGTCCTTTATTACTCGGCCAGTTTGTGAATGGCTGTGCCCCTGAGCTCCATTTTTCAACTCGTTTTTGGTGAGCTGACCGCAAGTCCAAAATTTTGGTTCAGGACCTATACTGGTTCCCGGTGGGTGGCTGAGAATTTGGTTAATTCTTCTTCCTGCCGGGAAATTACAGTGATATGTGCCCGTCCAAATGCCTAACAGCTACTCTCTCATTGGTTCTCCCTCTTCCCTTTCATCCTCTGCCAAATTGGCAACCTGTGCGAACCAAGAGGTTAAAGGCGCTGTCTCTCCAAGTTGGGAGGTTGATAGTAAAGCAGACGGAAAGTCAAACCGGAGCACCAGGAGAGGGACTATGCGTTGAGTTTTAGAAACCTTTCGTATTCACAGTGTGTCCGTTCTCTAGGTTTCCCGCACATGTTATAGCTGTAGTAATATTCCCTTCAACCTGGAGAGTCCGGACCCATGGAATGGGTGCCATGCATTATTGCTTTAAAGGGTCTGCATTTGCTCACCCAATCTCACCAATCGTCTCAGTCCCAAGTGTCCCTCCTTATGCCACATCCAGCTGTCGTTGTAGATAGGGTCATTCCAGCTTTCATCAGAGACCCTGAAGGAATTGTAAAGAATTTCCCAGTTTTTTTGTTTTGTTTTTGAAATTCCTTTTTATAGTGGGTTTGAGCTGATTCTCGCTGCCATGTTTATGCCAGTCTAGACACACTTGATTCCCTTATGGAGACATATCAATACATAGGTTTTAAGATTCTTACTAGTCAGATATTTTCCTCTGCGGGAAATATGGGGTTTTGAGTCCCTTTCGCTGAGGACGGTGTAGGTCTTGTCTATTCCATAGTTGGTTTTTGGAACGGTACCTGTGCTTATATCAAACTCTGGTTTTATGCATCACCCCACCTCTCCTTCCCCCTTAAGCAGGTATAAGAGTGTTTTCTAAATGTGAGACACTGTTCTCTTTCCTAACTCAGTTCAAGTGTAGCCATGTTTACAGGATCTTCATAAGTGATATCTTATGATAAGTTTCTTTTTCTGTGTGACTTATTTCACTTAGAATCATCGTACCTGAATCCACCCATTTTGCTGCTACTGGTCTTATGACATTGATTTCATGGCTGAGGGATATTCCATCGTACGTAAGTACCACAATTTTTTGAACCATGTTTATATTTTCTGGGATACTTAAGGTGTATCCAAGTTGAGGTCCTTGTATGCAGTGCAGCCCTAAATTTTGGGGTGGCTCTGTCTTATTGATTTTCAGTTTTCCCAAGGTATATTCCCTAGACTGGTAGTGCCCTTGGCTCTGTAGCTCTGTTCTTTACTTGTTTTAGGGAACAGAATGCACTCCTCCAGAGAGGCAGTTGGCAATTTACATTCCGCCCATCAGCATAACAAGGCTTCCTGTTCTCCAGGGCCTGTCTTGCCTTTCTGGTTTTTACACATTTTGTGGATGTCCCTTTTGACCGGTGGGAAGTGATACTTCTTTGTAGTGCAGATTTGCATTGCCCGCTTGCCTGCTTGGCCAAAAAGGGCGTATGAGTTTTCTCCTTAATATATTCAGGATAAATCGCATACACACTTTTTGGCCAAGTGCATCATTGTCGAAGTTGTGCCCCTCTTCCTGTGCCTTAAATTCGATTCCAACGTACCTCTTGAAATCTGTTTCCTGCTATTCTGCCTCGCTTTCAAGTCCGCCTCGTTGCCTACCCTCAACAGATTTTTGGACGATAGTTGTCCTTTATTACTCCGTCAGTTTGTGAATTGCTGTGCCCCTGAGCTCCATTTTTCAACTCGTTTTTTGTGACCTGACCGCAAGCCCAAAATTTTGCTTCAGGACCTATACTGGTTCCCGGTGGGTGGCTGACACCTTGGTTAATTCTTCTTCCGGCGGGGAAATTACAGTGATATGTGCCCGTCCAAATGCCTAACAGCTACTCTCTCATTGTTTCTCCCTCTTCCCTTTCATCCTCTGCCAAATTGGCAACCCGTGGAAACCAGGTGGTTAAAGGGGCTGTCTCTCCAAGTTGGGAGGTTGATAGTAAAGCATATGGAAAGTCAAACCGGGGCTCCAGGAGAGGGACTATTCGTTGAGTTTTAGAAACCTTTCATATTCACAGTGTGTCCGTTCTCTAGGTTTCCCTTACATGTTATAACTGTAGTAATATTCCCTCTAACCTGGAGAGTTGGGAACCATGGAATGGGTGCCAGGCATTTGTGCTTTAAAGGGTCTGCATTTGCTCACCCAATCTCACCAATCGTCTCAGTGTCAAGTGTCCCTCCTTATGCCACATCCAGCTGTCATTGTACATAGGGTCATTCCAGGTTTCATCAGAGACCCTGAAGGAATTTTAAAGAATTATGCAGTTTTTTCGTTTTGTTTTTGAAATTCCTTTTTATAATGGGTTTGAGCTGATTCTCGCTGCCATGTTTATGCCAGTCTAGACACACTTGATTGCCTTACGGAGACATATCAATACATAGGTTTAAAGATTCTTACTAGTCAGATATATTTCTCTGCAGGAAATATGGGGTTTTGAGACCCTTTCACTGAGGAAGGTGTAGGTCTTGTCTATTCCATAGTTGGTTTTTGGAACGGTACCTGTGCTTATATCAAACTCTGGTTTTATGCATCACCCCACCTCTCCTTCCCCCTTAAGCAGGCATAAGAGTGTTTTCTAAATGTGAGACACTGTTCTCTTTCCTAACTCAGTTCAAGTGTAGCCATGTTTACAGAATCTTCATAAGTGATATCTTATGATAAGTTTCTTTCTCTGTGTGACTTATTTCACTTAGAATCATCGTACCTGAAACCACCCATTTTGCTGCTACTGGTCTTATGACATTGATTTCATGGCTGAGGGATATTCCATCGTACGTAAGTACCACAATTTTTTGAACCATTTTTATATTTCCTGGGATATTTAATGTGTACCCAAGTTGAGGTCCTTGTAAGCAGTGCAGCCCTAAATTTCGGGGTGGCTCTGTCTTATTGATTTTCAGTTTTCCCAAGGTATATTCCCTAGACTGGAAGTGCCCTTGGCTCTGTAGCTCTGTTGTTTACTTGTTTTAGGGAACACAATGTACTCCTCCAGAGAGGCAGTTGGCAATTTACATCCCGCCCATCAGCATAACAAGGCTCCCTGTTCTCCATGGCCTGTCTTGCCTTTCTAGTTTTTACACATTTTGTGGTTGTCCCTTTTGACCGGTGGGAAGTGATACATCTTTGTAGTGCAGATTTGCATTTTCCGCTTGCTTGCTTGGTCAAAAATGCCGTATGCCTTTTCTCCTGAATATATTCAGGAGAAAACGCATATGCCCTTTTTGGCCAAGTGCATCATTGTCGAAGTGTTGCCCCTCTTCCTGTGCTTTAAAGGCGATTCCAACATACCTCTTGAAATCTGTTTCCTGCTATTCTGCCTCGCTTTCAAGTCCGCCTCGTTGCCTTCCCTCAACAGATTTTTGGACGATAGTTGTCCTTTATTACTCGGCCAGTTTGTGAATTGCTGTGCCCCTGAGCTCCATTTTTCAACTCGTTTTCGGTGAACTGATCGCAAGTCCAAAATTTTGGTTCAGGACATATGCTGGTTCCCAGTGCGGGGCTGAGACTTTGGTTAATTCTTCTTCCTGCCGGGAAGTTAGAGTGATATGTGCCCGTCCAAATGTCTAACAGCTACTCTCTCATTGGTTCTCCCTCTTCCCTTTCTTCCTCTGCCAAATTGGAAACCTGTGCGAACCAGGAGGTTAAAGGGGCTGTCTCTCCAAGTTGGGAGATTGATAGTAAAGCAGAAGGAAAGTCAAACCAGAGCACCATGGGAGGGTCTATTCGTTGAGTTTTAGAAACCTTTCATATTCACAGTGTGTCCGTTCTCTAGGTTTCCCGTACATGTTATAGCTGTAGTAATATTCCCTACAATCTGGAGAGTTGGGACCCATGGAATGGGTGCCAGGCATTATTGCTTTAAAGAGACTGCATTTGCTCACCAAATCTCACCAATCCTCTCAGTCCCAAGTGTCCAGGCTTATGCCACCTCCAGCTGTCGTTGTAGCAAGGGTCATTCCAGGTTTCATCAGAGACCCTGAAGGAATTGTAAAGAATTTCCCAGTTTTTTTGTTTTGTTTTTGAAATTCATTTTTATAGTGGGTTTGAGCTGATTCTCGCTGCCATGTTTATGCCAGTCTGACACACTTGATTCCCTTATGGAGACATATCAATACATACGTTTTAAGATTCTTACTAGTCAGATATATTTCTCTGCAGGAAATATGGGGTTTTGAGTCCCTTTCCCTGAGGAAGGTGTAGGTCTTGTCTATTCCATAGTTGGTTTTTGGAACGGTACCTGTGCTTATATCAAACTCTGGTTTTATGCATCACCCCACCTCTCCTTCCCCCTTAAGCAGGCATAAGCGTGTTTTCTAAATGTGAGACACTGTTCTCTTTCCTAACTCAGTTCAAGTGTAGCCATGTTTACAGGATCTTCATAAGTGATATCTTATGATAAGTTTCTTTTTCTGTGTGATTTATTTCACTTAGAATCATCGTACCTGAATCTACCCATTTTGCTGCTACTGGTCTTATGACATTGATTTCATGGCTGAGGGATATTCCATCGTACGTAAGTACCACAATTTTTTGAACCATTTTTATATTTCCTGGGATATTTAAGGTGTACCCAAGTTGAGGTCCTTGTAAGCAGTGCAGCCCTAAATTTTGGAGTGGCTCTGTCTTATTGATTTTCAGTTTTCCCAAGGTATATTCCCTAGACTGGAAGTGCCCTTGGCTCTGTAGCTCTGTTGTTTACTTGTTTTATGGAACACAATGCACTCCTCCAGAGAGGCAGTTGGCAATTTACATCCCGCCCATCAGCATAACAAGGCTCCCTGTTCTCCAGGGCCTGTCTTGCCTTTCTGGTTTTTACACATTTTGTGGATGTCCATTTTGACCGGTGGGAAGTGATACTTCTTTATAGTGCAGATTTGCATTGCCCGCTTGCTTGCTTGGCCAAAAAGGGCCTATGCGTTTTCTCCTGAATATATTCAGGAGAAAACACATACGCCGTTTTTGGCCAAGTGCATCATTGTCGAAGTTGTGCCCCTCTTCCAGTGCTTTAAAGGCGATTCCAACGTACCTCTTGAAATCTGTTTCCTGCTATTCTGCATCACTTTCAAGTCTGCCTCCTTGCCTTTCCTTAACAGATTTTTGGACGAGAGTTGTTCTTTATTACTCTGCCAGTTTGTGAATTGCTCTGCCCTTGAGCACCATTTTTCAACTCGTTTTTTGTGAGCTGACCGCAAGTTCAAAATTATGGTTCAGGACTTATGCTGGTTCCCGGTGGTTGGCTGAGACTTTGGTTAATTCTTCTTCCTGCCGGGAAATTACAGGGATATGTGCCCGTCCAAATGCCTAACAGCTACTCTCTCATTGGTTCTCCCTCTTCCCTTTCATCCTCTGCCAAATTGGCAACCTGTGCGAACCAGGAGGTTAAAGGGTCTGTCTCTCCAAGTTGGGAGGTGGATAGTAAAGCAGATGGAAAGTCAAACTGGAGCACCAGGAGAGGGACTATTCGTTGAGTTTTAGAAACCTTTCGTATTCAAAGTGTGTCTGTTTTCTAGGTTTCCCGTACATGTTATAGCTGTAGTAATATTCCCTTCAACCTGGAGAGTTCGGACCCATGGAATGGGTGCCAGGCATTTGTGCTTTAAAGGGTCTGCATTTGCTCACCCTATCTCACCAATCCTCTCAGTCCCAAGTTTCCAGCCTTATGCCACATCCAGCTGTCGTTGTAGATATGGTCATTCCAGCTTTCATCAGAGACCCTGAAGGAATTGTAAAGAATTTCCCAGTTTTTTGTTTTGTTTTTGAAATTCCTTTTTATAGTGGGTTTGAGGTGATTCTCGCCGCCATGATTATGCCAGTCTAGACACACTTGATTCCCTTATGGAGACATATCAATACATAGGTTTTAAGATTCTTACTAGTCAGATATATTCCTCTGCGGGAAATATGGTGTTTTGAGTCCCTTTCACTGAGGAAGGTGTAGGTCTTGTCTATTCCATAGTTGGTTTTTGGAACGGTACCTGTGCTTATATCAAACTCTGGTTTTATGCATCACCCCACCTCTCCTTCCCCCTTAAGCAGGCATAAGAGAATTTTCTAAATTTGAGACTCTGTTCTCTTTCCTAACTCAGTTCAAGTGTAGCCATGTTTACAGGATCTTCATAAGTGATATCTTATGATAAGTTTCTTTTTCTGTGTGACTTATTTCACTTAGAATTATCGTACCTGAATCAACCCATTTTGCTGCTACTGGTCTTATGACATTGATTTCATGCCTGAGGGATATTCCATCGTACGTAAATACCACAATTTTTTGAACCATTTTTATATTTCCTGGGATATTTAAGGTGTACCCAAGTTGAGGTCCTTGTAAGCAATACAGCCCTAAATTTTGGGGTGGCTCTGTCTTATTGATTTTCAGTTTTCCCTAGGTATATTCCCTAGACTGGAAGTGCCCTTGGCTCTGTAGCTCTGTTGTTTACTTGTTTTAGGGTACACAATGCACTCCTCCAGAGAGGCAGTTGGCAATTTACATCCCGCCCATCAGCATAACAAGGCTCCCTGTTCTCCAGGGCCTGTCTTGCCTTTCTGGTTTTTACGTATTTTGTGGATGTCCCTTTTGACCGGTGGGAAGTGATACTTCTTTGTAGTGCAGATTGGCATTGCCCCCTTCCTTGCTTGGCCATAATGGGTGTATGCGTTTTCTCATGAACATATTCAAGAGAAAACGCATACGCCCTTTTTGGCCAAGTGCATCATTGTCGAAGTTGTGCCCCTCTTCCTGTGCTTTAAAGGCGATTCCAACGTACCTCTTGAAATCTGTTTCCTGCTATTGTGTCTCGCTTTCAACTCCGCCTCGTTGCCTTCCCTCAACAGATTTTTGGACGATAGTTGTCCTTTATTACTGTGCCAGTTTGTGAATTGCTGTGCCCCTGAGCTCCATTTTTCAACTCGTTTTTTGTGAGCTGACCGCATGTCCAAAATTTTGGTTCAGGAACTATGCTGTTTCCCGGTGGGTGGCTGAGACTTTGGTTAATTCTTCTTCCTGCCGGGACATTAGACTGATATGTGCCCGTCCAAATGCCTAACAGCTACTCTCTCATTGGTTCTCCCTCTTCCCTTTCATCCTCTGCCAAATTGGCAACCTGTGCGAACCAGGAGGTTAAAGGGTCTGTCTCTCCAAGTTGGGAGGTTGATAGTAAAGCAGATGGAAAGTAAAACGGGAGCACCAGGAGAGGGACTATTCGTTGAGTTTTAGAAACCTTTCTATTCACAATGTGTCCGTTCTCTAGGTTTCCCGTACATGTTATAGCTGTAGTAATATTCCCTTCAACCTGGAGAGTTGGGACCCATGGAATGGGTGCCAGGCATTTGTGATTTAAAGGGTCTGCATTTGCTCACCCAATCTCACCAATCGACTCAGTCCCAAGTGTCCCTCCTTATGCCACATCCAGCTGTCGTTGTAGATAGGGTCATTCCAGGTTTCATCATTGACCCTGAAGGAATTGTAAAGAATTTCCCAGTTTTTTTGTTTTGTTTTTGAAATTCCTTTTTATAGTGGGTTTGAGCTGATTCTCGCTGCCATGTTTATGCCAGTCTAGACACACTTGATTCCCTTACGGAGACATATCAATACATAGGTTTTAAGATTCTTACTAGTCAGATATATTCCTCTGCGGGAAATATGGGGTTTTGAGTCCCTTTCACTGAGGAAGGTGTAGGTCTTGTCTATTCCATAGTTGGTTTTTGGAACGGTACCTGTGCTTATATCAAACTCTGGTTTTATGCATCACCCCACCTCTCCTTCCGCCTTAAGCAGGCATAAGAGTGTTTTTTAAATGTGAGACACTGTTCTCTTTCCTAACCCCGTTCAAGTGTAGCCATGTTTACAGGATCTTCATAAGTGATATCTTATGATAAGTTTCTTTTTCTGTGTGACTTATTTCACTTAGAATCATCGTACCTGAATCCACCCATTTTGCTGCTACTGGTCTTATGACATTGATTTCATGGCTGAGGGATATTCCATCGTACGTAAGTACCACAATTTTTTGAACCATTTTTATATTTCCTGGGATATTTAAGGTGTACCCAAGTTGAGGTCCTTGTAAGCAGTGCAGCCCTGTATTTTGGGGTGGCTCTGTCTTATTGATTTTCAGTTTTCCCAAGGTATATTCCCTAGACTGGAAGTGCCCTTGGCTCTGTAGCTCTGTTCTTTACTTGTTTTAGGGAACACAATGCAGTCTTCCAGAGAGGCAGTTGGCAATTTACATCCCGCCCATCAGCATTACAAAGCTCCCTGTTCTCCAGGGCTTGTCTTGCCTGTCTGGTTTTTACACATTTTGTGGATGTCCCTTTTGACAGGTGGGAAGTGATACTTCTTTGTAGTGCAGATTTGCATTGCCCGCTTGCTTGCTTGGCCGAAAAGGGCATATGTGTTTTCTCCTGAATATATTCAGGAGAAAACGCATATGCCCTTTTTGGCCAAGTGCATCATTGTCGAAGTTGTGCCCCTCTTCCTGTGCTTTAAAGGTGATTCCAACGTACCTCTTGAAATCTGTTTCCTGCTATTCTGCCTCGCTTTCAAGTCCGCCTCGTTGCCTTCCCTCAACAGATTTTTGGACGATAGTTGTCCTTTATTACTCGGCCAGTTTGTGAATGGCTGTGCCCCAGAGCTCCATTTTTCAACTCGTTTTTGGTGAGCTCACCGCAAGTCCAAAATTTTGGTTCAGGACCTATTTTGGTTCCCGGTGTGGGGCTGAGACTTTGGTTAATTCTTCTTCCTGCCGGGAAATTACAGTGATATGTGCCCGTCCAAATGCCTAACAGCTACTCTCTCATTGGTTCTCCCTATTCCCTTTCATCCTCTGCCAAATTGGCAACCTGTGTGAACCAGGAGGTTAAAGGGTCTGTCTCTCCAAGTTGGGAGGTTGATAGTAAAGCAGATGGAAAGTCAAACCGGAGCACCAGGAGAGGGACTATTCGTTGAGTTTTAGAATCCTTTCGTATTCACAGTGTGTCCGTTCTCTAGGTTTCCCGTACATGTTATAACTGTAGTAATATTCTCTTCAACATGGAGAGTTGGGAACCATGGAATGGGTGCCAGGCATTATTGCTTTAAAGGGTCTGCATTTGCTCACCAATCTCACCAATCCTCTCAGTCCCAATTATCCAGCCTTATGCCACATCCAGCTGTCGTTGTAGATAGGGTCATTCCAGGTTTCATCAGAGACACTGAAGGAATTGTAAAGAATTTCCCAGTTTTTTTGCTTTGTTTTTGAAATTCCTTTTTATAGTGGGTTTGAGCTGATTCTCGCTGCCATGTTTATGCCAGTCTAGACACACTTGATTCCCTTACGGTGACATATCAATACATAGGTTTTAAGATTCTTACTAGTCAGATATATTCCTCTGCGGGAAATATGGGATTTTGAGTCCCTTTCACTGAGGAAGGTGTAGGTCTTGTCTATTCCATAGTTGGTTTTTGGAACGGTACCTGTGCTTATATCAAACTCTGGTTTTATACATCACCCCACCTCTCCTTCCCCCTTAAGCAGGCATAAGAGTGTTTTCTAAATGTGAGACACTGTTCTCTTTCCTAACTCAGTTCAAGTGTAGCCATGTTTACAGCATCTTCATAAGTGATATCTTATGATAAGTTTCTTTTTCTGTGTGACTTATTTCACTTAGAATCATCGTACCTGAATCCACCCATTTTGCTGCTACTGGTCTTATGACATTGATTTCATGGCTGAGGGATATTCCATCGTTCGTAAGTACCACAAAATTTTGAACCATTTTTATATTTCCTGGGATATTTAAGGTGTACCCAAGTTGAGGTTTTTGTAAGCAGTGCAGCCCTAAATTTTGCGGTTGCTCTGGCTTATTGATTTTCAGTTTTCCCAAGGTATATTCCCTAGATTGGAAGTGCCCTTGGCTCTGTAGCTCTGTTGTTTACTTGTTTTAGGGAACATAGTGCACTCCTCCAGAGAGGCAGTTGGCAATTTACATCCACCCCATCAGCATAACAAGGCTCCCTGTTCTCCAGGGCCTGTCTTGCCTTTCTGGTTTTTACACATTTTGCGGATGTCCCTTTTGACCGGTGGGAAGTGATACTTCTTTGTATTGCAGATTTGCATTGCCCGCTTGCTTGGTTTGCCAAAAAGGGCGTATGCGTTTTCCCCTGAATATATTCAGGAGAAAACGCATACGCCCTTTTTGGCCAAGTGCATCATTGTCGAAGTTGTGCCCCTCTTCCTGTGCTTTAAAGGCGATTCCAACATACCTCTTGAAATCTGTTTCCTGCTATTCGGCCTCGATTTCAACTCCGCCTCGTTCCCTTCCCTCAACAGATTTTTAAATGATAGTTGTCCTTTATTACTCTTCCAGTTTGTGAATTGCTGTGCCCTGAGCCCCATTTTTCAGCTCATTTTTTGTATGCTGACCGCAAGTCCAAAATTTTGGTTCAGGACCTCTACTTTTTACCTGTGGGAGGCTGAGACTTTGGTTAGTTCTTCTTCCTCCCGTGAAATTAGAGTGACATGTTCCCGTCTAAATGCCTAACAGCTACTCTGTCATTGGTTCTCCCCCTTTCCTTTCATCCTCTGCCAAATTGGCAACGTGTGTGTACCAGGAGGTTAAAAGTGGTGTCTCTCCAAGTTGGGAGATTGATAGTAAAGCAGTTGGAAAGTCAAACCAGAACACCAGGAGAGGGACTATTCGTTGAGTTTTAGAAACCTTTTGTATTCACAGTGTGTCCATTCTCTAGGTTTCCTGTACATGTTATAGCTGTATTAATATTCCCTTCAACCCGCAGAGTTGGGACCCATGGAATGGGTGCCATGCATTATTTGTTTACAAGGTCTGCATTTGCTCACCCAATCTCACCAATCCTCTCAGTCCCAAGTGTCCAGCCTTATGCCACATCCAGCTGTCGTTGTAGATAGGGTCATTCCAGGTTTCATCAGAGACCCTGAAGGAATTGTAAAGAATTTCACTGTTTTTTTGGTTTGTTTGTGAAATTCCTTTTGATAGTGGGTTTCAGCTGATTCTCGCTGCCAAGTTTATGCCAGTCTAGACACACTTGATTCCCTTACAGAGACATATCAATACATAGGTTTTAAGATTCTTACTAGTCAGATATATTCTTCTGCGGGAAATATGGGCTTTTCAGTCCCTTTCACTGAGGAATGTGTAGGTCTTGTCTATTCCATAGTTGGTTTTCAGAACGGTAGGTGTGCTTATATGAAACTCTGGTTTTATGCATCACCCCTCCTCTCCTTCCCCCTTAAGCAGGCATAAGAGTGTTTTCCAAATGTGAGACTCTGTTCTCTTTCCTAGCTAAGTTCAAGTGTAGCCATGTTTACAGGTTCTTCATAAGTGATATCTTATGATAAATTTCTTTTTCTGTGTGTCTTATTTCACTTAGAATCATCATAACAGAATCCACTCATTTTGTTCCTACTGGTCTTATGACATTGTTTTCATGGCTGAGGGATATTCCATCGTACGTAAGTACCACAATATTTGAACCATTTTTATATTTCCTGGGATATTTAAGGTGTACCGAAGTTGAGGTTATTGTGAGCAGTGCAGCCGTAAATTTTGGGGTGGCTCTGTCTTATTGATTTTCAGTTTTCCCAAGGTATATTCCCTAGACTGGTAGTGCCCTTGGCTCTGTAGCTCAGTTGTTTACTTGTTTTAGGGAACACAATGCACTCCTCCATAGAGGCAGTTGGCAATTTACATCCCGCCCATCAGCATAAAAACGCTCCCTGTTCTCCAGGGCCTGTCTTGCCTTTCTGGTTTTTACACATTTTGCGGATGTCCCTTTTGACCGGTGGGAAGTGATACTTCTTTGTAGTGCAGATTTGCATTGCCCGCTTGCTTGCTTGGCCAAAAAGGGCGTATGCGTTTTCTCCTGAATATATTCAAGAGAAAACGCATACGCCCTTTTTGGCCAAGTGCATCATTGTCGAAGTTGTTCCACTCTTCCTGTGCTTTAAAGGCGATTCCAACGTACCTCTTGAAATCTGTTTCCTGCTATTCTGCCTCGATTTCAACTCCGCCTCGTTCCCTTCCCTCAACAGATTTTTGGATGATAGTTGTCCTTTATTACTCTTCCAGTTTGTGAATTGCTGTGCCCTGAGCCCCATTTTTCAACTTATTTTTTGTGAGCTGACCGCACGTCCAAAATTTTGGTTCAGGACCTCTACTTGTTCCCCGTGGGAGGCTGAGACTTTGGTTAATTCTTCTTCCTACCGTGAAATTAGAGTGACATATGCCCGTCTAAATGCCTAACAGCTACTCTGTCATTGGTTCTCCCCCTTTCCTTTCATCCTCTGCCAAATTGGCAACGTGTGTGTACCAGGAGGTTAAAAGGGGTGTCTCTCCAATTTGGGAGATTGATAGTAAAGCAGTGGGAAAGTCAAACCGGAACACCAGGAGAGGGACTATTCGTTGAGTTTTAGAAACCTTTTGTATTCACAGTGTGTCCATTCTCTAGGTTTCCTGTACATGTTATAGCTGTATTAATATTCCCTTCAACCCGCAGAGTTGGGACCCATGGAATGGGTGCCATGCATTATTGGTTTACAAG
Source organism: Hyperoodon ampullatus (assembly GCF_949752795.1). Classification (NCBI taxonomy): domain Eukaryota; kingdom Metazoa; phylum Chordata; class Mammalia; order Artiodactyla; family Ziphiidae; genus Hyperoodon; species Hyperoodon ampullatus. Next base: position 384,172 of record NW_027640436.1, read on the forward strand.
GTCTGCATTTGCTCACCCAATCTCACCAATCCTCTAAGTCCCAAGTGTCCAGCCTTATGCCACATCCAGCGGTCGTTGTAGATAGGGTCATTCCAGATTTCATCAGAGACCCTGAAGGAATTGTAAAGCATTTGCCTGTTTTTTTGTTTTGTTTGTGAAATTCCTTTTGATAGTGGATTTCAGCTGATTCTCGCTGCCATGTTTATGCCAGTCTAGACACTTGATTCCCTTACAGAGACATATCAATACATAGGTTTTAAGATTCTTACTAGTCAGATATATTCTTCTGCGGGAAATATGGGGTTTTGAGTCCCTTTCACTGTGGAAGGTGTAGGTCTTGTCTATTCCATAGTTGGTTTTTGGAACGGTACCTGTGCTTATATCAAACTCTGGTTTTATGCATCACCCCACCTCTCCTTCCCCCTTAAGCAGGCATAAGAGTGTTTTCCAAATGTGAGACTCTGTTCTCTTTCCTAGCTCAGTTCAAGTGTAGCCATGTTTACAGGATCTTCGTAAGTGATATCTTATGATAACTTGCTTTTTCTGTGTGACTTATTTCACTTAGAATCATCGAACCTCATTCCACTCATTTTGCTGCTACTGGTCTTATGACATTGATTTCATGGCTGAGGGATATTCCATCGTACGTAAGTACCACAATTTTTTGAACCATTTTTATATTTCCTGGGATATTTAAGGTGTACCCATGTTGAGGTTCTTGTAAGCAGTGCAGCCCTAAACGTTGGGGTGGCTCTGTCTTATTGATTTTCAGTTTTCCCAAGGTATATTCCCTAGACTGGAAGTGCCCTTGGATCTGTAGCTCTGTTGTTTACTTGTTTTAGGGAACACAATTCACTCCACCAGAGAGGCAGTTGGCAATTTACATCCTGCCCATCAGCATAACAATGCTCCCTGTTCTCCAGGGCCTGTCTTGCCTTTCTGGTTTTTACACATTTTGCGGATGTCCCTTTTGACCGGTGGGAAGTGATACTTCTTTGTAGTGCAGATTTGCATTGCCTGCTTGCTTGCTTGGCCAAAAAGGTCGTATGCATTTTCTCCTGAAAATATTCAGCAGAAAATGCAAACGCCCTTTTTCGCCAAGTGCATCATTGTCGAAGTTGTGCCCCACTTCTTGTGCTTTAAAGGCGATTCCAACATACCTCTTGAAATCTGTTTCCTGCTATTCTGCCTCGATTTCAACTCCACCTCGCTGCCTTCCCTCAACAGATTTTTGGATGATAGTTGTCCTTTATTACTCTTCCAGTTTGTGAATTGCTGTGCCCTGAGCCCCATTTTTCAACTCATTTTTTGTGAGCTGACCGCAAGTCCAAAATTTTGGTTCAGGACCTCTACTTGTTCCCCGTGGGTGGCTGAGACTTTGGTTAATTCTTCTTCCTCCCGTGAAATTAGAGTGACATGTGCCCGTCTAAATGCCTAACAGCTACTCTGTCATTGGTTCTCCCCCTTTCCTTTCATCCTCTGCCAAATTGGCAACGTGTGTGTACCAGGAGTTTAAAAGTGGTGTCTCTGCAAGTTGGGAGATTGTTAGTAAAGCAGTTGGAAAGTCAAACCGGAACACCAGGAGAGGGACTATTGGTTGAGTTTTAGAAACCATTTGTATTCACAGTGTGTCCATTCTCTAGGTTTCCTGTATATGTTATAGCTGTATTAATATTCCCTTCAACCCGCAGAGTTGGGACCCATGGAATGGGTGCCATGCATTATTGGTTTACAAGGTCTGCATTTGCTCACCCCATCTCACCAATCCTCTCAGTCCCAAGTGTCCAGCCTTATGCCACATCCAGCGGTCGTTGTAGATAGGGTCATTCCAGGTTTCATCAGAGACCCTGAAGGAATTGTAAAGAATTTCCCTGTTTTCTTTGTTTTGTTTTTGAAATTCCTTTTGATAGTGGGTTTGAGCTGATTCTCGCTGCCATGTTTATGCCAGTCTAGAAACACTTGATTCCCTTACGGAGACATATCAATACATAGGTTTTAAGATTCTTACTAGTCAGATATATTCCTCTGCCGGAAATATGGGGTTTTGAGTCCGTTTCAGTGAGGAACTTGTAGGTCTTCTGTATTCCATAGTTGGTTTTTGGAACGGTACCTGTGCTTATATCAAACTCTGGTTTTATGCATCACCCCACCTCTCCTTCCAACTCTAGCAGGCATAAGTGTGTTTTCTAAATGTGAGACTCTGTTATCTTTCCTAACTCAGTTCAAGTGTAGCCATGTTACAGGATCTTCATAAGTGATATCTTATGATAAATTTCTTTTTCTGTGTGTCTTATTTCACTTAGAATCATCATAACAGAATCCACTCATTTTGTTTCTACTGGTCTTATGACATTGATTTCATGCCTGACGGATATTCCATCGTACATAAGTACCACAATTTTTTGAGCCATTTTTATATTTCCTGGGATATTTAAGGTGTACCCAAGTTGAGGTTCTTGTAAGCAGTGCAGCCCTAAATTTTGAGGTGGCTGTGTCTTATTGATTTTCAGTTTTCCCAAGGTATATTCCCTAGACTGGAAGTGCCCTTGGCTCTGTAGATCTGTTGTTTACTTGTTTTAGGGGACCCAATGCACTCCTCCAGAGAGGCAGTTGGCAATTTACATCCCGCCCATCAGCATAACAAGGCTCCCTGTTCTCCAGGGCCTGTCTTGCCTTTCTGGTTTTTACACATTTTGTGGATGTCCCTTTTGTACCGGTGGGAAGAGATACTTCTTTGTATTGCAGATTTGCATTGCCCGCTTGCTTGCTTAGCCAAAACGGGCATATGAGTTCTCTCTTAAATATATTCAGGAGAAAATGCATACGCCCTTTTTGGCCAAGTGCATCATTGTCGAAGTTGTGCCCCTTTTCCTGTGCTTTAAAGGCGATTCCAACGTACCTCTTGAAATCTGTTTCCTGCTATTCTGCCTAGCTTTCAAGTCTGCCTCGCTGCCTTCCCTCAACAGATTTTTGGATGATAGTTGTCCTTTATTACTCTGCCAGTTTGTGAATTGTTGTGCCCCTGAGCCCCATTTTGCAACTCGTTTTTTGTGAGCTGCACGCAAGACCAATATTTTGGTTCAGGACGTATATGGGTTCCCGGTGGGTGGCTGAGACTTTGGTTAATTCTTCTTCCTGCCGGGAAATTAGAGTGACATGTGCCCGTCCAAATGCCAAACAGCTACTCTCTCATTGGTTCTCCCTCTTCCCTTTCATCCTGTGCCAAATTGGCAACGTGTGCCAACAAGGGGGTTAAATGTGCTGTCTCTAAGTTGGGAGATTGATAGTAAAGCAGTTGCAGTGTCAAACATGAGCACCAGGAGACGGAGTATTAGTTGAGTTTTAGAAACGTTTCTTGTTCACAGTGTGTCCATTCTCTAGGTTTCCGGTACATGTTATAGTTGTAGTAATATCCCCTTCAACTTGGAGAGTTGGGACGCATGTAATATGTGCCATGCATTATTGCTTTGAAGGGTCTGCATTTGCTCACCCAATCTCACCAATCCTCTCAGTGCCACGTGTCCAGACTTATGTAACATCCAGCTGTCATTGTAGATAGGGTCATTCCAGGTTTCATCAGAGACCCTGAAGGAATTGGAAAGAATTTGCCTGTTTCTTTGTTTTGTTTTTGAAATTCCTTTTTATAGTGGGTTTGAGCTGATTCTCGCTGCCATGCTTATGCCAGTCTAGACACTCTTAATTCCCTTACAGAGACATATCAATACATAGGTTTTAAGATTCTTACTTGTCAGATATATTCTTCTGCGGGAAATATGGGGTTTTGAGTCCCTTTCACTGTGGAAGGTGTAGGTCTTGTCTATTCCATAGTTGGTTTTTGGAACGGTACCTGTGCTTATATCAAACTCTGGTTTTATGCATCACCCCACCTCTCCTTCCCCTTAAGCAGGCATAAGAGTGTTTTCTAAATGTGAGACTATGTTCTCTTTCCTAGCTCAGTTCAAGTGTAGCCATGTTTACAGGATCTTCATAAGTGATATCTTATGATAAGTTGCTTTTTCTGTGTGACTTATTTCACTTAGAATCATCGAACCTGAATCCACCCATTTTGCTGCTACTGGTCTTATGACATTGATTTCATGGCTGAGGGATATTCCATCGTACGTAAGTACCACAATTTTTTGAACCATTTTTATATTTCCTGGGATATTTAAGGTGTACCCAAGTTGAGGTTCTTGTAAGCAGTGCAGCCCTAAACGTTGGGGTGGCTCTGGCTTATTGATTTTCAGTTTTCCCAAGGTATATTCCCTAGACTGGAAGTGCCCTTGGCTCTGTAGCTCTGTTGTTTACTTGTTTTAGGGAACACAGTTCACTCCACCAGAGAGGCAGTTGGCAATTTACATCCTGCCCATCAGCATAACAATGCTCCCTGTTCTCCAGGGCCTGTCTTGCCTTTCTGGTTTTTACACATTTTGCGGATGTCCCTTTTGACCGGTGGGAAGTGATACTTCTTTGTAGTGCAGATTTGCATTGCCTGCTTGCTTGCTAGGCCAAAAAGGGCGTATGCGTTTTCTCCTGAATATATTCAGGAGAAAATGCAAACGCCCTTTTTGGCCAAGTGCATCATTGTCGAAGTTGTGCCCCACTTCTGGTGCTTTAAAGGCGATTCCAACATACCTCTTGAAATCTGTTTCCTGCTATTCTGCCTCGATTTCAACTCCGCCTCGATGCCTTCCCTCAACAGATTTTTGGATGATAGTTGTCCTTTATTACTCTTCCAGTTTGTGAATTGCTGTGCCCTGAGCCCCATTTTTCAACTCATTTTTTGTGTGCTGACCGCAAGTCCAAAATTTTGGTTCAGGACCTCTACTTTTTACCCGTGGGAGGCTGAGACTTTGGTTAGTTCTTCTTCCTCCCGTGAAATTAGAGTGACATGTGCCCGTCTAAATGCCTAACAGCTACTCTGTCATTGGTTCTCCCCCTTTCCTTTCATCCTCTGCCAAATTGGCAACGTGTGTGTACCAGGAGGTTAAAAGTGGTGTCTCTCCAAGTTGGGAGATTGATAGTAAAGCAGTTGGAAAGTCAAACCGGAACACCAGGAGAGGGACTATTCGTTGAGTTTTAGAAACCTTTTGTATTCACAGTGTGTCCATTCTCTAGGTTTCCTGTACATGTTATAGCTGTATTAATATTCCCTTCAACCCGCAGAGTTGGGACCCATGGAATGGGTGCCATGCATTATTGGTTTACAAGGTCTGCAGTTGCTCACCCAATCTCACCAATCCTCTCAGTCCCAAGTGTCCAGCATTATGCCACATCCAGCTGTCGTTGTAGATAGGGTCATTCCAGGTTTCATCAGAGACCCTGAAGGAATTGTAAAGAATTTTCCTGTTTTTTTGTTTTCTTTGTGAAATTCCTTTTGATAGTGGGTTTCAGCTGATTCTCGCTGCCAAGTTTATGCCAGTCTAGACACACTTGATTCCCTTACAGAGACATATCAATACATAGGTTTTAAGATTCTTACTAGTCAGATATATTCTTCTGCGGGAAATATGGGCTTTTCAGTCCCTTTCACTGAGGAATGTGTAGGTCTTGTCTATTCCATAGTTGGTTTTCGGAACGGTAGGTGTGCTTATATGAAACTCTGGTTTTATGCATCACCCCACCTCTCCTTCCCCCTTAAGCAGGCATAAGAGTGTTTTCCAAATGTGAGACTCTGTTCTCTTTCCTAGCTCAGTTCAAGTGTAGCCATGTTTACAGGTTCTTCATAAGTGATATCTTATGATAAATTTCTTTTTCTGTGTGTCTTATTTCACTTAGAATCATCATAACAGAATCCACACATTTTGTTGCTACTGGTCATATGACATTGATTTCATGGCTGAGGGATATTCCATCGTACGTAAGTACCACAATTTTTTGAACCATTTTTATATTTCCTGGGATATTTAAGGTGTACCGAAGTTGAGGTTATTGTGAGCAGTGCAGCCGTAAATTTTGGGGTGGCTCTGTCTTATTGATTTTCAGTTTTCCCAAGGTATATTCCCTAGACTGGTAGTGCCCTTGGCTCTGTAGCTCTGTTGTTTACTTGTTTTAGGGAACACAATGCACTCCTCCATAGAGGCAGTTGGCAATTTACATCCCGCCCATCAGCATAAAAAGGCTCCCTGTTCTCCAGGGCCTGTCTTGCCTTTCTGGTTTTTACACATTTTGCGGATGTCCCTTTTGACCGGTGGGAAGTGATACTTCTTTGTAGTGCAGATTTGCATTGCCCGCTTGCTTGCTTGGCCAAAAAGGGCGTATGCGTTTTCTCCTGAATATATTCAAGAGAAAACGCATACGCCCTTTTTGGCCAAGTGCATCATTGTCGAAGTTGTTCCACTCTTCCTGTGCTTTAAAGGCGATTCCAACGTACCTCTTGAAATCTGTTTCCTGCTATTCTGCCTCGATTTCAACTCCGCCTCGTTCCCTTCCCTCAACAGATTTTTGGATGATAGTTGTCCTTTATTACTCTTCCAGTTTGTGAATTGCTGTGCCCTGAGCCCCATTTTTCAACTTATTTTTTGTGAGCTGACCGCACGTCCAAAATTTTGGTTCAGGACCTCTACTTGTTCCCCGTGGGAGGCTGAGACTTTGGTTAATTCTTCTTCCTACCGTGAAATTAGAGTGACATATGCCCGTCTAAATGCCTAACAGCTACTCTGTCATTGGTTCTCCCCCTTTCCTTTCATCCTCTGCCAAATTGGCAACGTGTGTGTACCAGGAGGTTAAAAGGGGTGTCTCTCCAATTTGGGAGATTGATAGTAAAGCAGTGGGAAAGTCAAACCGGAACACCAGGAGAGGGACTATTCGTTGAGTTTTAGAAACCTTTTGTATTCACAGTGTGTCCATTCTCTAGGTTTCCTGTACATGTTATAGCTGTATTAATATTCCCTTCAACCCGCAGAGTTGGGACCCATGGAATGGGTGCCATGCATTATTGGTTTACAAGGTCTGCATTTGCTCACCCAATCTCACCAATCCTCTAAGTCCCAAGTGTCCAGCCTTATGCCACATCCAGCGGTCGTTGTAGATAGGGTCATTCCAGATTTCATCAGAGACCCTGAAGGAATTGTAAAGCATTTGCCTGTTTTTTTGTTTTGTTTGTGAAATTCCTTTTGATAGTGGATTTCAGCTGATTCTCGCTGCCATGTTTATGCCAGTCTAGACACTTGATTCCCTTACAGAGACATATCAATACATAGGTTTTAAGATTCTTACTAGTCAGATATATTCTTCTGCGGGAAATATGGGGTTTTGAGTCCCTTTCACTGTGGAAGGTGTAGGTCTTGTCTATTCCATAGTTGGTTTTTGGAACGGTACCTGTGCTTATATCAAACTCTGGTTTTATGCATCACCCCACCTCTCCTTCCCCCTTAAGCAGGCATAAGAGTGTTTTCCAAATGTGAGACTCTGTTCTCCTTCCTAGCTCAGTTCAAGTGTAGCCATGTTTACAGGATCTTCGTAAGTGATATCTTATGATAACTTGCTTTCTCTGTGTGACTTATTTCACTTAGAATCATCGAACCTCATTCCACTCATTTTGCTGCTACTGGTCTTATGACATTGATTTCATGGCTGAGGGATATTCCATCGTACGTAAGTACCACAATTTTTTGAACCATTTTTATATTTCCTGGGATATTTAAGGTGTACCCATGTTGAGGTTCTTGTAAGCAGTGCAGCCCTAAACGTTGGGGTGGCTCTGTCTTATTGATTTTCAGGTTTCCCAAGGTATATTCCCTAGACTGGAAGTACCCTTGGCTCTGTAGCTCTGTTGTTTACTTGTTTTAGGGAACACAATTCACTCCACCAGAGAGGCAGTTGGCAATTTACATCCTGCCCATCAGCATAACAATGCTCCCTGTTCTCCAGGGCCTGTCTTGCCTTTCTGGTTTTTACACATTTTGCGGATGTCCCTTTTGACCGGTGGGAAGTGATACTTCTTTGTAGTGCAGATTTGCATTGCCTGCTTGCTTGCTTGGCCAAAAAGGTCGTATGCATTTTCTCCTAAAAATATTCAGCAGAAAATACAAACGCCCTTTTTCGCCAAGTGCATCATTGTCGAAGTTGTGCCCCACTTCTTGTGCTTTAAAGGCGATTCCAACATACCTCTTGAAATCTGTTTCCTGCTATTCTGCCTCGATTTCAACTCCGCCTCGATGCCTTCCCTCAACAGATTTTTGGATGATAGTTGTCCTTTATTACTCTTCCAGTTTGTGAATTGCTGTGCCCTGAGCCCCGTTTTTCAACTCATTTTTTGTGAGCTGACCGCAAGTCCAAAATTTTGGTTCAGGACCTCTACTTGTTCCCCGTGGGTGGCTGAGACTTTGGTTAATTCTTCTTCCTCCCGTGAAATTAGAGTGACATATGCCCGTCTAAATGCCTAACAGCTACTCTGTCATTGGTTCTCCCCCTTTCCTTTCATCCTCTGCCAAATTGGCAACGTGTGTGTACCAGGAGGTTAAAAGTGGTGTCTCTCCAAGTTGGGAGATTGTTAGTAAAGCAGTTGGAAAGTCAAACCGGAACACCAGGAGAGGGACTATTCGTTGAGTTTTAGAAACCATTTGTATTCACAGTGTGTCCATTCTCTAGGTTTCCTGTATATGTTATAGCTGTCTTAATATTCCCTTCAACCCGCAGAGTTGGGACCCATGGAATGGGTGCCATGCATTATTGGTTTACAAGGTCTGCATTTGCTCACCCCATCTCACCAATCCTCTCAGTCCCAAGTGTCCAGCCTTATGCCACATCCAGCGGTCATTGTAGATAGGGTCATTCCAGGTTTCATCAGAGACCCTGAAGGAATTGTAAAGAATTTCCCTGTTTTCTTTGTTTTGTTTTTGAAATTCCTTTTGATAGTGGGTTTGAGCTGATTCTCGCTGCCATGTTTATGCCAGTCTAGAAACACTTGATTCCCTTACGGAGACATATCAATACATAGGTTTTAAGATTCTTACTAGTCAGATATATTCCTCTGCCGGAAATATGGGGTTTTGAGTCCGTTTAAGTGAGGAACTTGTAGGTCTTCTGTATTCCATAGTTGGTTTTTGGAACAGTACCTGTGCTTATATCAAACTCTGGTTTTATGCATCACCCCACCTCTCCTTCCAACTCTAGCAGGCATAAGTGTGTTTTCTAAATGTGAGACTCTGTTCTCTTTCCTAACTCAGTTCAAGTGTAGCCATGTTACAGGATCTTCATAAGTGATATCTTATGATAAATTTCTTTTTCTTTGTGTCTTATTTCACTTAGAATCATCATAACAGAATCCACTCATTTTGTTTCTACTGGTCTTATGACATTGATTTCATGCCTGACGGATATTCCATCATACATAAGTACCACAATTTTTTGAGCCATTTTTATATTTCCTGGGATATTTAAGGTGTACCCAAGTTGAGGTTCTTGTAAGCAGTGCAGCCCTAAATTTTGAGGTGGCTGTGTCTTATTGATTTTCAATTTTCCCAAGGTATATTCCCTAGACTGCAAGTGCCCTTGGCTCTGTAGATCTGTTGTTTACTTGTTTTAGGGAACCCAATGCACTCCTCCAGAGAGGCAGTTGGCAATTTACATCCCGCCCATCAGCATAACAAGGCTTCCTGTTCTCCAGGGCCTGTCTTGCCTTTCTGGTTTTTACACATTTTGTGGATGTCCCTTTTGTACCGGTGGGAAGAGATACTTCTTTGTATTGCAGATTTGCATTGTCCGCTTGCTTGCTTGGCCAAAACGGGCATATGAGTTCTCTCCTAAATATATTCAGGAGAAAATGCATACGCCCTTTTTGGCCAAGTGCATCATTGTCGAAGTTTTGCCCCTTTTCCTGTGCTTTAAAGGCGATTCCAACGTACCTCTTGAAATCTGTTTCCTGCTATTCTGCCTAGCTTTCAAGTCTACCTCGCTGCCTTCCCTCAACAGATTTTTGGATGATAGTTGTCCTTTATTACTCTGCCAGTTTGTGAATTATTGTGCCCCTGAGCCCCATTTTGCAACTCGTTTTTTGTGAGCTGAACGCAAGACCAATATTTTGGTTCAGGACGTATATGGGTTCCCGGTGGGTGGCTGAGACTTTGGTTAATTCTTCTTCCTGCCGGGAAATTAGAGTGACATGTGCCCGTCCAAATGCCAAACAGCTACTCTCTCATTGGTTCTCCCTCTTCCCTTTCATCCTGTGCCAAATTGGCAACGTGTGCCAACAAGGGGGTTAAATGTGCTGTCTCTAAGTTGGGAGATTGATAGTAAAGCAGTTGCAGTGTCAAACATGAGCACCAGGAGACGGAGTATTAGTTGAGTTTTAGAAACGTTTCTTGTTCACAGTGTGTCCATTCTCTAGGTTTCCGGTACATGTTATAGTTGTAGTAATATCCCCTTCAACTTGGAGAGTTGGGACGCATGTAATGTGTGCCATGCATTATTGCTTTGAAGGGTCTGCATTTGCTCACCCAATCTCACCAATCCTCTCAGTGCCACGTGTCCAGCCTTATGTAACATCCAGCTGTCATTGTAGATAGGGTCATTCCAGGTTTCATCAGAGACCCTGAAGGAATTGGAAAGAATTTGCCTGTTTCTTTGTTTTGTTTTTGAAATTCCTTTTTATAGTGGGTTTGAGCTGATTCTCGCTGCCATGCTTATGCCAGTCTAGACACTCTTGATTCCCTTACAGAGACATATCAATACATAGGTTTTAAGATTCTTACTTGTCAGATATATTCTTCTGCGGGAAATATGGAGTTTTGAGTCCCTTTCACTGAGGAAGGTGTAGGTCTTGTCTATTCCATAGTTGGTTTTTGGAACGGTACCTGTGCTTATATCAAACTCTGGTTTTATGCATCACCCCACCTCTCCTTCCCCCTTAAGCAGGCATAAGAGTGTTTTCTAAATGTGAGACTATGTTCTCTTTCCTAGCTCAGTTCAAGTGTAGCCATGTTTACAGGATCTTCATAAGTGATATCTTATGATAAGTTGCTTTTTCTGTGTGACTTATTTCACTTAGAATCATCGAACCAGAATCCACTCATTTTGCTGCTACTGGTCTTATGACATTGATTTCATGGCTGAGGGATATTCCATCGTACGTAAATACCACAATTTTTTGAACCATTTTTATATTTCCTGGGATATTTAAGGTGTACCCAAGTTGAGGTTCTTGTAAGCAGTGCAGCCCTAAACGTTGGGGTGGCTCTGGCTTATTGATTTTCAGTTTTCCCAAGGTATATTCCCTAGACTGGAAGTGACCTTGGCTCTGTAGCTCTGTTGTTTACTTGTTTTAGGGAACACAGTTCACTCCACCAGAGAGGCAGTTGGCAATTTACATCCTGCCCATCAGCATAACAATGCTCCCTGTTCTCCAGGGCCTGTCTTGCCTTTCTGGTTTTTACACATTTTGCGGATGTCCCTTTTGACCGGTGGGAAGTGATACTTCTTTGTAGTGCAGATTTGCATTGCCTGCTTGCTTGCTAGGCCAAAAAGGGCGTATGCGTTTTCTCCTGAATATATTCAGGAGAAAATGCAAACGCCCTTTTTGGCCAAGTGCATCATTGTCGAAGTTGTGCCCCACTTCTGGTGCTTTAAAGGCGATTCCAACATACCTCTTGAAATCTGTTTCCTGCTATTCTGCCTCGATTTCAAGTCCGCCTCGTTGCCTTCCCTCAACAGATTTTTGGATGATAGTTGTCCTTTATTACTCTTCCAGTTTGTGAATTGCTGTGCCCTGAGCCCCATTTTTCAACTCATTTTTTGTGTGCTGACCGCAAGTCCAAAATTTTGGTTCAGGACCTCTACTTTTTACCCGTGGGAGGCTGAGACTTTGGTTAGTTCTTCTTCCTCCCGTGAAATTAGAGTGACATGTGCCCGTCTAAATGCCTAACAGCTACTCTGTCATTGGTTCTCCCCCTTTCCTTTCATCCTCTGCCAAATTGGCAACGTGTGTGTACCAGGAGTTTAAAAGTGGTGTCTCTCCAAGTTGGGAGATTGATAGTAAAGCAGTTGGAAAGTCAAACCGGAACACCAGGAGATGGACTATTCGTTGAGTTTTAGAAACCTTTTGTATTCACAGTGTGTCCATTCTCTATGTTTCCTGTATATGTTATAGCTGTATTAATATTCCCTTCAACTCGCAGAGTTGGGACCCATGGAATGGGTGCCATGCATTATTGGTTTACAAGGTCTGCAGTTGCTCACCCAATCTCACCAATCCTCTCAGTCCCAAGTGTCCAGCATTATGCCACATCCAGCTGTCGTTGTAGATAGGGTCATTCCAGGTTTCATCAGAGACCCTGAAGGAATTGTAAAGAATTTTCCTGTTTTTTTGTTTTCTTTGTGAAATTCCTTTTGATAGTGGGTTTCAGCTGATTCTCGCTGCCAAGTTTATGCCAGTCTAGACACACTTGATTCCCTTACAGAGACATATCAATACATAGGTTTTAAGATTCTTACTAGTCAGATATATTCTTCTGCGGGAAATATGGGCTTTTCAGTCCCTTTCACTGAGGAATGTGTAGGTCTTGTCTATTCCATAGTTGGTTTTCGGAACGGTAGGTGTGCTTATATGAAACTCTGGTTTTATGCATCACCCCACCTCTCCTTCCCCCTTAAGCAGGCATAAGAGTGTTTTCCAAATGTGAGACTCTGTTCTCTTTCCTAGCTAAGTTCAAGTGTAGCCATGTTTACAGGTTCTTCATAAGTGATATCTTATGATAAATTTCTTTTTCTGTGTGTCTTATTTCACTTAGAATCATCATAACAGAATCCACACATTTTGTTGCTACTGGTCTTATGACATTGATTTCATGGCTGAGGGATATTCCATCGTACGTAAGTACCACAATTTTTTGAACCATTTTTATATTTCCTGGGATATTTAAGGTGTACCGAAGTTGAGGTTATTGTGAGCAGTGCAGCCGTAAATTTTGGGGTGGCTCTGTCTTATTGATTTTCAGTTTTCCCAAGGTATATTCCCTAGACTGGTAGTGCCCTTGGCTCTGTAGCTCTGTTGTTTACTTGTTTTAGGGAACACAATGCACTCCTCCATAGAGGCAGTTGGCAATTTACATCCCGCCCATCAGCATAAAAAGGCTCCCTGTTCTCCAGGGCCTGTCTTGCCTTTCTGGTTTTTACACATTTTGCGGATGTCCCTTTTGACCGGTGGGAAGTGATACTTCTTTGTAGTGCAGATTTGCATTGCCCGCTTGCTTGCTTGGCCAAAAAGGGCGTATGCGTTTTCTCCTGAATATATTCAAGAGAAAACGCATACGCCCTTTTTGGCCAAGTGCATCATTGTCGAAGTTGTTCCACTCTTCCTGTGCTTTAAAGGCGATTCCAACGTACCTGTTGAAATCTGTTTCCTGCTATTCTGCCTCGATTTCAACTCCGCCTCGTTCCCTTCCCTCAACAGATTTTTGGATGATAGTTGTCCTTTATTACTCTTCCAGTTTGTGAATTGCTGTGCCCTGAGCCCCATTTTTCAACTTATTTTTTGTGAGCTGACCGCACGTCCAAAATTTTGGTTCAGGACCTCTACTTGTTCCCCGTGGGAGGCTGAGACTTTGGTTAATTCTTCTTCCTACCGTGAAATTAGAGTGACATATGCCCGTCTAAATGCCTAACAGCTACTCTGTCATTGGTTCTCCCCCTTTCCTTTCATCCTCTGCCAAATTGGCAACGTGTGTGTACCAGGAGGTTAAAAGGGGTGTCTCTCCAATTTGGGAGATTGATAGTAAAGCAGTGGGAAAGTCAAACCGGAACACCAGGAGAGGGACTATTCGTTGAGTTTTAGAAACCTTTTGTATTCACAGTGTGTCCATTCTCTAGGTTTCCTGTACATGTTATAGCTGTATTAATATTCCCTTCAACCCGCAGAGTTGGGACCCATGGAATGGGTGCCATGCATTATTGGTTTACAAGGTCTGCATTTGCTCACCCAATCTCACCAATCCTCTAAGTCCCAAGTGTCCAGCCTTATGCCACATCCAGCGGTCGTTGTAGATAGGGTCATTCCAGATTTCATCAGAGACCCTGAAGGAATTGTAAAGCATTTGCCTGTTTTTTTGTTTTGTTTGTGAAATTCCTTTTGATAGTGGATTTCAGCTGATTCTCGCTGCCATGTTTATGCCAGTCTAGACACTTGATTCCCTTACAGAGACATATCAATACATAGGTTTTAAGATTCTTACTAGTCAGATATATTCTTCTGCGGGAAATATGGGGTTTTGAGTCCCTTTCACTGTGGAAGGTGTAGGTCTTGTCTATTCCATAGTTGGTTTTTGGAACGGTACCTGTGCTTATATCAAACTCTGGTTTTATGCATCACCGCACCTCTCCTTCCCCCTTAAGCAGGCATAAGAGTGTTTTCCAAATGTGAGACTCTGTTCTCTTTCCTAGCTCAGTTCAAGTGTAGCCATGTTTACAGGATCTTCGTAAGTGATATCTTATGATATCTTGGTTTTTCTGTGTGACTTATTTCACTTAGAATCATCGAACCTCATTCCACTCATTTTGCTGCTACTGGTCTTATGACATTGATTTCATGGCTGAGGGATATTCCATCGTACGTAAGTACCACAATTTTTTGAACCATTTTTATATTTCCTGGGATATTTAAGGTGTACCCATGTTGAGGTTCTTGTAAGCAGTGCAGCCCTAAACGTTGGGGTGGCTCTGTCTTATTGATTTTCAGTTTTCCCAAGGTATATTCCCTAGACTGGAAGTACCCTTGGCTCTGTAGCTCTGTTGTTTACTTGTTTTAGGGAACACAATTCACTCCACCAGAGAGGCAGTTGGCAATTTACATCCTGCCCATCAGCATAACAATGCTCCCTGTTCTCCAGGGCCTGTCTTGCCTTTCTGGTTTTTACACATTTTGTGGATGTCCCTTTTGACCGGTGGGAAGTGATACTTCTTTGTAGTGCAGATTTGCATTGCCTGCTTGCTTGCTTGGCCAAAAAGGTCGTATGCATTTTCTCCTGAAAATATTCAGCAGAAAATGCAAACGCCCTTTTTCGCCAAGTGCATCATTGTCGAAGTTGTGCCCCACTTCTGGTGCTTTAAAGGCGATTCCAACATACCTCTTGAAATCTGTTTCCTGCTATTCTGCCTCGATTTCATGTCCACCTCGTTGCCTTCCCTCAACAGATTTTTGGATGATAGTTGTCCTTTATTACTCTTCCAGTTTGTGAATTGCTGTGCCCTGAGCCCCATTTTTCAACTCATTTTTTGTGAGCTGACCGCAAATGCAAAATTTTGGTTCAGGACCTCTACTTGTTCCCCGTGGGTGGCTGAGACTTTGGTTAATTCTTCTTCCTCCCGTGAAATTAGAGTGACATGTGCCCGTCCAAATGCCTAACAGCTACTCTCTCATTGGTTCTCCCTCTTCCCTTTCATCCTCTGCCAAATTGGCAATGTGTGCGAACCAGGAGGTTAAAGGGGCTGTCTCTCCAAGTTTTGAGATTGATAGTAAATCAGTTGGAAACTCACACCTGAGCACCAGGAGAGGGACTATTATTTGAGTTTTAGAAACCGTTCGTATTCACAGTGTGTCCATTCTCTAGGTTTCCCGTACATGTTATAGCTGTAGTAATATTCCCTTCAACCTGGAGAGTTGGGACCCAAGGAGTGGGTGCCATGCATTATTGCTTTAAAGGGTCTGCATTTGCTCACCCAATCTCACCAATCCTCTCAGTCCCAAGGGTCCAGCCTTATGCCACATCCAGCTGTCCTTGTAGATAGGGTTATTCCAGGTTTCATCAGAGACCCTGAAGGAATTGTAAAGAATTTCCCTGTTTTTTTGTTTTGTTTGTGAAATTCGTTTTGATCGTGGATTTCAGCTGATTCTCGCTGCCATGTTTATGCCAGTCTAGACACACTTGATTCCCTTACAGAGACATATCAATACATAGGTTTTAAGATTCTTACTAGTCAGATATATTCTTCTGAGGGAAATATGGGGGTTTGAGTCCCTTTCAATGAGGAAGGTGTAGGTCTTGTCTATTCCATAGTTGGTTTTTGGAACGGTACCTGTGCTTATATCAAACTCTGGTTTTATGCATCACCCACCTCTCCTTCCCCCTTAAGCAGGCATAACAGTGTTTTCCAAATGTGAGACTCTGTTCTCTTTCCTAGCTAAGTTCAAGTGTAGCCATGTTTACAGGATCTTCATAAGTGATATCTTATGATAAGTTGCTTTTTCTGTGTGACTTATTTCACTTAGAATCATCGAACCGGAATCCACTCATTTTGCTGCTACTGGTCTTATGACATTGATTTCATGGCTGAGGGATATTCCATCGTACGTAAGTACCACAATATTTTGAACCAATTTTATATTTCCTGGGATATTTAAGGTGTACCCAAGTTGAGGTTCTTGTAAGCAGTGCAGCCCTAAATTTTGGTGTGGCTCTGTCTTATTGATTTTCAGTTTTCTCAAGGTATATTCCCTAGACTGGAAGTGCCCTTGGCTCTGTAGCTCTGTTGTTTACTTGTTTTAGGGAACACAATGCACTCCTCCAGAGAGGGAGTTGGCAATTTACATACCGCCCATCAGCATAACAAGGCTCCCTGTTCTCCAGGGCCTGTCTTGCCTTTCTGGTTTTTACACATTTTGTGGATGTCCCTTTTGTACCGGTGGGAAGAGATACTTCTTTGTATTGCAGATTTGCATTGTCCGCTTGCTTGCTTGGCCAAAACGGGCATATGAGTTCTCTCCTAAATATATTCAGGAGAAAATGCATACGCCCTTTTTGGCCAAGTGCATCATTGTCGAAGTTGTGCCCCTTTTCCTGTGCTTTAAAGGCGAATCCAACGTACCTCTTGAAATCTGTTTCCTGCTATTCTGCCTAGCTTTCAAGTCTACCTCGCTGCCTTCCCTCAACAGATTTTTGGATGATAGTTGTCCTTTATTACTCTGCCAGTTTGTGAATTGTTGTGCCCCTGAGCCCCATTTTGCAACTCGTTTTTTGTGAGCTGAACGCAAGACCAATATTTTGGTTCAGGACGTATATGGGTTCCCGGTGGGTGGCTGAGACTTTGGTTAATTCTTCTTCCTGCCGGGAAATTAGAGTGACATGTGCCCGTCCAAATGCCAAACAGCTACTCTCTCATTGGTTCTCCCTCTTCCCTTTCATCCTGTGCCAAATTGGCAACGTGTGCCAACAAGGGGGTTAAATGTGCTGTCTCTAAGTTGGGAGATTGATAGTAAAGCAGTTGCAGTGTCAAACATGAGCACCAGGAGACGGAGTATTAGTTGAGTTTTAGAAACGTTTCTTGTTCACAGTGTGTCCATTCTCTAGGTTTCCGGTACATGTTATAGTTGTAGTAATATCCCCTTCAACTTGGAGAGTTGGGACGCATGTAATGTGTGCCATGCATTATTGCTTTGAAGGGTCTGCATTTGCTCACCCAATCTCACCAATCCTCTCAGTGCCACGTGTCCAGCCTTATGTAACATCCAGCTGTCATTGTAGATAGGGTCATTCCAGGTTTCATCAGAGACCCTGAAGGAATTGGAAAGAATTTGCCTGTTTCTTTGTTTTGTTTTTGAAATTCCTTTTTATAGTGGGTTTGAGCTGATTCTCGCTGCCATGATTATGCCAGTCTAGACACTCTTGATTCCCTTACAGAGACATATCAATACATAGGTTTTAAGATTCTTACTTGTCAGATATATTCTTCTGCGGGAAATATGGAGTTTTGAGTCCCTTTCACTGAGGAAGGTGTAGGTCTTGTCTATTCCATAGTTGGTTTTTGGAACGGTACCTGTGCTTATATCAAACTCTGGTTTTATGCATCACCCCACCTCTCCTTCCCCCTTAAGCAGGCATAAGAGTGTTTTCTAAATGTGAGACTATGTTCTCTTTCCTAGCTCAGTTCAAGTGTAGCCATGTTTACAGGATCTTCATAAGTGATATCTTATGATAAGTTGCTTTTTCTGTGTGACTTATTTCACTTAGAATCATCGAACCTGAATCCACTCATTTTGCTGCTACTGGTCTTATGACATTGATTTCATGGCTGAGGGATATTCCATCGTACGTAAGTACCACAATTTTTTGAACCATTTTTATATTTCCTGGGATATTTAAGGTGTACCCAAGTTGAGGTTCTTGTAAGCAGTGCAGCCCTAAACGTTGGGGTGGCTCTGCCTTATTGATTTTCAGTTTTCCCAAGGTATATTCCCTAGACTGGAAGTGCCCTTGGCTCTGTAGCTCTGTTGTTTACTTGTTTTAGGGAACACAGTTCACTCCACCAGAGAGGCAGTTGGCAATTTACATCCTGCCCATCAGCATAACAATGCTCCCTGTTCTCCAGGGCCTGTCTTGCCTTTCTGGTTTTTACACATTTTGCGGATGTCCCTTTTGACCGGTGGGAAGTGATACTTCTTTGTAGTGCAGATTTGCATTGCCTGCTTGCTTGCTAGGCCAAAAAGGGCGTATGTGTTTTCTCCTGAATATATTCAGGAGAAAATGCAAACGCCCTTTTTGGCCAAGTGCATCATTGTCGAAGTTGTGCCCCACTTCTGGTGCTTTAAAGGCGATTCCAACATACCTCTTGAAATCTGTTTCCTGCTATTCTGCCTCGATTTCAAGTCCGCCTCGTTGCCTTCCCTCAACAGATTTTTGGATGATAGTTGTCCTTTATTACTCTTCCAGTTTGTGAATTGCTGTGCCCTGAGCCCCATTTTTCAACTCATTTTTTGTGTGCTGACGGCAAGTCCAAAATTTTGGTTCAGGACCTCTACTTTTTACCCGTGGGAGGCTGAGACTTTGGTTAGTTCTTCTTCCTCCCGTGAAATTAGAGTGACATGTGCCCGTCTAAATGCCTAACAGCTACTCTGTCATTGGTTCTCCCCCTTTCCTTTCATCCTCTGCCAAATTGGCAACGTGTGTGTACCAGGAGGTTAAAAGTGGTGTCTCTCCAAGTTGGGAGATTGATAGTAAAGCAGTTGGAAAGTCAAACCGGAACACCAGGAGAGGGACTATTCGTTGAGTTTTAGAAACCTTTTGTATTCACAGTGTGTCCATTCTCTAGGTTTCCTGTATATGTTATAGCTGTATTAATATTCCCTTCAACCCGCAGAGTTGGGACCCATGGAATGGGTGCCATGCATTATTGGTTTACAAGGTCTGCAGTTGCTCACCCAATCTCACCAATCCTCTCAGTCCCAAGTGTCCAGCATTATGCCACATCCAGCTGTCGTTGTAGATAGGGTCATTCCAGGTTTCATCAGAGACCCTGAAGGAATTGTAAAGAATTTTCCTGTTTTTTTGTTTTGTTTGTGAAATTGCTTTTGATAGTGGGTTTGAGCTGATTCTCGCTGCCAAGTTTATGCCAGTCTAGACACACTTGATTCCCTTACAGAGACATATCAATACAAAGGTTTTAAGATTCTTACTAGTCAGATATATTCTTCTGCGGGAAATATGGGCTTTTCAGTCCCTTTCACTGAGGAATGTGTAGGTCTTGTCTATTCCATAGTTGGTTTTCGGAACGGTAGGTGTGCTTATATGAAACTCTGGTTTTATGCATCACCCCACCTCTCCTTCCCCCTTAAGCAGGCATAAGAGTGTTTTCCAAATGTGAGACTCTGTTCTCTTTCCTAGCTAAGTTCAAGTGTAGCCATGTTTACAGGTTCTTCATAAGTGATATCTTATGATAAATTTCTTTTTCTGTGTGTCTTATTTCACTTAGAATCATCATAACAGAATCCACTCATTTTGTTGCTACTGGTCTTATGACATTGTTTTCATGGCTGAGGGATATTCCATCGTACGTAAGTACCACAATTTTTTGAACCATTTTTATATTTCCTGGGATATTTAAGGTGTACCGAAGTTGAGGTTATCGTGAGCAGTGCAGCCGTAAATTTTGGGGTGGCTCTGTCTTATTGATTTTCAGTTTTCCCAAGGTATATTCCCTACACTGGTAGTGCCCTTGGCTCTGTAGCTCTGTTGTTTACTTGTTTTAGGGAACACAATGCACTCCTCCATAGAGGCAGTTGGCAATTTACATCCCGCCCATCAGCATAAAAACGCTCCCTGTTCTCCAGGGCCTGTCTTGCCTTTCTGGTTTTTACACATTTTGCGGATGTCCCTTTTGACCGGTGGGAAGTGATACTTCTTTGTAGTGCAGATTTGCATTGCCCGCTTGCTTGCTTGGCCAAAAAGGGCGTATGCGTTTTCTCCTGAATATATTCAAGAGAAAACGCATACGCCCCTTTTGGCCAAGTGCATAATTGTCGAAGTTGTTCCACTCTTCCTGTGCTTTAAAGGCGATTCCAACGTACCTCTTGAAATCTGTTTCCTGCTATTCTGCCTCGATTTCAACTCCGCCTCGTTCCCTTCCCTCAACAGATTTTTGTATGATAGTTGTCCTTTATTACTCTTCCAGTTTGTGAATTGCTGTGCCCTGAGCCCCATTTTTCAACTTATTTTTTGTGAGCTGACCGCACGTCCAAAATTTTGGTTCAGGACCTCTACTTGTTCCCCGTGGGAGGCTGAGACTTTGGTTAATTCTTCTTCCTACTGTGAAATTAGAGTGACATATGCCCGTCTAAATGCCTAACAGCTACTCTGTCATTGGTTCTCCCCCTTTCCTTTCATCCTCTGCCAAATTGGCAACGTGTGTGTACCAGGAGGTTAAAAGGGGTGTCTCTCCAATTTGGGAGATTGATAGTAAAGCAGTGGGAAAGTCAAACCGGAACACCAGGAGAGGGACTATTCGTTGAGTTTTAGAAACCTTTTGTATTCACAGTGTGTCCATTCTCTAGGTTTCCTGTACATGTTATAGCTGTATTAATATTCCCTTCAACCCGCAGAGTTGGGACCCATGGAATGGGTGCCATGCATTATTGGTTTACAAGGTCTGCATTTGCTCACCCAATCTCACCAATCCTCTAAGTCCCAAGTGTCCAGCCTTATGCCACATCCAGCAGTCGTTGTAGATAGGGTCATTCCAGATTTCATCAGAGACCCTGAAGGAATTGTAAAGCATTTGCCTGTTTTTTTGTTTTGTTTGTGAAATTCCTTTTGATAGTGGATTTCAGCTGATTCTCGCTGCCATGTTTATGCCAGTCTAGACACTTGATTCCCTTACAGAGACATATCAATACATAGGTTTTAAGATTCTTACTAGTCAGATATATTCTTCTGTGGGAAATATGGGGTTTTGAGTCCCTTTCACTGTGGAAGGTGTAGGTCTTGTCTATTCCATAGTTGGTTTTTGGAACGGTAGGTGTGCTTATATGAAACTCTGGTTTTAAGCATCACCCCACCTCTCCTTCCCCCTTAAGCAGGCATAAGAGTGTTTTCCAAATGTGAGACTCTGTTCTCTTTCCTAGCTAAGTTCAAGTGTAGCCATGTTTACAGGATCTTCGTAAGTGATATCTTATGATAACTTGCTTTTTCTGTGTGACTTATTTCACTTAGAATCATCGAACCTCATTCCACTCATTTTGCTGCTACTGGTCTTATGACATAGATTTCATGGCTGAGGGATATTCCATCGTACGTAAGTACCACAATTTTTTGAACCATTTTTATATTTCCTGGGATATTTAAGGTGTACCCATGTTGAGGTTCTTGTAAGCAGTGCAGCCCTAAACGTTGGGGTGGCCCTGTCTTATTGATTTTCAGTTTTCCCAAGGTATATTCCCTAGACTGGAAGTGCCCTTGGCTCTGTAGCTCTGTTGTTTACTTGTTTTAGGGAACACAATTCACTCCACCAGAGAGGCAGTTGGCAATTTACATCCTGCCCATCAGCATAACAATGCTCCCTGTTCTCCAGGGCCTGTCTTGCCTTTCTGGTTTTTACACATTTTGCGGATGTCCCTTTTGACCGGTGGGAAGTGATACTTCTTTGTAGTGCAGATTTGCATTGCCTGCTTGCTTGCTTGGCCAAAAAAGTCGTATGCATTTTCTCCTGAAAATATTCAGCAGAAAATGCAAACGCCCTTTTTGGCCAAGTGCATCATTGTCGAAGTTGTGCCCCACTTCTGGTGCTTTAAAGGCGATTCCAACATACCTCTTGAAATCTGTTTCCTGCTATTCTGCCTCGATTTCATGTCCACCTCGTTGCCTTCCCTCAACAGATTTTTGGATGATAGTTGTCCTTTATTACTCTTCCAGTTTGTGAATTGCTGTGCCCTGAGCCCCATTTTTCAACTCATTTTTTGTGAGCTGACCGCAAATGCAAAATTTTGGTTCAGGACCTCTACTTGTTCCCCGTGGGTGGCTGAGACTTTGGTTAATTCTTCTTCCTCCCGTGAAATTAGAGTGACATGTGCCCGTCCAAATGCCTAACAGCTACTCTCTCATTGGTTCTCCCTCTTCCCTTTCATCCTCTGCCAAATTGGCAATGTGTGCGAACCAGGAGGTTAAAGGGGCTGTCTCTCCAAGTTTTGAGATTGATAGTAAATCAGTTGGAAACTCACACCTGAGCACCAGGAGAGGGACTATTATTTGAGTTTTAGAAACCGTTCGTATTCACAGTGTGTCCATTCTCTAGGTTTCCCGTACATGTTATAGCTGTAGTAATATTCCCTTCAACCTGGAGAGTTGGGACCCAAGGAGTGGGTGCCATGCATTATTGCTTTAAAGGGTCTGCATTTGCTCACCCAATCTCACCAATCCTCTCAGTCCCAAGGGTCCAGCCTTATGCCACATCCAGCTGTCCTTGTAGATAGGGTTATTCCAGGTTTCATCAGAGACCCTGAAGGAATTGTAAAGAATTTCCCTGTTTTTTTGTTTTGTTTGTGAAATTCGTTTTGATAGTGGATTTCAGCTGATTCTCGCTGCCATGTTTATGCCAGTCTAGACACACTTGATTCCCTTACAGAGACATATCAATACATAGGTTTTAAGATTCTTACTAGTCAGATATATTCTTCTGCGGGAAATATGGGGTTTTGAGTCCCTTTCACTGAGGAAGTTGTAGGTCTTGTCTATTCCATAGTTGGTTTTTGGAACGGTACCTGTGCTTATATCAAACTCTGGTTTTATGCATCACCCACCTCTCCTTCCCCCTTAAGCAGGCATAACAGTGTTTTCCAAATGTGAGACTCTGTTCTCTTTCCTAGCTAAGTTCAAGTGTAGCCATGTTTACAGGATCTTCATAAGTGATATCTTATGATAAGTTGCTTTTTCTGTGTGACTTATTTCACTTAGAATCATCGAACCGGAATCCACTCATTTTGCTGCTACTGGTCTTATGACATTGATTTCATGCCTGAGGGATATTCCATCGTACGTAAGTACCACAATATTTTGAACCAATTTTATATTTCCTGGGATATTTAAGGTGTACCCAAGTTGAGGTTCTTGTAAGCAGTGCAGCCCTAAATTTTGGTGTGGCTCTGTCTTATTGATTTTCAGTTTTCTCAAGGTATATTCCCTAGACTGGAAGTGCCCTTGGCTCTGTAGCTCTGTTGTTTACTTGTTTTAGGGAACACAATGCACTCCTCCAGAGAGGGAGTTGGCAATTTACATACCGCCCATCAGCATAACAAGGCTCCCTGTTCTCCAGGGCCTGTCTTGCCTTTCTGGTTTTTACACATTTTGTGGATGTCCCTTTTGACCGGTGGGAAGTGATACTTCTTTGTAGTGCAGATTTGCATTGTCCACTTGCTTGCTTGGCCAAAAAGGGCATATGCGTTATCTCCTAAATATAATCAGGAGAAAACGCATATGCCCTATTTGGCCAAGTGCATCATTGTCGAAGTTGTGCCCCTCTTCCTGTGCTTTAAAGGCGATTCCAACATACCTCTTGAAATCTCTTTCCTGCAATTCTGCCTCGCTTTCAAGCTGCCTCAATGCCTTCCGTCAACAGATTTTTGGATGATAGTTGTCCTTTATTACTGTGCCAGTTTGTGAATTGCTGTGCCCCTGAGCTCCATTTTTCAACTCGTTTTTTGTGAGATGAACGCAAGACCAATATTTTGGTTCAGTACCTATACTGGTTCCCAGTGGGTGACTGAGACTTTGGTTAATTCTTCTTCCTGCCAGGAAATTAGAGTGACATGTGCCCGTCCAAATGCCAAACAGCTACTCTCTCATTGGTTCTCCCTCTTCCCTTTCATCCTCTGCCTAATTGGCAACGTGTGCGAACCAGGAGGTTAAATGTGCTGTCACTCTACGTTGGGAGATTGATAGTAAAGCAGTTTGAAAGTCAAACGTGAGCACCAGGAGAGGGACTATTAGTTGAGTTTTAGAAACCTTTTGTATTCACACTGTGTCCATTCTCTAGGTTTCCTTTACATGTTATAGCTCTAGTAATATTCCCTTCAACCTGGAGAGTTGGGACCCATGGAATGGGTGCCATGCGTTATTGCTTTAAAGGGTCTGCATTTGCTCACCCAATGTCACCAATTCTCTCATTCCCAAGTGTCCAGCCTTATGCCATATCCAGCTGTCATTGTAGTTAGGGTCATTCCAGGGTTCATCAGAGACTGAAGGAATTGTAAAGAATTTCCATGTTTTTTTTGTTTTGTTTTTTAAATTCCTTTTTATAGTGAGTTTAGGCTGATTCTCGCTGCCATGTTTATGCCAGTCTAGAAACACTTTATTCCCTTATGGTGTCATATCAATACATAGGTTATAAGATTCTTACTAGTCACATATATTCCTCTGCGGGAAATATGGGGTTTTGAGTCCCTTTCACTGAGGAAGGTGTATGTCTTCTGTATTCCATAGTTGGTTTTTGGAACAGTACCTGTGCTTATATCAAACTCTGGTTTTATGCATCACCCCACCTCTCATTCCCCCTTAAGAAGGAATAAGAGTGTTTTCTAAATGTGAGACTCTGTTCTCTTTCCTATCTAAGTTCAGGTGTAGCCATGTTGACATGATCATCATAAGTGATATCTTATGATAAGTTTCTGTTTCTGTGTGACTTTGTTCACTTAGAATCATCGTACCTGAATCCACTCATTTTGCTTCTACTGGTCTTATGACATTGATTTCATGGCTGAGGGATATTCCATCGTACGTATGTACCACAAAATTTTGAACCATTTTTATATTTCCTGGGATATTTAAGGTGTACCCAAGTTGAAGTTCTTGTAGGCAGTGCCGCCCTAAATTTTGGGGTGGCTCTGTATTATTGTTTTTCAGTTTTCCCAAGGTTTATTCCCTAGACTGGAAGTGCCCTTGGCTCTGTAGCTCTGTTCTTTACTTGTTTTAGGGAACACAATACACTCCTCCAGGGAGGCAGTTGGCAATTTACATCCCGCCCATCAGCATAACAAGGCTCCCTGTTCTCCAGGGCCTGTCTTGCCTTTCTGGTTTTTACATATTTTGTGGATGTCCCTTTTGACCGGTGGGAAGTGATACTTCTTTGTAGTGCCGATTTGCATTGCCTTCTTGCTTGCTTGGCCAAAAAAGGCGTATGCGTTTTCTCCTGAATATCTTCAGGAGAAAACGAATACGCCCTTTTGGCCAAGTGCATCATTGTCGAAGTTGTGCCCTTCTTCGTGTGCTTTAAAGGCGATTCCAATGTACCTCTTGAAATCTGTTTCCTGCTATTCTGCCTCGATTTCAAGTCCACCTCGTTGCCGTCCCTCAACAGATTTTTAGACGATAGTTTTCCTTTATTATTCTGTCAGTTTGTGAATTGCTGTGCCCCTGAGCTCCATTTTTCAACTCGTTTTTTGTGAACTGACCGCAAGTCCAAAATTTTGGTCCAGGACCTATACTGGTTCCCGGTGGGTGGCTGAGAATTTGGTTAATTCTTCTTCCTGCCGGGAAATTAGATTGACATGTGACCGTCCAAATGCCTAACAGCTACTCTCTCATTGGTTCTCCCTCATGCCTTTCATCCTCTGCCAATTTGGCAACGTGTGTGAACCAGGATGTTAAAGGGGCTGTCTCTCCAAGTTGGGAGATTGATAGTAAAGCAGTTGGAAAGTCAAACCGGAGCACCAGGAGAGGGACTATTCATTGAGTTTTAGAAACCTTTCGTATTCACAGTGTGTCCATTCTCTAGATTTCCTGTATATGTTATTGCTGTAGTAATATTCTCTTCAACCTGCAGAGTGGGACCCATGGAATGGTTGCCATGCATTATTGCTTTAAAGGGTCTGCATTTGCTCACCCAATCTCACCAATCCTCTCAGTCCCAAGTGTCCAGCCTTATGCCACATCCAGCTGTCACTGTAGATACAGTCATTCAAGGTTTCATCAGCGACCCTGAAGGAATTGTAAAGAATTTCCCAGTTTTTTTGTTTTGTTTTTGAAATTCCTTTTTATAGTGGGTTTGAGCTGATTCTCGCTGCCATGTTTATGCCAGTCTAGACACACTTGATTCCCTTACGGAGACATATCAATACATAGGTTTTAAGATTCTTACTAGTCAGATGTATTCCTCTGTGGGAAATATGGGGTTTTGAGTCCCTTTCACTGAGGAAGGTGTAGGTTTTGTCTATTCCATAGTTGGTTTTTGGGACGGTATCTGTGCTTATATAAAACTCTGGTTTTATGCATCCCCCCCACCTCTCCTTCACCCTTAAGCAGGCATAAGTGTGTTTTCTAAATGTGAGACTCTGTTCTCTTTCCTAACTCAGTTCATGTGTAGCCATGTTTACAGGATCTTCATAAGTGATATCTTATGATAAGTTTGTTTTTCTGTGTGACTTATTTCACTTAGAATCATCGAACCTGAATCCACTCATCATTTTGCTTCTACTGGCCTTATGACATTGATTTCATGGCTGAGGGATATTCCATCATACGTAAGTACCACAATTTCTTTACCATTTTTGTCTTTCCTTGGATATTTAAGGTGTCCCGGATTCGAGGTTCTTGTAAGCAGTGCTGCCCTAAATTTTGGGGTGGCTGTGTCATATTGATATTCAGTTTTCCCAAGGTATTTTCCCATGACTGGAAGTGACTTAGGTTGTGAAGCTCTGTTGTTTACTTCTTTTAGAGAACACAATGCACTCCTCCAGGGTGGCTGTTGGCAATTTACATCCCACCCATGAGCATAACAAGGCTTACTGTTCTCCAGAGCCTGTCTTGCCTTTCTGGTTTTTACACATTTTGCAGATGACCCTTTTGACCGGTGGGAAGTGATACTTATTTGTAGTGCAGATTTGCATTGTGCAGTTGCTTGGTTGGTCAAAATCGGCGTATGCGTTTTCTCCTGAATATATTCAGGTGAAAACGCATACGCCCTTTATGGACAATTCCATAATTGTCGAAGTTGTGATGCTTTTCCTGTGTTTAAAGGCAATTCCAATATACTTCTTGAAATCTGTTTCGTGCAATTCTGCATCATTTTAAAGTCTGCCTCGTGGCTTTCCCTCAACAGATTTTTGGAAGAGAGTAGTCCTTTATAACTCTGCAAGTTAGTGAAATGCTGTGCCGCTGTGCTCCAGTTCTCAACTCGCGTTTTTGTGAGCTGACCGCAAATCCATAGTTTTGCTTCAGGACCTGTACAGGTTCCGGGGGGGGGGGCAGGCTGAGAGTTTGGTTAATTCTTCTTCGTGACGGGAAATTAGAGTGACATGTGGCCGTCCAAATGCCTACAGCTACTCTCTCATTGGTTCTCCCTTTTCCCTTATATCCTCTGAACAATGTGCCAACTGTGCGAAACAGGTTATAGGGGTTGACTCTCCAAGTTGGGAGATTGATATTAAAGCAGTTGGAATGTCAAGTTGGAGCACAAGGAGAGAAAAAAAATTAGTAGAGTTTTAGAAACCTTTCTCCATCAGAGGGTGTCCATTCTCTAGGTTTCCCATACATGTTATAACTGTAGTGATATTCCCATCTACCTGGAGAGTTGGGAACCATGGAATGATGGGCAGGAATTATTGCTTTAGAGGGTCTGCCTTTTCTCACCCAATCTCACCAATCGTCTCAGTCCCAAGTGACCAGCCTTATGCCACATCCAGCTGTCGTTGTAGACAGGGTCATTCCAAGTTTCATCAGAACC
The DNA here is from genome assembly GCF_949752795.1 of Hyperoodon ampullatus. Lineage (NCBI taxonomy): Eukaryota > Metazoa > Chordata > Mammalia > Artiodactyla > Ziphiidae > Hyperoodon > Hyperoodon ampullatus. The sequence continues at coordinate 412,084 of NW_027640436.1, forward strand.
CCTGAAGGTATTGTGTAAGAATTAAACTGTTTTTTGTTTTGTTTTGAAATTCATTTTTATAGTGGGTTTGAGCTGCTTCTCACTGCCGTGTTTATGTCGTCCTAGGCACACTTGGTTCCTTTACGGAGACATATCAATACATAGGTTTTAAGATTCTTACTAGTCAGATATATTTCTCTGCCGGGAATTAGGGTGTTGAGTCCCGTTCACTGAGGAAGGAGTAGGGCTTGTCTCTTCTGTATTTGGATTATGGAATGTTACCTGTGCTAATATCAAACTCTGGTTTTGTGTGTCTCCCCACCTCTCCTTTCCCCTTAAGCAAGCATAAGTGTGTTTTCTATATCTGAGACACTGTTCTCTTTCCTAATTCAGTTCATATGTAGCCATGTTTACATTCCCTTCATAAGTGATATCTTATGTCAGAATGCACTATGGCCCTTGTCATAATAATGCTCCATGACACCTGTCATCACAATGCTCTATGCCCTGCTCATCACAATGCTCCATGTCCCTTGTCATCACAATTCTCCACGTCCTTGTCATCACAATGCTACATGACACTTCTCATCACAATGTTACATGATCTTGTCATCACAATTCTCCATGCACTTGTCATTGCAATGTTCCATGCCCCCTGTCATAGCAAGCTCCAAGTGTTTGTCATCACAATGCTTCATGAACTTGTCATCAAAATTCTCAATGGCCCTTGTCATCACAATGCTCCGTGCCCTTGTCATCACAATGCTCCATGACCCCTGTCATCACAATGCTCCCTGACACCTGTCATCACAATGCTTCATGCCCCTTGTCATTACAGTGCTTCATGATGCTCGTCATCACAATTACGCAAGGTCTTCTCATCACAATGCTCCACGGTTTTGCCATCACAATTCTCCATGCCCTGGTCATCTCAAAGCTCAATGTCCCTCGTCCTCACAATTCTCCACTTCCTTGTCATCACAATGCTCCATGGCACTTCTCATCACAATGTTATATGCTCTTGTCATCACAATACTCCATGCACTTGTCATCGCAATGCTCCATGACCCCTGTCATAGGAAGCTCCATGCGCTTGTCATCACAATGTTTCACGACCTGGGCATTAAAATTATCAGTGGACCTTGTCATCTCAATGCTCCATGCCCTTGTCATCAAAATGCTCCTTTACGTTTGTCACAACAATCCTCCATGACACTTGGCATCACAATGCTCCGTGTTATTGTCATCACAATGGAACATGACATATGTCATCACAATGCTCCCTGACACCTGTCTTCACAATACTCCATGACCTTGTCATCACAATGCTTCATGCCCTTGTCATCACAATGTGCCATGCCCACTGTCATCACAATAATCCATGAAACTTGTCAGACAAATGCTCCATGACCCTTTTCATCAAAATGCTCCATGAACACTGTCACCACAATGCACCATGCCCATCATCATAATGCTTCATGCTATTGTCATCACAATGAAATCAAAATGCTCCATGACCTCTGTCATCACAATGCTCCAAACCCTTGTGATCACAATGTTCCATAACACTTGTCATCACAATGCCCCATGACGCTGGTCATCACAATTATCCATGGACTTCTCATCACAATGCCCCATGACATTTGTCATCACAATGCTCAATACACATGTCATCACAATGCTCCCTTACTCTTGCCATCGGTATGCTCCTTGAACCCTTTCATGACAAGGCTCCATGCCTTTTTCATCACAATGATCCATGCACTTTTCATCACAATGCTCCATGCCCTTGTCATCACAATGGTCCTAGACCCCTGTAATCACAATGCTCCATGCCCCTTTTCATCAGAATGCTCCATGAGACTTGGCATCACAAGGCTCCATGGACTTCTCATCACAATGCTCCAGGACGTTGTCATCAAAATGCTCCATTCCCTTATCATCACAATGCTCCATGACGCCTGTCATCACAATACTCCATGAACGTTTTCAGCCCAATGCTCCATGACCTTCTCATTACAATGCTCCTTGACCAATATCATCACAATGCTCCATGACCACTGTCATCACAACGCTCCATGACACCTGACAACACAATGATCCGGTACTCTTGTCATCACAATGCTCCATTCCCTAGTCATCACAATGCTCCATGACCCCTGTCATCACAAAACTCCATGAACATTTTCAGCCCAATGCTCCATGACACTTGGCATCACAATGATGCATGCCCTTGTCATCCCAATGCTCCTTGACCCCTGTAAACACAATGCTCCTTGACGCTTGCCATCACAGTGCTCCTGGACACCTGTCATCTCAATGCTCCATGCCTTTGTCAGCAAAATGCTACATGACCCTGTCATTACGATGCTCTATGCGCTTGTCATCACAATACTCCATGAACCTTGGGATCACATTGCTTCCTGCCCTTGTCATCACAATGCTCCATGTTCCTTGAAATCAAAATGATCCAAGACCTCTGTCCTCACAATGCTCCAAACACTTGTGATCACAATGTTCCATAACACTTGTCATCACAACGCTCCATGATGCCTTTCATCACAATACTCCATGCCCTTTTCATCACAATGCTCCATGACCTTTGTCATCATAATTTTCAATACACTTGTCATCACAATGCTCCCTGACACTTGTCGTCAGAATGCTCCTTGAAACCTGTCACGAAAAGGCTCCATGCCTTTTTCATCACAATGCCCCATGCCGTTTTCATCACAATGCTCCATGCCAATGTCATCAAATTACTCCACAAGCTTGTCATCAGAATGCTCCCTGACCCTGTCATCACAATGCTCCAAGCCATTGTCATCACAATGCTCCATTACCTTTGTCATCAGAATCCTCCATGACACTTGGCAACACAATGCTCCATGCCATTGTCATCACAATGGGCCATTATATATGTCATCACAATGCTCCCTGACACCTGTCTTCACAATACTGCATGACCTGGTCATCACAGTGCTCCATGCCCTTGTCATCACAATGCGCCATTCCAACTGTCATCGCAATAATCCATGAAACTTATGAGACCAATGCTCCATGCCCTTGTCATCACAATGTTCCATGCCCTTCTTATCACAATGCTCCATGACCCCTGTCATCACAATTCTCCGTGACTCCAGTCATCACAATGCTTCATGACCTTTGTCATCACAATGGTCCATGCCCTCCTCATCTACAGTCTCTGTGACTTTTTAACCACAATGCTCCATGAACTTTTCATCACAATGCTCTTTGACCCTTGTCATCACAATGCTCTATGCCTTTCTCAGCACAATGCTCCATGACCCTTGTCATCACAATGCTCCATGCGCTTGTCAGCACAATGCTCCATGACCCATGTCATCACAATGCGCCATGCGCTTGTCATCACAGTGCTCCACAATCTTGTCATCACAATGCTCCATAAACCTTGTCATCACAATGCTCCATGCACTTCTCATCAAAATGCTCTCTCACCACTGATATCACAATGTTACATCACTATTCATCACAATACTCCCTCACCCCTATCATCACAATGTTCCATGACTCCTGTCATCACAATTCTACATGCGCTTATCATCACAATGTTCGATGACCCCTGACATCACAATGTTCCATAACCCCTGTCATCAAAATGCTCCATGAACCATTTCATCAAAATGCTCAATGACCCCTGACATCACAATGTTCCATAACCCCTGTCATCAAAATGTTGCATGACCCTTTTCATCAAATTGTTCCATGACCCTGTCATCACAATGCTCCCTGCCCTTCTCATCACAATGCACCACGCCCTTGTCATCAAAATGCTCCATGACCTTTTTCATCACAAAGATCCATGACCCTTTGCATCACAATGCTCCATGTCATGGTCATCACAATGCTCCATGAACGCTCTCATCACATTGCTCCATGTCATTGTCATCACAATGCTACCTGACACATGTCATCAGAATGCTCCATGGCCTTCTCATCACAATGCTCCATGCCCTTGCCATCACAATGCTCCATTACACCTGTGATAACAATGCTCCATTACCCCTGCCATCACGATGTTCCATGGCCTTGTCATTACAAGGCTCCATGACCCTTCTCATCACAATGCTCCAAGGCCCCTGTAATCACAATGCTCCATGCCCCTTTTCATCTCAATGATCCATGACCTCTGTCATCACAATGCTCCAAACCCTTGTGATCACAATGTTCCATAATACTTGTCATCACAACGCCCCATGATGCTGGTCATCACAATTATCCATGGACTTCTCATCACAATGCTCCATGACCCTTGTCATCACAATTCTCAATACACTTGTCATCACAATGCTCCCTGACACCTGTCGTCAGTATGCTCATTGAACCCTGTCATGACAAGTCTCCATGCCTTTTTCATCACAGTGATCCATGCCCTTTTCATCACAATGCTCCATGCCATTGTCATCACAATACTCCACAAGCTTGTCATCAGAATGCTCCGTGACACTTGTCATCACAATGATCCATGACCCCTGTCGTCACAATGCTCCATGACACCTGTCATCACAATGCTCCATGCCCCTTGTCATTACAGTGTTCCATGATGCTCGTCATCACAATTATCCATGGTCTTCTCATCACAGTGCTCCACGGTCTTGCCATCACAATGCTCCATGCCCTGGTTATGACAATGCACCATGTCCCTTGTCATCACAATTCTCCACGTCCTTGTCATCACAGTGCTCCATGACAGTTCTCATCACTATGTTACATGCTCTTGTCATCACAATTCTCCATGCACTTGTCATCGCAATGCCCCATGACCCCTGTCATAGCAAGCTCCATGCCTTTGTTATCACAATGCTTCACGACCTTTTCATCAAAATTCTCACTGCCCGTTGTCATCACAATGCTCCATGCCCTTGTCATCACAATGATCCAAGCCCTTGTCATCACAATGCTCCATTACCTTTGTCATCACAATCCTCCATAACACTTGGCATCACAATGCTCCATGCCATTCTCATCACAATGGACCATGAAATATGTCATCACAATGCTCCCTGACACCTGTCTTCACAATACTCCATGACCTTGTCTTCACAATGCTCCATGACCTTGTCATCACAATGTGCCATGCCCACTGTCAACACAATTATCCATGAAACTTGTCAGACCAATGCCCTATGCCCCTGTCATCACAAAACTCCATGCCCTTGTCATCACAATGCTCCATGACCCCAGTCATCACAATTCTCCGTGACTCCAGTCTTCACAAGGCTTCATGACCTGTGTCATCACAATGGTCCATGCCCTCATCATCACAAGGCTCTGTGAACTTTGTCACCACAATGCTCCATGAACTTTTCATCACAATGCTCCGTGACACTTGTCATCACAATGCTCCGTGCCTTTGTCAACTCAATGCTCCATGACCCTTGTCATCACAATGCTCCACAACCTTGTCATCACAATGCTCCATAAAGATTGTCATCACAATGCTCCATGCACTTCTTATAAAAATGCTCTCTCACCACTGATATCAACATGTTCCCTCACTAGTCATCACAATACACCCACTCCCCTGTCATCACAATGGTCCTTAAACCCTGTCATGGAAATGTTCCATGACCCTTGACATCTCAATGTTCCATAACCCCTGTCATCAAAATGTTCCATGACACTTTTCATCAAATTGCTCCATGACCCTGTTATCACAATGCTCCCTGCCCTACACAACAGAATGCACCACACCTCTTGTCATCAAAATGCTCCATGACCTTTGTCATCACAAAGCTCCATGACCCTTGGCATCACAATGCCGCATGCCATTGTCATCACAATGCTCCATGAAACCTCTCATCACATTGTTCCATGCCCTTGTCATCACAGGCTACATGATGCTTTTCATCACAATGCTCGATGCCATTCTTATCACAATGCTCCATGCGCTTGTCATTACAATCCTCCATGACCCATGTATCACAGTGTTCCATGCCCTGGTCATCACAATGCTCCATGACCCCTGTCATAAAAATGCTCCATGACCACTGCCATCACAATGTTCCACGGCCTTGTCATCACAAGGCTCCATGACCCTTGTCATCACAGTGCTCCAAGACCCCTGTAATCACAATGCTCCATGCCCTTGTCATCACAAAGCTCCATGACGCATGTCATCAGAATTCTCCATGGCCTTCTCATTCACGATGCTCCATGCCCTTGTCATCACAATGCTCCAAGACTCCTGTAATCACAATGCTCCATGCCCCTTTTCATCTCAATGCTCCATGAACCCTGTCATCACAATGCAGCATGCCCATCATCATAATGCTTCAGGCTATTGTCATCACAATGAAATCAAAATGCCCCATGACCTCTGTCATCACAATGCTCCAAATCCTTGTGATCAAAATGTTCCATAACACTTATCATCACAACGCCCCATGACGCTCGTCATCACAATTATCCATCGTCTTCTCATCACAATGCTCCATGACCTTTGTCATCACAATGCTCAATACCCTTGTCATCACAATGCTCCCTGACACTTGTCGTCAGTATGCTCCTTGAACCCTGTCATGACCAGGCTCCATGCCTTTTTCATCACAATGATCCATGCCCTTTTCATCACAGTGCTCCAAGACCCCTGAAAACACAATGCTCCATGCCCTTGTCCTCACAAAGCTCCATGATGCATGTCATCAGAACGCTCCATGGCCTTCTCATCCCAATGCTCCATGCCCTTGTCACCACAATGCTCCAAGACCTCTGTAATCACAATGCTGCATGCCCCTTTTCCTCAGAATGCCCCATGAGACATGTCATCACAAGGCTCCATGGTCTTCTCATCACAATGCTCCAGTACCTTGTCATCACAATGCTCCATGACGCCTCTCATCACAACACTCCATGAACATTTTCAGCCCAATGGTCCATGACCTTCTCATCACAATGCTCCCTGACCCCTGTCATCACAATGCTCCATGACCACTGTCATCACAACGCTCCATGAACCCTGACGACACAATGATCCGGGACTCTTGTCATCAAAATGCTCCATGAACCTTGTCATCACAATGATCCATGCTCTTGTCATCCCAATGCTCCATGACCCCTGTAATCACAATGCTCCATGACGCTTGTCATCAAAGTGCTCCATGAACCTTGTCATCACAATGCTCCTTGCCTTTGTCAGCAAAATGCTACATAATCTTATCATGACAATGCTCCATGCGCTTGTCATCACAATCCTCCATGACCCTTGAGATCACATTGCTTCATGCCCTTGTCATCTCGCTCTTGCCTTTCTGGTTTTTACAGATATACAGATGTCCCTTTCGACCGGTGGGAAGTGACAATTCTTTGTAGTGTGGATTTGCATTGCATGCTTGCTTCATTGGCCAGAAAGGACGTATGCGTTTTCTCCTGAATATATTCAGGGGAAAAGGCATATGCCCTTTTTGGCCAAGTGCATCACCGTCCAAGTTGGGATGCTTTTTCTGTGCTTCAAAGGCGATTCCAATTTACCTCTTGAAATATGTTTTGTGCAATTCTGCCTCATTTTCAAGTCCGCTTCATTGCCTTCCCTCAACAGATTTCTGGAAGAGAGTAGTCCTTTATAACTCTGCAGGTTTTTGAATTGCTGGGCCCCTGAGCTCCAATTTTCAAATCCCATTTTTGTGAGCTGGCCGCAAATCCACAATTTTGCTTCAGGACCTATACTGGTTCCAGGGGTGGCTTTATTGGTTCCCTGTGGGTGGCTGAGGCTTTGGTTAATTCTTCTTCCTGACGGGAAATTAGAGTGACATGTGCCCGTCCAAATGCCTACATCTACTCTCTGATTGGTTCTCCCTCTTCCCTTTCATCATCTGCACAAATAGCAAACTGTGCGAACCAGGAGGTTATAGGGGCTGACTCTCCTAAGTTGGGAGATTGATAGTAAAGCAGTTGGAATGCCAAAGTGGAGCACAAGGAGAGGAAAAATTAGGAGAGTTTTAGAAACCTTTCGCCATCACAGGGTGTCCATTCTCTAGGTTTCCCATACATGTTATAACTGTAGTGATATTCCCTTCTACCTGGAGATTTGGGACCCATGGAATGGTGGCATGCATTACTACTTTAAAGGTTCTGCATTTTCTCTCCCAATCTCACCAGTCCTCTCAGTCCCAAGTGTCCAGCCTTATGTCTCATCCAGCTGTCTTTGCAGATAGGGTCATTCCAGGTTTCATTAGAACCCCTGAAGGAATTGTGTAAGAATTTTGCTGTTTTTTGGTTTTGTTTTTGAAATTCATTTTTATTATGGGGTTGAGCTGGTTTCCACTGACCTGTTTATGCCAGTCTAGACACAATTGATTCCTTACGGAGACATATGAATACATAGGTTTTAAGATTCTTACTAGTCAGATATATTCCTCGGCGGGGAATAGGGGTGTTGAGTCCCATTCACTGAGGAAGGTGTAGGTCTTGTCTATTCTGTATTTGGTTTATGGAATGGTACCTGTGCTAATATCATACTCTGGTTTTATGCATCACCCCACCTCTCCATTCCCCTGAAGCAGGCATAAGAGTTTTTTTCTAAATGTGAGACTCTGTTCTCTTTCCTAATTCAGTTCATGTGTTGTGATATTGACATTCCCTCTATAAGTGATATCTTATGATAAGATTCTTTTTCTGTGTGACTAATTTCCCTTAGAATCATCAGACCTAAATCCACTCATTATGCTGCTACTGGCCTTATATACACTGATTTCACGTCTGAGTGATATTCCGTTGTACAAAATTACCACAAGTTCTTTATGCATTTCTCTTTTTCCTGGGATATTTTAGGTTTACCAAAGTTGAGGTTCTTGTATGCAGAGCAGCCCTAAACTTTGGGGTGCCTGTGTCTTATTGATATTTAGTCTTCCCAAGTCATATGCCCGTGAGTTGAAGTCCCCTTTCCTTGGGGGCTTTGTATTTTAGAAGTTTTAGGAAACAGCATACACTTCTTCAGAGTGGCTCTTGGATATTTATACCCCACCCATCAGCGTGACTAGGCTCCCTGTTTTCCATGGCCTCTCCTGCATTTCTGGTTTGTACACATTTTTTGGATTGCCTTTCTGAGCAGTGGAAATTGAGACTCCTTTGTTGTGCAGATTTGCATTTCCCTCTTGCTTGGTTGGCCAAAAACTCTGCATGTGTTTTTTTCCTGAAGATATTCACGAAAAAAACGCATACACCCTTTTGCCCAACTGCATCATTTTAGAAATTCTGCTGCTTTTCATATGCTTTAAATGTGAGTACAATCTACCTTTTGAAATCTGTTTCCTGCAATTCTGCCTCTCATTCAGATCCTCTTCGTTGCCTTACCTGAATATATTTTTGGACGTTGGTTATCATTTATATCTTTGCAGGTCTTTGAATTGTCTGCTCCTGAGCTCCATTTTGCAACTCGCTTTTTTTGTGAGCTGGCCGCCAAACATTTGGATTGCTTCCGGCCCTATTCTGGTTCTGGGGAGGCAGGCTGAGCCTTTGGTTAATTCTTCTTCCTAATGGGAAATTAGAGTGACATGTGCCTGTCAAAAGTCCTACAGCTAATCTCTCATTGGTTCCCCCTCTTCCCATTTATCCTCTGCACAAATTGCAAACTGTGGGAAACAGGAGGTTAAAGGTGCTGATTCTCCAAGTGGGGAGGTTGTTAGTAATGTGGCTGGAATGGCGAACCCCAGCAGCAGGAGATCAAAAATGAGGTGCATTTTAGACACCTTTCCTGAGCACACGGTGTACATTCATCTCGGTTTCGCAGGCATGTTTTCGCTGTCAGAAGACTCCCTTGAACCTGCAGATTTGGGACCCATGGAATGGGTACCAGGCAGTATTACTTTAAAAGGTCTGCATTTCCTCACCCAGCCTCTCTAACATCTCTTAGCGTGCATAGCTTCCAGCCTTATATAATCATCCTGCTGTGGGTCTACATGTGTTCAATCCATGTTACATCGTAGCCCTTCAACAAAAGTTGTAAGAATTTTTGTCTGTCTCACTGTTTTTATAAATAGTTTTAAATTTATTTTTATATTGGTTACAGCTGATTTTCAAAGCTCTGTTTTTTGCTGCTGTACATCCACTTGATTCATGTACTGTGAGACAACAATAACTTCTTTTTCAGATGCTTACCAGTCATATGTATTATTTTCCAGTGACTTGAGTGGGCTGAGTGCAGTTCTTTGAGGTACCGTGTAGGCCTTGTCAGTTATTCAATTTGGTACTTGGAATGGTATCTTTGCTAATTTCAACCTCCTGGATAATACCTCACCATTCCCCACCTTTCCCATTTAGCAGCCTTATGTCTATTTTCTACATATTTGACTATGTTTCTGTTTTGTAATTTATTTCATGTGTAGCCATTTTTGATTCCACCTTTAAGTGACATCTTATGATATGTGTCTTTTTCTTTCTGACATATGTCACTTAGAATGATCGTATGTAACTCCTCCAGAGTTGTTACAACTGGCCTTATTTCATTGATTTCTGGATGAGTAATATTCCACTCTACATAAGTACCCCATCTCTTTTATCCATTTTATCCTTCCAGGGACATTTAGGTTATATCCAAGTTGAGGCCCTTTTTAACAGAGAGGTGGTAAACGTTCGGGTGCCTGTTTTCTGTCGATTTTTGTTTTTCCCAAGGTACACGCCCATGAGTGCAAGTGCCCTATGCTCTGTAGCTCATTTTTTAGATGTTTTAGCAAACACAATACACTTCTCCAGAGTGGCCGTTGGCAAATTACATTTCCACTATCAGCCTCACAGGGCTCCCTTTTCTCCTCGCCCTGTCCTGCATTTCTGGTGTTTACACTTTATGTGGATGGCCCTTCTGACTGATGTGAAGTGATACATTTTGTGATATTGATTTCCAGTGCCCACCTGTTGGGTTGGATAAAAAGTGTGTATGGCCTTTACTTGAATATATTCAGAAAAAATGCATACACCCTTTTTGGCCAACTGCATCATTGGCGATGTTCAGCCCCTTTTCTTGTGCTTTAATGGGGAGTCCTTTCTACCTCTTCAAATCTGTTTCCTGCCACTCTCCCTTGCTTACAAGTCCTTTTCTGTGACTTACCTCAAGACATTTTTCGACGATAGATATTTTCAACTCTGCAGTTTCATGAATTTTAGTGCCCCTGAGTTCCATTTTTCAACTTGTGTTTTTGGAAACTGGACACAAAACAGCGGGATTTCCTCTAGCCCTATTCTGTTTCCGTGGGCAATTCTAGCCTTTGATGAATTTGTCTTCTGGATTGGAAATTAGAGTGGCATGTGCCTGTCCGAACACCTAAGACTTGTCTCTAAATTTTTCTCATCCTTCCGCTTCATCCTCTGGACAAATTCCAAACTGTGTGCAACAGGATGTTGACGGTGCTGATATCCCCAAGTGAGGAGATTGTTAGGAAAGATGCTGGAGGGTTGAACCCGAGCACCAGGCGATGAGGAGATGAGGTGCCTTTTCCAAACTCTTTCCGATCAAACGGTGTACCATCCTCTAGGTGTGACAGGCATGTTTTAGCTGTAGGAAGGGTCCCGTGCATGTAAGGAGAACACCAGGGATTTTTCCAAATCAGTGCCTACCCGAACCCCAAACTGGGGAATTTTTAAGCTACGGCTACACGTATGTCCTTTAAGGGCCTTGGGAAATAGGCAGAGCCCAAACTTTAGATGACTGAAATCTTCAGGGTCAGAGCGCTCACCATCGGCCTTGCTTAGGTTACATTTTATCTGTCATTGATAGATGATGTCAATAAAAATATCTATTCTTTTTCAGATTATTTCCCCTTATAGGTTATTGCAAAATATTCAGTGTAGTTCCCTGTGCTATACAGTAGTTCCTTGTTGATGATCTATTTTATACATAGCAGTGTGTATGTGTTAATCCCAAACTGTTAATTTATCCCTTCTCCTACCTTTCCCCTTTGGTAATAATAAATTATAAGGTTTTATACTTCTCAGAAATGGGGGAGCTGAAAGAGAGGTATCATTTTCAATGGAAAAGCATTCAAAACAAGATTGAAGCTTCAGCCAAGAGTATTCGATGTACATCCATGAAAATAAATCACTTCATTTCTCTAATGTTGACCTGACAAATAAGACAGACGTCTTCACTGAACTTGCTTATAGGAAAGTGATGGAAATATCAAATGTAAGTCTTAGAAACATCTTATTTTACCCGAGCATTATACACTGCTCTATGTTAACTACAGTTTGGCTCACACATCTGTTCATTGAAGTTACAATGTTCTCAATTTCTGTTACTGATCCTCCAGAGTGGACCCCAACAGGAGTCCCCGTGCCCAGTGTCATTGGAGCCAACAGATCAAGACTGAGTTTGGTTCAGAAGCAAAGGAAACATTATTTTGAAAACAGAATGGAGAGGTGAGAGCGTGCACTCCCCCATGGGCTGTGGGCTGGGCTGCTGTGTAGGGTCCCCGGCAGCGTCAGTGGGAGGGAGGGGATGGAGCTCTCGAGGGCTGAGTTGGCTGCAGCTCAGGCTCTATGCCGCAGAGTCTGCATGGGACCCCACTAGCTGAGGTGTCGACCCAGCCATTCTGCACTAGGAAATCGGGTCTGAAGTGCCGGGTGTGGGACCTCTGCATGCGGAACCCTAGGAGCACGTGAAATTAGACAAAGCACAAAGGAAAAACAGGTTAGACTTTATTTTATTGCCCAGATTCTCTTTTTATCTCCCAGGAATTTTTAATGAACGTTGCCGGAGACGAACACCTCCTCTGCTTTTTGTTCCGTTCCTTATTCTTGGGGTGTTGAGGGTGCAGACCCCTCTTTTGTAACTGCTTCATGTTGTGGTGGGAGCCCTGATACATGGGGGGAGGGTCAAAACGTCTCCACACCAGCCTCCTGGTGAGGTTGATTGTCCCAAGGCCTCCTGCCTCACTTCTCGTCCGCCTGAGCACCAGCATTGGAAGTGTTACAGATTCTAATGACCTTTAAGGGTCCAGGAAAGAGAGGCGCAGAGATGCTGCGGTGGCAGGTTTCACCCCACCCCACATATGTTCGGCGACCTTAGGCTGACAGTTTTTGCCAGACTAGATGCTCTGACCAGTAGTCTGTGCTTTCTTTAATTAGGTCCCTGAATTAATGTACAAACAGCACCATGTGTCAGAGCCCTGCCCGCACAACTCCCAGACAGTCCAGGGTCAGTGGTGATCCAGGACCATGACGTCCACTGAGTCAACGGCCTTTAGAAGTAGCCAGCAGTCCAGCCGGTCATATTGGCCACCATCACCGCGGTGTCTGTAGGGTTTTCTATGGTGAAAGCGTGATATACGTTTCCCCCGCCAAGCTTATTAGCTCCCCTCTGGGTGCAGTAAGTCCTGCAAGCAGTAGTCTGCTCTTTCGGGGCACAGTCTTGTCGTTTTCTGAGAGAAACTCCAGGTCAAGTGATGGTCACATGAGTCATCTTGGGGGCCCGTTGCCCCCGTTTATCTCTCTGGAGGTTGGAGTTGGAGGGCCTCCTCACTCGAGTTCAGTGTGTCCACAGAGCGACCCCTGCAACTTCAGGGCATGATGGGTGGTTAGGATCACCACGTGGGGTCCTTTTCCCTTAGGAGGGAGCTGGCCTTGCGGGCTGCTGATTTCCAGCTTTTTAGATACCCCAGTATCCTGGCCTGATGAGTCGGTGGGCAAAGCCCTTGGTGACCATAGTTTATCATACCTGAAGGGCATTCTTGTGTTGCTCCATTTCAAGTGGTCCCAGTTTTTGCACTAAGGCTCCAAGGGCGATTAACCTTTGACCGGGTATGTAAAGGTCAAAGGGTTTAGCTAAATTAGGGAGTTCCTGGGCAAGGGTCTGTATTGACTGCTCTTTCCATTCTTGAAAGGCTGCTTCTGGATTCTATTCAAAAGGATCATCATCTTTTCGTGTCAGTGTTTCATGTAGAGGCCCAGCTATTACACTGTAGTTAGGGATCCAGATGCAGAAAACCTTGGCCTCCCCAGGAACCCCTAAGCTGTCTTCTAGTTGTAGAAGAGGTAAGGCTGCAAATGGCTTCTTCCCTATCCTGGGATGCGTTTCTCCGAATATCTGTGAGAATGAAGCCCAGGCATGTCACCTTAGCCTGGGATATTTGAGCGTTTTTCTTGGACACCTTCTATCCTTTCTTGGCTAGGTAGTTCAGAGGCGTCTTTAGTAGGCCTGGCGATCAGAATGTCATCTGCATATTGAAGGAGGGTTCCCTTTTACAGAGGTTGAACTTTTAGGTCTTTAGAGGACATTTCCCCAATGATGGTGTGGGGATTTTTGAACCATTGGGGCAGGACGGCCCAGCATTATTGCTTTTGTTGCATGTTGTGTCCTGCCACTCACAAGCCAAAAATTCTTGTGACTCTGAGATGAATGGAATACAGAAGAAGGCATCATTGAAGTCTAATACAGAATGCCATGGCCTGGTGGAAGGTAGAATGACCAGCAGGGAGTAGGAAATAGGAGCTACTGGATGTATATCCTCGGTGGCTTCACTGACTGTCCTGATATCCTTTACCAGGTCTCCAGCAGCCCATGGGGCTCTCGTGGTCAGGCCAATCCCAGGATATGGAGCTCACCTGGGCGGCACCCCTACCCCACAGCCCACGGGGCTCTCGTGGTCAAGTCCCTCCCAGGGTATGGAGCTCACCTCTGCAGCTACCCAGCAGCCCATGGGGCTCTCCTACTCAGGCCCTTCCCAGGATACAGAGCTCCCCTGGGCAGGTACCCCAGCAGGGCTGGACACACAGGAACTGTGCACATAGCCCACCTTGCAGAGAACCCACAGCTCACCTGTCGCTCACAGCTGACACAGAACACCTCAGAGCAGGACTTGAACTAACAAACAGCAGCTCTGACAGGTCTGTGACCATGGCTATCACTCTCTGCAGGCTCTTTCTGCCTGGTCTTCCAGACACTTCCACTGCAGCCAGGGCACCAGGCCTCTGTCTCCACCCACCATCACTCCTCTCCCTGACTCCTGGGTTCCTCTCATTAGGATAGGGTCTTCTTGAAGTTGTTTTCCACTCATGGACCAGATAAAATGATAAGAAAACAAGCCGCAGCTGCAGCCCCTTGTCTATCCTGACTCTCAAGAGCCCACACCTGTTCCTAGGGCCTGGCCCGTTTAGCAAGTTTCATTTTCTGCAACTGTGAACCCTGAGGGGTGAGGATTGGCTGATTTTGGCAGCCTGAAACTGCCTGCCGGTCCGCCACAGGTGTCCCTGGGTTGAGGGCAATATAAACAGCACTCCAGTGAGCGACAGCCCTTGTAGCTGTGACTGACGGCATATTCTCTGCCCCGTAGGCAGTTCCGGAGCTGTGCTGGTGGGAGGGAGTGAGGGTCCGTGGCTTTGTGGGTGGCCCAGTGTGAGTGGGGCTCTGCTGGACTTTCTGCAGGAGTTGCCAGGCTGCCACCTGCTAAAGAAGAGGATGTGTAACCCATACCTGCCACTGGAATTTCTCCCCAGGCAGAGGTGAGGAAGTAAAAAAGCAGTGGGGGCCATGGCAGGAGGGGTATCTCAGGCAGGGAAATGGAAAGCTTCCAGAAGAGCATCTGGGGACAGGACCATCCTGACTGGCCTGCAGGCACCAAGTCGGCCTGCGTGCTGTCGCTGTTGTGGCTCCACAGCCCTTTCTCTAGGCTTTCAAGCCCTTGTACATATTCAGGTGTTTTACCTGGGAAGGGTGGGAAAAGTTCAACAGCAGCTGGCCTGGGGCTCAGCTCACGGTTACTCACAGATACCTCGGCATGGCCCCCTCTTTGCAATGAGGATGCTCCTTGCGTAGGAGTGGGCTGCTGGCTCTATGGGAGATGATTCCCCACCTCTGACCAATTTCAGAATTGTTTACCGCTGGAGCAAGTGCCCTGATAGTGTTTTCCTCTGTCTAACTGGTGGGTTCAGGTTATTTTTTTTCTTTTTTTGTTCAAGTTAGATTTTATTCCTCTTTTATGTATTTATAGATATAAGCATGGAAATCATTCATTCATATAAATACATCTGTGTGAAGGGAAGAACTTTTTTCTGTTTTATTTTTAAATTTTATATTTTAAATTTTGAAATTTAATTTTATTTATTTTTTTATACAGCAGGTTATTATTAGTTATGTATTTTATGCATATACATGTGTACAGGTCAATCCCAATCTCCCAACTCATCCCACCACCACCACCCCATGGCTTCCCACACTAGGTGTCCATACGTGTGTTCTCTACCTCTGTGTCTCTATTTCTTCCCTGCAAACCAGTTCATCTGTACCATTTTTCTAGGTTCCACATATATGCATTAATATACCATATTTGTTTTTCTCTTTCTGACTTACTTCATTCTGTATGACAGTCTCTAGATCCATCGACGTCTCTACAAATGACCCAGTTTCATTCCTTCTTATGGCTGAGTAATATTCCATTTTATATATGTACCACATCTTTATCCATTCGTCTGCCTGTGGGTATTTAGGTTGCTTCCATTACCTGGCTATTGTAAATAGTGCTGAAATGAGCATTGTGGTGAATGTGCCTTTTTGATTTATGGTTTTCTCTGGGTATATGCCCAGAAGCGGGATTGCTGGATCATATGGTAATTCTATATCTAGGTTTTTTAAGGAAACTCCATACTGTTCTCCATCGTGACTGTATCAATTTACATTTCCACCACTAGTGGAAGAGGGATCCTTTTGTCCACACCCTCCCCAGAATTCGTTGTTTGTAGATTTTCTGATGATGCCGATTCTAACAGGTGTGAGGTGATACCTCATTGTAGTTTTGATTTGCATTTCTCTAATAATTAGTGATGTTGAGCAGCTTTTCATGTGGGTCTTGGCCATCTCTGTGTCTTCTTTGAAGAAACGTCTCTTTAGATCTTCTGCCCATTTTTGTATTGGGTTGTTTGTTTTTTTAATATTAAGCTGCATGAGCTCTTTATATATATTGGAGATTAAACCTTTGTCCATTGATTCGTTTGCAAATATTTTCGCCCATTCTGAGGGATGCTTTTTGCCATTCCCGTTTTTTTAACAAAAAAAGAAAGAAAAAAAAAGAAGCAGAACACTAATGTGTGTAAAATATGCCTTTTGAAACTGTCGTTTTGAAATATGGACATACTTTGAATTTTTTTTTCGATATATGAACCCGGTATTTGTTTTCAGGGCAGGTGTCCTTTACAGGCCTGCAATGATTTTGAATATCAACTGACCATTAGCGCTGGGATTAAAGCTGCTGTTTTGTGAAACGGCCAGAAGGTGGCAGCAGTTCTCCCTCACCAAATCTGCTTACTAGAGCAACAGAGCCTCAATGGAAGTCATGTTCTAGATTGGAATTTAGAATGGAATGTGCCAGGAGAAAGCCCCTCATGTTTGTCTCACTGCTTCTTGTTCGAGTTTTTAATGTAATTTTTTTATTTTTTATTACAGCAAATATGATTACAATGTTTGGCTTGTTGTAGGTGTGGAAGATGTGGTTCTTTTACACATACACATATGTCTGTTCTTCCTGGGATCCTTTTCCCATGTACCTTATGACAGAATGTTGAGTAGTCTTCTCTTGGTATTCTGTAGGTCTTTGGTGATTATATATGTCACCTGTGTTTGTATATGTCTGTTAACCCCAATATCATAATGAAACCAATCCTCACACCTTTCCATTGGTGAACCATAAGTTTGTTGAATGAATCTGTGATTGCCCTTCTCCGTGGAAATATCTGCCCTGGTATCCATTTTTCGGTCACACCTATAAGAGATATGATACGATATGTGTCTTTCACTTTCTGACTTACTACAAGTCACGTGATTACCTCTAGACACACCTACGGTGCTGCAAATGTCATTCTGTCCTTTTATTCCTTGGCTTCTATTCTGCCTTAGCGAGGTCCATTTTCAACAATGTGATTCCCTGAGGGCTGAGGATTAGCTGACTTGGGTAGCCTGACCCTGCCGGCCGGCCCTCCCCAGGTGTGCCTGGGTTGAGTTCAATATAAACAGCGCTGCAGGCAGCAATAGCCACTGAAGCTGTGCCTGACTCCATATTCTCTGCCCCGTCAGCAGTCTCGGGGCTGTTCTGGAGGGAGGGAGTGAGGGGCCACGGCTTTGTGGGTGGCCCGGTGTGAGTGGGTCTCTGCTGGACTTTCTGCAGGAGTTGCCAGGTTTCCACCTGTAAAGAAGAGGATGTGTCACCCATACCTTCCGCTGGAATTTCTCTCCGGACAGAGGTGAGGAAGGAAAAAAGCAGTGGGTGCCGGGACAGGAGGGGTATCTCAGGCAGGGCAATGGAAAGCTTCCAGAAGAGTGCCCAGGGCCAGGACCATACTGGCTGGCCTGCAGGCCAAAAGTTGGCCTGCGTGCTGTCGCTGGTGTGGCTCCACGGCCCTTCCTCTAGGCTTTCAAGCCCTTGTACATATTCAGGTGTTTTACCTGGGAAGGGTGGGAAAAGTTCAACAGCAGCTGGCCTGGGGCTCAGCTCACGGTTACTCACAGATGCCTCGGGTCCCTTTCACTGAGGAAGGTGTAGGTCTTGTCTATTCCATAGTTGGTTTTTGGAACGGTACCTGTGCTTATATCAAACTCTGGTTTTATGCATCACCCCAACTCTCCTTCCCCCTTAAGCAGGCATAAGAGTGTTTTCTAAATGTGAGACACTGTTCTCTTTCCTAACTCAGTTCAAGTGTAGCCATGTTTACAGGATCTTCATAAGTGATATCTTATGATAAGATTCTTTTTCTGTGTGACTTATTTCACTTAGAATCATCATACCTGAATCCACCCATTTCGCTGCTACTGGTCTTATGACATTGATTTCATGGCTGAGGGATATTCCATCGTATGTAAGTACCACAATTTTTTGAACCATTAATATATTTCCTGGGATATTTAAGGTGTACCCAAGTTGAGGTCCTTGTAAGCAGTGCAACCCTAAATTTTGGGGTGGCTCTGTCTTATTGATTTTCAGTTTTCCCAAGGTATATTCCCTAGACTGGAAGTGCCCTTGGCTCTGTAGCTCTGTTCTTTACTTGTTTTAGGGAACACAATGCACTCCTCCAGAGAGGCAGTTGGCAATTTACATCCCGCCTATCAGCATAACAAGGCTCCCTGTTCTCCAGGGCCTGTCTTGACTTTCTGGTTTTTACACATTTTCTGGATGTTCCTTTTGACCGGTGGGTAGTGATACTACTTTGTAGTGCAGATTTACATTGCCCGCTTACTTGCTTGGCCAAAAAGGGCGTATGCGTTTTCTCCTGAATATATTCAGGAGAAAACGCATACGCCCTTTTTGGGCAAGTGCATCATTGTCGAAGTTGTGCCCCTCTTCCTGTGCTTTAAAGGCGATTCCAACGTACTTCTTGAAATCTGTTTCCTGCTATTCTGACTCGCTTTCAAGTCCACCTCTTTGCCTTCCCTCAACAGATTTTTGGACGATAGTTGTCTTTTATTACTCGGCCAGTTTGTGACTTGCTGTGCCCCTGAGCTCCATTTTTCAACTCGTTTTTGGTGAGCTGACCGCAAATCCAAAATTTTGGTTCAGGACCTATACTGGTTCCCGGTGGGTGGCTGAGACTTTGGTTAATTCTTCTTCCTGCCTGGAAATTACAGTGATATGTGCCCGTCCAAATGCCTAACAGCTACTCTCTCATTGGTTCTCCCTCTTCCCTTTCATCCTCTGCCAAATTGGCAACCTGTGTGAACCAGGAGGTTAAAGGGGCTGTCTCTCCAAGTTTGGAGGTTGATAGTAAAGCAGATGAAAAGTCAAACCGGAGCACCAGGAGAGGGACTATTCGTTGAGTTTTAGAAACCTTTCGTATTCACAGTGTGTCCGTTCTCTAGGTTTCCCGTACATGTTATAGCTGTAGTAATATTCCCTTCAACCTGGAGAGTTGGGGCCCATGGAATGGGTGCCAGGCATTTGTGATTTAAAGGGTCTGCATTTGCTCACCCAATCTCACCAAACCTCTCAGTCCCAAGTGTCCTTCCTTATGCCACATCCAGCTGTCGTTGTAGATAGGGTCATTCCAGGTTTCATCAGGGACCCTGAAGGAATTGTAAAGAATTTCCGAGTTTTTTTGTTTTGTTTTTGAAATTCCTTTTTATAGTGGGTTTGAGCTGATTCTCGCTGCCATGTTTATGCCAGTCTAGACACACTTGATTCCCTTAAGGAGACATATCAATACATATGTTTTAAGATTCTTACTAGTCAGATATATTCCTCTGCGGGAAATATGGGGTTTTGAGTCCCTTTGACTGAGGAAGGTGTAGGTCTTGTGTATTCCATAGTAGGTTTTTGGAACGGTACTTGTGCTTATATCAAACTCTGGTTTTATGCATCACCCCACCTCTCCTTCCCCCTTAAGCAGGTATAAGAGTGTTTTCTAAATGTGAGACACTGTTCTCTTTCCTAACTCAGTTCAAGTGTAGCCATGTTTATAAGATCTTCATAAGTGATATCTTATGATAAGTTTCTTTTTCTGTGTGACTTATTTCACTTAGAATCATCGTACCTGAATCCACCCATTTTGCTGCTACTGGTCTTATGACATTGATTTCATAGCTGAGGGATATTCCATCGTAAGTAAGTACCACAAATTTTTGAACCTTTTTTATATTTCCTGGGATACTTAAGGTGTATCAAAGTTGAGGTCCTTGTAAGCAGTGCAGCCCTAAATTTTGGGGTGGCTCTGTCTTATTGATTTTCAGTTTTCCCAAGGTATATTCCCTAGACTGGAAGTGCCCTTGGCTCTGTAGCTCTGTTGTTTACTTGTTTTAGGGAACACAATGCACTCCTCCAGAGAGGCAGTTGGCAATTTACATCCCGCCCATCAGCATAACAAGGCTCCCTGTTCTCCAGGGCCTGTCTTGCCTTTCTTGTTTTTACACATTTTGTGGATGTCCCTTTTGACCGGTGGGAAGTGATACTTCTTTGTAGTGCAGATTTGCATTGCCCGCTTGCTTGCTTGGCCAAAAAGGGCGTATGCGTTTTCTCCTGAATATATTCAGGAGAAAACGCATACGCCCTTTTTGGCCAAGTGCATCATTGTCGAAGTTGTGCCCCTCTTCCTGTGCTTTAAAGGCGATTCCAATGTACCTCTTGAAATCTGTTTCCTGCTATTCTGCCTCGATTTCAAGTCTGCCTCCTTGCCTTTCCTCAACAGATTTTTGGACGATAGTTGTCCTTTATTACTCGGCCAGTTTGTGAATTGCTATGCCCCTGAGCTCCATTTTTCAACTCGTTTTTGGTGAGCTGACCGCAAGTCCAAAATTTTGGTTCAGGACCTATACTGGTTCCCGGTGGGTGGCTGAGACTTTGGTTAATTCTTCTTCCTGCCGGGAAATTACAGTGATATGTGCCCGTCCAAATGCCTAACAGCTACTCTCTCATTGGTTCTCCCTCTTCCCTTTCATCCTCTGCCAAATTGGAAACCTGTGCGAACCAGGAGGTTAAAGGGGCTGTCTCTCCAATTTGGGAGGTTGATAGTAAAGCAGATGGAAAGTCAAACCGGAACACCAGGATAGGGGCTATTCGTTGAGTTTTAGAAACCTTTCATATTCACAGTGTGTCCGTTCTCTAGGTTTCCCGTACTTGTTATAGCTGTAGTAATATTCCCTTCAACCTGGAGAGGTGGGACTCATGGAATGGGTGCCAAGCATTTGTGCTTTAAAGGGTCTGCATTTGCTCACCCAATCTCACCAATCGTCTCAGTCCCAAGTGTCCCTCCTTATGCCACATCCAGCTGTCGTTGTAGATAGGGTCATTCCAGGTTTCATCAGAGACCCTGAAGGAATTGTAAAGAATTTCCCAGTTTTTTTGTTTTGATTTTGAAATTCCTTTTTATAGTGGGTTTGAGCTGATTCTCGCTGCCATGTTTATGCCAGTCTAGACACACTTGATTCCCTTACGGAGACATATCAATACATAGGTTTTAAGATTCTTACTAGTCAGATATATTCCTCTGCGGGAAATATGGTGTTTTGAGTCCCTTTCACTGAGGAAGGTGTAGGTCTTGTCTATTCCATAGTTGGTTTTTGGAACGGTACCTGTGCTTATATCAAACTCTGGTTTTATGCATCACCCCACCTCTCCTTCCCCCTTAAGCAGGCATAAGAGTGTTTTCTAAATGTGAGACACTGTTCTCTTTCCTAACTCAGTTCAAGTGTAGCCATGTTTACAGGATCTTCATAAGTGATAACTTATGATAAGTTTCTTTTTCTCTGTGACTTATTTCACTTAGAATCATCGTACCTGAATCCACCCATTTTGCTGCTACTGGTCTTATGACATTGATTTCATGGCTGAGGGATATTCCATTGTACGTAAGTACCACAATTTTTTGAACCATTTTTATATTTCCTGGGATACTTAAGGTGTATCCAAGCGAGGTCCTTGTAAGCAGTGCAGCCCTAAATGTTGGGGTGGCTGTGTCTTATTGATTTTCAGTTTTCCCAAGGTATATTCCCTAGACTGGAAGTGCCCTTGGCTCTGTAGCTCTGTTGTTTACTTGTTTTAGGGAACACAATGCACTCCTCCAGAGAGACAGTTGGCAATTTACATCCCGCCCATCAGCATAACAAGGCTCCCTGTTCTCCAGGGCCTGTCTTGACTTTCTGGTTTTTACACATTTTGTGGATGTCCCTTTTGACCGGTGGGAAGTGATACTTCTTTGTAGTGCAGATTTGCATTTCCCGCTTGCTTGCTTGGCCAAAAAGGGCGTATGCGTTTTCTCCTGAATATATTCAGGAGAAAACGCATACGCCCTTTTTGGCCAAGTTCATCATTGTCGAAGTTGTGCCCCTCTTCCTGTGCTTTAAAGGCGATTCCAACGTACTTCTTGAAATCTGTTTCCTGCTATTCTGACTCGCTTTCAAGTCCACCTCGTTGCCTTCCCTCAACAGATTTTTGGACGATAGTTGTCCTTTATTACTCGGCCAGTTTGTGAATTGCTGTGCCCCTGAGCTCCATTTTTCAACTCGTTTTTGGTGAGCTGACCGCAAGTCCAAAATTTTGGTTCAGGACCTATACTGGTTCCCGGTGGGTAGCTGAGACTTTGGTTAATTCTTCTTCCTGCCTGGAAATTACTGTGATATGTGCCCGTCCAAATGCCTAACAGCTACTCTCTCATTGGTTCTCCCTCTTCCCTTTCATCCTCTGCCAAATTGGAAACCTGTGCGAACCAGGAGGTTAAAGGGGCTGTCTATCCAAGTTGGGAGGTTGATAGTAAAGCAGATGGAAAGTCAAACCAGAACACCAGGATAGGGGCTATTCGTTGAGTTTCAGAAACCTTTCGTATTCACAGTGTGTCCGTTCTCTAGGTTTCCCGTACATGTTATAGCTGTAGTAATATTCCCTTCAACCTGGAGAGGTGGGACTCATGGAATGGGTGCCAAGCATTTGTGCTTTAAAGGTTCTGCATTTGCTCACCCAATCTCACCAATCCTCTCAGTCCCAAGTGTCCCTCCTTATGCCACATCCAGCTGTCGTTGTAGATAGGGTCATTCCAGGTTTCATCAGAGACCCTGAAGGAATTGTAAAGAATTTCCCAGTTTTTTTGTTTTGTTTTTGAAATTCCTTTTTATAGTGGGTTTGAGCTGATTCTCGCTGCCATGTTTATGCCAGTCTAGACACACTTCATTCCCTTACGGAGACATATCAATACATAGGTTTTAAGATTCTTACTAGTCAGATATATTCCTCTGCCTGAAATATGGTGTTTTGAGTCCCTTTCACTGAGGAAGGTGTAGGTCTTGTCTATTCCATAGTTGGTTTTTGGAACGGTACCTCTGCTTATATCAAACTCTGGTTTTATGCATCACCCAACCTCTCCTTCCCCCTTAAGCAGGCATAAGAGTGTTTTCTAAATATGAGACACTGTTCTCTTTCCTAACTCAGTTCAAGTGTAGCCATGTTTATAGGATCTTTATAAGTGATATCTTATGATAAATTTCTTTTTCTGTGTGACTTATTTCACTTAGAATCATCGTACCTGAATCCACCCATTTTGCTGCTACTGGTCTTATGACATTGATTTCATGGCTGAGGGATATTCCATCGTACGTAATTACCACAATTTTTTGAACCATTTTTATATTTCCTGGGATACTTAAGGTGTATCCAAGTTGAGGTCCTTGTAAGCAGTGCAGCCCTAAATTTTGGGGTGGCTCTGTCTCATTGATTTTCAGTTTTCCCAAGGTATATTCCCTAGACTGGAAGTGCCCTTGGCTCTGTAGCTCTCTTCTTTACTTGTTTTAGGGAACACAATGCACTCCTCCAGAGAGGCAGTTGGCAATTTACATCCCGCCCATCAGCATAACAAGGCTCCCTGTTCTCCAGGGCCTGTCTTGCCTTTCTGGTTTTTACATATTTTGTGGATGTCCCTTTTGACCGGTGGGAAGTGATACTTCTTTGTAGAGCAGATTTGCATTGCCCGCTTGCTTGCTTGGCCAAAAAGGGCGTATGCGTTTTCTCCTGAATATATTCAGGAGAAAACGCATACGCCCTTTTTGGCCAAGTGCGTCATTGTCGAAGTTGTGCCCCTCTTCCTGTGCTTTAAAGGCGATTCCAACGTACCTCTTGAAATCTGTTTCCTGCTATTCTGCCTCGCTTTCAAGTCCACCTCGTTGCCTTTCCTCAACAGATTTTTGGACGATAGTTGTCCTTTATTACTCGGCCAGTTTGTGAATTGCTGTGCCCCTGAGCTCCATTTTTCAACTCGTTTTTGGTGAGCTGACCGCAAGTCCTAAATTTTGGTTCAGGACCTATACTGGTTCCCGGTGGGTGGCTGAGACTTTGGTTAATTCTTCTTCCTGCCTGGAAATTACAGTGATATGTGCCCCTCCAAATGCCTAACAGCTACTCTCTCATTGGTTCTCCCTCTTCCCTTTCATCCTCTGCCAACTTGGCAACCTGTGCGAACCAGGAGGTTAAAAGGGCTGTCTCTCCAAGTTGGGAGGTTGATAGTAAAGCAGATGGAAAGTCAAACTGGAGCACCAGGAGAGGGACTCTTCGTTGAGTTTAGAAACCTTTCGTATTCACAGTGTGTCCGTTCTCTAGGTTTCCCGTACATGTTATAGCTGTAGTAATATTGCCTTCAACCTGGAGAGTTGGGACTCATGGAATGGGTGCCAGGCATTTGTGCTTTAAAGGGTCTGCATTTGCTCACCCAATCTCACCAATCGTCTCAGTCCCAAGTGTCCCTCCTTATGCCACATCCAGCTGTCATTGTAGATAGGGTCATTCCAGGTTTCATCAGAGACCCTGAAGGAATTGTAAAGAATTTCCCAGTTTTTTTTTGTTTTGTTTTTGAAATTCCTTTTTATAGTGGGTTTGAGCTGATTCTCGCTGCCATGTTTATGCCAGTATAGACACACTTGATTCCCTTACGGAGACATATCAATACAGAGGTTTTAAGATTCTTACTAGTCAGATATATTCCTCAGCGGGGTATATGGGGTTTTGAGTCCCTTTCACTGAGGAAGGTGTAGGTCTTGTGTAATCCATAGTTGGTTTTTGGAACGGTACCTGTGCTTATATCAAACTCTGGTTTTATGCATCACCCCACCTCTCCTTCCCCCTTAAGCAGGCATAAGAGTGTTTTCTAAATGTGAGACACTGTTCTCTTTCCTAACTCAGTTCAAGTGTAGCCATGATTACAGGATCTTCATAAGTGATATCTTATGATAAGTTTCTTTTTCTGTGTGACTCATTTCACTTAGAATCATCGTACCTGAATCCACCCATTTTGCTGCTACTGGTCTTATGACATTGATTTCATGGCTGAGGGATATTCCATCGTACGTAAGTACCACAATTTTTTGAACCATTTTTATATTTCCTGGGATATTTATGGTGTACCCAAGTTGAGGTCCTTGTAAGCAGTACAGCCCTAAATTTTGGGGTGGCTCTGTCTTATTGATTTTCAGTTGTCCCAAGATATATTCCCTAGAATGGAAGTGCTCCTGGCTCTGTAGCTCTGTTGTTTACTTGATTTAGGGAACAGTATTCACTCCTCCAGAGAGGCAGTTGGCAATTAACATCCCGCCCATCAGCATAACAAGGCTCCCAGTTCTCCAGGGCCTGTCTTGCCTTTCTGGGTTTTACACATTTTGTGGATGTCCCTTTCGACCCGTGGGAAGTGAAACTTCTTTGTAGTGCAGATTTGCATTGCCCACTTTCTTGCTTGGCCAAAAAGGGCGTATGCGTTTTCTCCTGAATATATTCAGGAGAAAACGCCTACGCCCTTTTTGGAAAAGTGCATCATTGTCGAAGTTGTGCCCCTCTTCCTGTGCTTTAAAGGCGATTCCAACGTACCTCTGGAAATCTGTTTCCTGCTGTTCTGCCTCGCTTTCAAGTCCGCCTCGTTGCCTTCCCTCAACAGATTTTTGGACCATAGTTGTCCTTTATTACTCGGCCAGTTTGTGAATTGCTGTGCCCCTGTGCTCCATTTTTCAACTCGTTTTTGGTGAGCTGACCGCAAGTCCAACATTTTGGTTCAGGACCTAGGCTTGTTCCCGGTGGGGGGCTTAGACTTTGGTTAATTCGTCTTCCTGCCGGGAGGTTAGAGTGATATGTGCCCGTCCAAATGCCTAACAGCTACTCTCTCATTGGTTCTCCCTCTTCCATTTCATCCTCTGCCAAATTGGCAACCTGTGCGAACCAGGAGGTTAAAGGGGCTGTCTCTCTTAGTTGGGAGGTTGATAGTAAAGCAGATGGAAAATCAAACCGGAGCACCAGGAGAGGGACTATTCGTTGAGTTTTAGAGACCTTTCGTATTCACAGCGTGTCCGTTCCCTAGGTTTCCCGTACATGTTATAGCTGTAGTAATATTCCCTTCAACCTGGAGAGTTGGGACTCATGGAATGGGTGCCAGGCATTTGTGCTTTAAAGGGTCTGCATTTGCTCAACCAATCTCACCAATCCTCTCAGTCCCAAGTGTCCCTCCTTATGCCACATCCAGCTGTCATTGTAGATGGGGTCATTCCAGGTTTCATCAGAGACCCTGAAGTAATTGTACAGAATTTCCCAGTTTTTTTTGTTTTGTTTTTGAAATTCCTTTTTATAGTGGGTTTGAGCTGATTCCCGCTGCCATGTTTATGCCAGTCTAGACACACTTGATTCCCTTACGGAGACATATGAATACATAGGTTTTAAGATTCTTACTAGTCAGATATATTCCTCTGCGGGAAATATGGGGTTTTGAGTCCCTTTCACTGAGGAAGGTGTAGGTCTTGTCTATTCCGTAGTTGGTTTTTGGAACGGTACCTGTGCTTATATCAAACTCTGGTTTTATGCATCACCCCACCTCTCCTTCCCCCTTAAGCAGGCATAAGAGTGTTTTCTAAATGTGAGACACTGTTCTCTTTCCTAACTCAGTTCAAGTGTAGCCATGTTTACAGGATCTTCATAAGTGATATCTTATGATAAGTTTCTTTTTCTGTGTGACTTATTTCACTTAGAATCATCGTACCTGAATCCACACATTTTGCTGCTACTGGTCTTATGACATTGATTTCATGGCTGAGGGATATTCCATCGTACGTAAGTACCACAATTTTTTGAACCATATTTATATTTCCTGGGATATTTAAGGTGTACCCAAGTTGAGGTCCTTGTAAGCAGTGCAGCCCTAAATTTTGGGGTGGCTCTGTCTTATTGATTTTCGGTTTACCCATGGTATATTCCCTAGACTGGAAGTGCCCTTGGCTCTGTATCTCTGTTCTTTACTTGTTTTAGGGAACACAATGTACTCCTCCAGAGAGGCAGTTGGCAATTTACATCCCGCCCATCAGCATAACAAGGCTCCCTGTTCTCCAGGGCCTGTCTTGTCTTTCTGGTTTTTACACATTTTGTGGATGTCCCTTTTGACGGATGGGAAGTGATACTTCTTTGTAGTGCAGATTTGCATTGCCCGCTTGCTTGCTTGGCCAAAAAAGGCGTATGCGTTTTCTCCTGAATATATTCAGGAGAAAATGCATACGCCCTTTTTGGCCAAGTGCATCATTGTCGATGTTGTGCGCCTCTTCCTGTGCTATAAAACCGATGCCAACGTACCTCTTGAAATCTGTTTTTTCTTATTCTGCCTCGCTTTCAACTCCGGTTCTTTGTCCTCCCTCAAAAGATTTTTGAACGATAGTTGTCCTTTATTACTCGGCCAGTTTGTGAATTGCTGTGCCCCTGAGCTCCATTTTTCAACTCGTTTTTTGTTAGCTGACTGGAAGTCCAAAATTTTGGCTCAGAACCTATACTGGTTCCTGGTGGGTGGCTGAACTTTGGTTAATTCTTCTTCCTGCCTGGAAATTAGAGTGACATGTGCCCGTGTAAATGCCTAACAGCTACTCTCTCATTGGTTCTCCCTCTTCCCTTTCATCCTCTGCCAAATTGCAAACCTGTGCGAACCACGAGGTTAAATGGGCTGTCTCTCCAAGTTGGGAGATTAATAGTAAAGCATATGGAAAGTCAAACCAAAGCAACAGGAGAGGGACTATTCGTTGAGTTTTAGAAACTTTTCGTATTCACAGTGTGTCCGTACTCTAGGTTTCCCGTACATGTCATAGCTGTAGAAATATTCCCTTCAACCTGGAGAGTTGGGACCCATGGAATGGGTGCCATGCATTATTGCTTTAAAGGGTCTGCATTTGCTCACCCAATCTCACCAATCGTCTCAGTCCAAAGTGTCCAGCCTTAGGCCACATCCAGCTGTCATTGTACATAGGGTCATTCCATGTTTCATCAGAGACCCTGAAGGAATTGTAAAGAATTTCCCAGTTTTTTTGTTTTGTTTTTGAAATTCCTTTTTATACTGGTTTTGAGCTGATTCTCGCTGCCATGTTTATGCCAGTCTAGACACACTTGATTCCCTTACGGAGACATATCAATACATAGGTTTTAAGATTCTTACTAGTCAGATATATTCCTGTGCAGGAAATAAGGGGTTTTGAGACGCTTTCACTGAAGAAAGTGTAGGTCTTGTCTATTCCATAGTTGGTTTTTGGAACGGTACCTGTGCTTATATCAAACTCTGGTTTTATGCATCACCCCACCTCTCCTTCCCCCTTAAGCAGGCATAAGAGTGTTTTCTAAATGTGAGACTCTGTTCTCTTTCCTAACTCAGTTCAAGTGTAGCCATGTTTACAGGATCTTCATGAGTGATATCTTATGATAAGTGTCTTTTTCTGTGTGACTTATTTCACTTAGAATCATCGTACCTGAATCCACTCATTTTGCTGCTACTGTTCTTATGACATTTATTTAATGGCTGAGGGATATTCCATCGTACATAAGGACCACAATTTTTTGAACCATTTTTATATTTCCTGGGATATTTAAGGTGTACCCAAGTTGAGGTTCTTTTAAGCAGTGCAGCCCTAAATTTTGGGCTGGCTCTGTCTTATTGAGTTTCAGTTTTCCCAAGGTATATTCCCTAGACTGGAAGTGCCCTTGGCTCTGTAGATCTGTTGTTTACTTGTTTTAGGGAACACAATGCACTCCTCCAGAGAGGCAGTTGGCAATTTACATCCCGCCCATCAGCATAACAAGGCTCCCTGTTCTCCAGGGCCTGTCTTGCCTTTCTGCTTTTTACACATTTTGTGGATGTCCCTTTTGACCGGTGGGAAGTGATACTTCTCTGTAGTGCAGATTTGCATTGCCCGCGTGCTTGCTTGGCCAAAAAGGGCGTATGCGTTTTTTCCTGAATATATTCAGTAGAAAACGCATACGCACTTTTTGGCCAAGTGCATCATTGTCGCAGTTGTGCCCCTCTTCCTGTGCTTTAAAGGCGATTCCAACGTACCTCTTGAAATCTGTTTCCTGCTATTCTGCCTCGCTTTCAAGTCCGCCTCGTTGCCTTCCCTCAACAGATTTTTGGACGATAGTTGTCCTTTATTACTCGGCCAGTTTCTGAATTGCTGTGGCCCTGAGCTCCATTTTTCAACTCGTTTTTGGTGAGCTGACCGCAAGTCCAAAATTTTGCTTCAGAACCTATGCTGGTTCCCGGTGGGGGGCTGAGACTTTGGTTAATTCTTCATCCTGCCGGGAGGTTAGAGTGATATGTGCCCGTCCAAATTCCTAACAGCTACTCTCTCATTGGTTCTCCCTCTTCCCTTTCATCCTCTGCCAAATTGGCAACCTGTGCGAACCAAGAGGTTAAAGGGGCTGTCTCTCCAAGTTGGGAGATTGATAGTAAAGCAGATGGAAAGTCAAACCGGAGCACCAGGAGAGGGACTATTCGTTGAGGTTTAGAAACCTTTCATATTCACAGTGTGTCCATTCCCTAGGTTTCCCGTACATGTTATATCTGTAGTAATATTCCCTTCAACCTTGAGAGTTGGGACCCATGGAATGGGTTCCATGCATTATTGCTTTAAAGGGTCTGCATTTGCTCACCCAATCTCACCAATCATCTCAGTCCCAAGTGTCCAGCCTTATGCCACATCCACTGTCGTTGTAGATATGGGTCATTACACGTTTTATCAGAGACCCTGAATGAATTGTAAAGAATTTCCCAGTTTTTTTTGTTTTGTTTTTTAAATTCCTTTTTATAGTGTGTTTGAGCTGATTCTCACTGCCATGTTTATGCCAGTCTAGACACACTTGATTCCTTACGGAGACACATCAGTACATAGGTTTTAAGATTCTTACTATTCAGATATATTCCTCTGCGGGAAATATGGGCTTTTGAGTCCCTTTTACTGAGGAAGGTGTAGGTCTTGTCTATTCCATAGTTGGGTTTTGGAACGGTACCTGTGCTTATATCAAACTCTGGTTTTATGCATCACCCCACCTCTCCTTCCCCCTTAAGCAGGCATAAGAGTGTTTTCTAAATGTGAGACACTGTTCTCTTTCCTAACTCAGTTCAAGAGTAGTGATGTTTACAGGATCTTCATAAGTGATATCTTATGATAAGTTTCTTTTTCTGTGTGACTTATTTCACTTAGAATCATCGTACCTGAATCCACCCATTTTGCTGCTACTGGTCTTATGACATTGATTTCATGGTTGAGGGATATTCCATCGTACGTAAGTACCGCAATTTTTTGAACCATTTTTATATTTCCTGGGATATTTAAGGTGTACCCAAGTTGAGGTCCTTGTAAGCAGTGCAGCCCTAAATGTTGGGGTGGCTGTGCTTATTGATTTTTAGTTTTCCCAAGGTATATTCCCTAGACTGGAAGTGCCCTTGTCTCTGTTGCTCTGTTGTTTACTTGTTTTAGGGAACACAATGCACTCCTCCAGAGAGGCAGTTGGCAATTTACATCCCGCCCATCAGCATAACAAGGCTCCCTGTTCTCCAGGGCCTGTCTTGCCTTTCTGGTTTTTACACATTTTGTGGATGTCCCTTTTGACCGGTGGGAAGTGATACTTCTTTGTAGTGCAGATTTGCATTGCCCGCTTGCTTGCTTGGCCAAAAAGGGCATATGCGTTTTCTCCTGAATATATTCAGGATAAAACGCATATGCCCTTTTTGGCCAAGTGCATCATTGTCGAAGTTGTGCCCTTCTTCCAGTGCTTTAAAGGCGATTCCAACGTACCTCTTGAAATCTGTTTCCTGCTATTCTGCCTCGCTTTCAAGTCCGCCTCGTTGCCTTCCCTCAGCAGATTTTTGGACGATAGTTGTCCTTTATTACTCGGCCAGTTTGGGAATTGCTGTGCCCCTGAGCTCCATTTTTCAACTCGTTTTTGGTGAGCTGACCGCAAGTCCGAAATTTTGGTTCAGGACCTATGCTGGTTCCCGGTGGGGGGCTGAGACTTTGGTTAATTCTTCTTCCTGCCAGGAAATTACAGTGATATGTGCCCGTCCAAATGCCTAACAGCTACTCTCTCATTGGTTCTCCCTCTTCCCTTTCATCCTCTGCCAAATTGGCAACCTGTGCGAACCAGGAGGTTAAAGGGGCTGTCTCTCCAAGTTGGGAGGTTGATAGTAACGCAGATGGAAAGTCAAACCAGAGCACCAGGAGAGGGACTATTCGTTGAGTTTTAGAAACCTTTCGTATTCACAGTGTGTCTGTTCTCTAGGTTTCCCGTACATGATATATCTGTAGTAATATTCCCTTCAACCTGGAGAGTTGGGACCCATGGAATGTTTGCCATGCATTATTGCTTTAAACGGTCTGCATTTGCTCACCCAATCTCACCAATCCTCTCAGTCCCAAGTGTCCACGCTTATGCACATCCAGCTGTCGTTGTAGATAGGGTCATTCCCGGTTTCATCAGAGTCACTGAAGGAATTGTAAAGAATTTCCCAGTTTTTTTGTTTTGTTTTTGAAATTCCTTTTTATAGTAGGTTTGAGCTGATTCTCCCTTCCATGTTTATGCCAGCCTAGGCACACTTGATTCCCTTACAGAGACATATCAATACATAGGTTTTAAGTTTCTTACTAGTCAGATATATTCCTCTGCGGGAAATATGGGGTTTTGAGTCCCTTTCACTGAGGAAGGTGTAGGTCTTGTCTATTCCATAGTTGGTTTTTGGAACGGTACCTGTGCTTATATCAAACTCTGGTTTTATGCATCACCCCACCTCTCCTTCCCCCTTAAGCAGGAATAAGAGTGTTTTCTATATATGAGACTCTGTTCCCTTTCCTAATTCATTCCATGTGTAGCCATGTTTATACACCCTTCATAAGTGATATCTTATGATAAGTTTCTTTTTCTGTGTGATTTTTTCAGTTAGAATCATGGTACATGAATCCCATCATTATGCTGCTACTGGCCTTATGACATTGACTTCATGGCTGAGGGATATTCCATCATACGTATGTACCACAATTTCTTTACCATTTTTGTCTTTCCTGGGTTATTTAAGGTGTCCCGAAGTCGAGGTTCTTGTAAGCAGTGCTGCCCTATATTTTGGGTTGGCTGTGTCTTATTGATTTTCAATTTTCCCAAGGTATATTCCCATGACTGGAAGTGCCTTAGGTTGTGAAGCTCTGTTGAGTAATTCTTTTAGGGAACACAATGCACTCCTCCAGAGTGACTGTTGGCAATCTACATCCCACCCATCAGCATAACAAGGCTCCCTGTTCTCCAGAGCCCCTCTTGCCTTTCTGGTTTTTACACATTTTACGGATATCCCTTTTGACTGGTGGGAAGTGATACTTCTTTGTAGTGCAGATTTGCATTGTGTGGTTGCTTGGTTGGCCAAAATGGGTGTATGCGTTTTCTCCTGAATATATTCAGGAGAAAACGCATGCGCCCTTTATGGACAATTCCATAATTGTCGAAGTTGTGATGCTTTTCCTGTGTTTAAAGGCGATTCCAATGTACTTCTGGAAATCTGTTTCGTGCAAATCTCCCTCATTTTCAAGTCCGCCTCATGGCTTCTCCTCAACAGATTTTTGGAAGAGAGTAGTCCTCTATAACTCTGCAAGTTAGTGAATTGCTGTGCCCCTGAGCTCCATTTTTCAACTTGTGTTTTTGTGAGCTGACCGCAAACCCACAATTTTGCTTCAGGACCTATACTAGTTATGGGTGTGGGGCAGGCTCAGAGTTTGGTTAATTCTTCTTCATGACGGGAAATTAGACTGACATGTGGCCGTCCAAATGCCTACAGCTACTCTCTCATTGGTTCTCCCTCTTCCCTTATATCCTCTGCACAATGTGCCAACTGTGCGAACCAGGAGGTTATAGGGGCTGACTCTCCAAGTTGGGAGATTGATATTAAAGCAGTTGGAATGTCAAGCTGGAGCACATGGAGAGAAAAAAATTAGTAGAGTTTTAGAAACCTTTCACCATCAGAGGGTGTCCATTCTCTAGGTTTCCCATACATGTTATAACTGTAGTGATATTCCCTTCTACCTGGAGAGTTGGGAACCATGGAATCAGTGGCAGGCATTATTGATTTAAAGCGTCTGCATTTTCACACCCAATCTCACCAATCCTCTCAGTCCCAAGTGAACAGCCTTATGCCACATCCAGCTGTTGTTGTAGATAGGGTCATTCCAAGTTTCATCAGAACCCCTGAAGGTATTGTGTAAGAATTTCACTGTTTCTTTGTTTTGTTTTGAAATTTCTTTTTATAGTGGGTTTGAGCTTATTCTCACTGCCGTGTTTATGTCATTCTAGACACACTTGTTTCCCTTATGGAGACATATCAATACATAGGTTTTAAGATCCTTACTAGTCAGATATATTTCTCTGTGGGGAATAGGGGTGTTGAGTCCCATTCACTGAGGAAGGAGTCGGGCTTGTCTCTTCTGTATTTGGATTATGGAACGGTACCTGTGTTAATATCAAACTCTGGTTTTGTGTGTCTCCCCACCTCTCCTTCCCCCTTAAGCAAGCATAAGAGTGTTTTCTAAATCTGAGACTCTGTTCTCTTTCCTAATTCAGTTCATATGTAGCCAGGTTTACAGTCCCTTCATAAGTGATATCTTATATCAGAATGCACCATGGCCCTTGTCATAATAATGCTCCATGACCCCTGTCATCACAATGCTCCATTCCCTGGTTATCACAATGCTCCATGTCCCTTGTCATAACAATTCTCCACGTACTTGTCATCACAATGCTACATGACACTTCTCATCACAAAGTTACATGCTCGTTTCATCACAATTCTCCATGCACTTGTCATTGCAATGTTCCATGACCCCTGTCATAGCAAGCTCCAAGTGTTTGTCATCACAATGCTTCACGACTTTATCATCAAAATTCTCAATGGCACTTTTCATCACAATGTTCCGTACCCTTGTCATCACAATGTTCCATTCCCTTGTCATCACAATGCTCCATGACCCCTGTCATCACAATGCTCCCTGACACCTGTCATCACAATGCTTCATGCCCCTTGTCATTACAGTGCTCCATGATGCTCATCATCACAATTACCCAAGGTCTTCTTATCACAATGCTCCACGGTTTTGCCATCACAATGCTCCATGCCCTGGTCATCTCAAAGCTCAATGTCCCTTGTCCTCACAATTCTCCACGTCCTTGTCATCACAATGCTCCATGGCACTTCTCATCACAATGTTATATGCTCTTGTCATAACAATACTCCATGCACTTGTCATCGCAATGCTCCATGACCCCTGTCATAGGAAGCTCCATGCGCTTGTCATCACAATGTTTCACGACATGGACATTAAAATTATCAATGGCCCTTGTCATCTCAATGCTCCATGCGCTTATCATCACAATGCTCCTTTACCTTTGTCACAACAATCCTCCATGACACTTGGCATCACAATGCTCCGTGCTATTGTCATCACAATGGAACATGACATATGTCATCACAATGCTCCCTGACACCTGTCTTCACAATACTCCATGACCTTGTCATCACAATGCTCCATGCCCTTGTCATCACAATGTGCCATGCCCACTGTCATCAAAATAATCCATGAAACTTGTCAGACCAAAGCTCCATGCTACCTTTCATCACAATGCTCCATGAACCCTGTCATCACAATGCACCATGCCCATCATCATAATGCTTCATGCTCTTGTCATCACAATGAAATCAAAATGTTCCATGACCTCTGTCATCACAATGCTCCAAATCCTTGTGATCACAATGTTCCATAACACTTTTCATCACAATACCCCATGACGCTACTCATCACAATTATCCATGGACTTCTCATCACAATGCCCCATGACATTTGTCATCACAATGCGCAATACACATGTCATCACAATGCTCCCTGACTCTTGCCATCAGTATGCTCCCTGAACCCTTTCATGACAAGGCTCCATGCCTTTTTCATCACAATGATCCATGCCATTTTCATCACAATGCTCCAAGACCCCTGTAATCACAATGCTCCATGCCCTTGTCATCACAAAGTTCCATGATGCATGTCATCAGAATGCTCCATGGCCTTCTCATCACAATGCTCCATGCCCTTGTCATCACAATGCTCCAAGACCCCTGTAATCACAATGGTCCATGCCCCTTTTCATCAGAATGCTCCATGAGACTTGTCATCACAAGGCTCCATGGTCTTCTCATCACAATGCTCCAGGACATTGTCATCAATATGCCCCATTCCCTTATCATCACAATGCTCCATGACCCCTGTCATCACAATACTCCATGAACATTTTCAGCCCAATGTTCCATGACCTTCTCATCACAATGCTCCATGACCAATATCATCACAATTCTCCATGACCACAGTCATCACAACGCTCAATATCACCTGACAACACAATGATCCGGGACTCTTGTCATCACAATGCTCCATTCCCTAGTCATCACAATGCTCCATGACCCCTGTCATCACAATACTCCATGAACATTTTCAGCCCAATGCTCCATGACACTTGTCATCACAATGATGCATGCCCTTGTCATCCCAATGCTCCATGACCCCTGTAATCACAATGCTCCGTGACGCTTGTCATCACAGTGCTCCATGACACCTGTCATCACAATGCTCCATGCCTTTGTCAGCAAAATGCTACATGACCTTGTCATTACAATGTTCTATGCACTTGTCATCACAATACTCCATTATCATTGCCATCACAATCCTCCATGAACCTTGGGATCACATTGCTCCATGCCCTTGTCATCAAATGCTCCATGCTCCTTGAAATCAAAATGATCCATGACCTCTGTCATCACAATGCTCCAAACCCTTGTGATCACAATGTTCCATAACACTTGTCATCACAATGCTCCATGATGCCTGTCATCACAATACTCCATGCCCTTTTCATCACAATGCTCCATGACCTTTGTCATCACAATTCTCGATACACTTGTCATCACAATGCTCCCTGACACTTGTCGTCAGAATGCTCCTTGAACCCTGTCACAAAAAGGCTCCATGCCTTTTTCATCAAAATGCACCATGCCGTTTTCATCACAATGCTCCATGCCATTGTCATCAAAATACTCCACAAGCTTGTCATCAGAATGCTCCATGTCCCTTGTCATCACAATTTTCCATGCACTTGTCAGCACAATGCTCCCTGACCCTTGTCATCACAATGCTCCAAGCCATTGTCATCACAATGCTCCATTACCTTTGTCATCAGAATCCTCCATGACACTTGGCATCACAATGCTCCATGGCATTGTCATCACAATGGGCCATTACATATGTCATCACAATGCTCCCTGACACCTGTCTTCACAATACTGAATGACCTGGTCATCACAATGCTCCATGCCCTTGTCATCACAATGCGCCATTCCAACTGTCATCGCAATAAGCCATGAAACTTATTAGACCAATGCTCTATGCCCTTGTCATCACAATGCCCCAAGCCCTTGTTATCACAATGCTCCATGACCCCTGTCATGACAATGCTCCGTGACTCCAGTCATCACAAGGCTTCATGACCTTTGTCATCACAGTGGTCCATGCCCTTGTCATCAACAGTCTCTGTGACCTTTTTAACCACAATGCTTCATGAACTTTTCATCACAATGCTCTTTGACCCTTGTCATCACAATGCTCTATGCCTTTCTCAGCACAATGCTCCATGACCATTGTCATCACAATGCTCCATGCGCTTGTCAGCACAATGCTCCATGACCCATGTCATCACAATGCACCATGGCGCTTGCCGTCACAGTGCTCCACAATCTTGTCATCACAATGCTCCATAAACCTTGTCATCACAATGCTCCATGCACTTCAAATCAAAATGCTCTCTCACCACTGATATCACAATGTTACATCACTATTCATCACAATACTCCCTCAACCCTGTCATCACAATGTTCCATGACTCCTGTCATCACAATGCTACATGCACTTATCATCACAATGTTCGATGATCCCTGACATCACAATGTTCCATAACCCCTGTCATCAAAATGCTCCATGACCCTTTTCATCAAAATGCTCCATGACCCCTGACATCACAATGTTACATAACGCCTCTCATCAAAATGTTCCATGACCCTTTTCATCAAATTGGTCCATGACAATGTCATCACAATGCTCCCTGCCCTTCTCATCACAATGCACCACGCCCTTGTCATCAAAATGCTCCATGACCTTTGTCATCACAAAGCTCCATGACCCTTGGCATCACAATGCTCCATGCCATTGTCATCACAATACTCCATGAAACCTCTCATCACATTGTTCCATGCAATTGTCATCAAAAAGCTCCATGGTGCTTGTCATCACACTGCTCGATGCCCTTCTCATCACAATGCTCCATGCCCTTGTCATTACAATACTCCATGACCCATGGATCACTGTGTTCCGTGCCCTTGTCATCACAATGCTCCATGCCCACTCTCATCACAATAATCCATGAAACTTTTCAGACAAATGTTCCATGCCCTTGTTATCACAATGCTCCATTACCCCTGTCATAACAATGCTCCATGAACACTGCCATCACAACGTTCCACGGGCTTGTCATCACAAGGCTCCATGACCCTTGTCATCACAATGCTCCAAGACACCTGTAATCACAGTGCTACATGCCCTTGTCATCACAGAGCTCCATGATGCATGTCATCAGAATGCTCCATGCCCTTGCCATCACAATGCTCCATTACCCCTGTGATAACAATGCTCCATGATCCCTGCCATCACGATGTTCCATGGCCTTGTCATCACAAGGCTCCATGACCCTTCTCATCACAATGCTCCAAGACCCCTGTAATCACAATGCTCCATGTCCCTTTTTATCTCAATGATCCATGAACCCTGTCATCACAATGCACCATGCCCATCATCATAATGCTTCAGGCTATTGTCATCACAATGAAATCAAAATGCTCCATGACCTCTGTCATAACACTGCTCCAAACCCTTGTGATCACCATATTCCATAACACTTGTCATCACAATGCCCCATGACGCTCGTCATCACAATTATCTATGGTCTTCTCTTCACAATGCTCCATGACCTTTGTCATCACAATGCTCAACACACTTGTCATCAAAATGCTCCCTGACACTTGTTCTCTGTATGCTCCTTGAACCCTGTCATGACAAGGCTCCATGCCTTTTTCATCACAATGATCCATGCCTTTTTCATCACAATGCTCCAAGACGCCTGTAATTACAATGCTCCATGCCCTTGTCATCACAAAGCTCAATGACGCATGTCATCAGACTGCTCCTTGGCCTTCTCATCACAATGCTCCATTCCCTTGTCATCACAATTTTCCAAGACACTCTAATCAAAATGTTCCATGCCCCTTTTCATCAGTATGCTCCATGAGACTTGTCTCACAAGGCTCCATGGTTTTCTCATCACAATGCTCCAGCACCTTGTCATCACAATGCTTCACGACCTTGTCATGAAAATTTTCAATGGCCCTTGTCATCATAATGCTCCAAGCCCTAGTCATCACAATGCTCCATTATATTTGTCATCACAATCCTCCATTACATTTGGCATCACAATGCTCCATGCCATTGTCATCGCAATGGACCATGACATATGTCATCACAATGCTCCCTGACACCTGTCTTCACAATACTCCATGCCCTTGTCATCACAATGCCCCATGCCCTTGTCATCACAATGCCCCATGCCCACTGTCATCACAATAATCTATTAAACTTGTCAGACCAATGCTCCATGCCCCTGTCATCACAATGCTCCATGCCCTTGTCATCACAATGCTCCATGACCCTTGTCATCACAATGCTCTGTGACTCCAGTCATCACAATGCTTCATAACATTTGTCATCACAGTGGTCCATGCCCACATCATCACAAGGCTCTGTGACCTTTGTAACCACAATACTCCATGAACGTTTCATCACAATGCTCCGTGACCCTTGTCATCACAATGCTCCATGCCTTTGTCAGAACAATGCTCCATGACCCTTGTCATCACAATGTGCCACGTAATTTTCATCACAACGGTCCACAACCTTGTCATCGTAATGCTCCATAAACCTTGTAATCACAATGCTCCATGCACTTCTCATCAAAATGCTCTCTCAACAGAGATATCACAATGTTCCATCACTAGTCATCACAATACTCCCTCACCCCTGTAATCACAATGTTGCATGACCCCTGTCATCACAATGCTACATCCCCTTATCATCACAATGTTCCATGACCCCTGACATCACAATGTTCCATAACCCCTGTCATCAAAATGCTCCATGACCCTTTTCATCCCAAAGCTCCATGACCCCTGACATCACAATGTTCTATAACCCCTGTCATCAAAATGTTCCATTACACTTTTCATCAAATTGCTGCATGACCCTGTCATCAAAATGCTCCCTGCCCTTCTCATCACAATGCACCACGCCGTTGACATCAAAATGCTCCATGACTTTTGTCATCACAAAGCTCCTTAACCCTTGGAATCACAATGTTCCATGAACCGTCTCATCACATTGTTCCATGCCCTTGTCATCACAAAGCTCCATGACGCTTGTCAAAACAATGTTTGATGCCCTTCTCATCACAATGCTCCATGCCCTTGTCATTAAAATCCTCCATGACCCATGGATCACAGTGTTCCGTGACCTTGTCATCACAATGATCCATGCCCACTCTCATCACAATAATCCATGAAACTTTTCAGACCAATGCTCCATGCCCTTCTCATCACAATGCTCCATTACCCCTGTCATAACAATGCTCCATGACCCCTGCCATCACAATGTTCCACACCATTGTCATCACAAGGCTCCATGACCCTTGTCATCACAATGCTCCAAGACCCCTGTAATCACAATGCTCCATGTCCTTGTCATCACAAAGCTCAGTGACACATGTCATCAGAATGCTCCATGGCCTTCTCATCACAATGCTCCTTGCCCTTGTCATCACAATGCTCCAAGACCCCTGTAATCACAATGCTCCATGCCCCTTTTCATCTCAATGCTCCATGAACGCTGTCATCACAATGCACCATGCCCATCACCATAATGCTTCAGGCTATTGTCATCACAATGAAATCAAAATGCTCCATGACCTCTGTCATCACAATGCTCCAAACCCTTGTGATCACAATGTTCCATAAAACTTATCATCACAACACCCCATGACGCTCATCATCAAAATTATCCATGGTCTTCTCATCACAATGCTCCATGAACTTTGTCATCACAATGCTCATTACACTTGTCATTACAATGCTCCGTGACACTTGTCGTCAGTATGCTCCTAGAACCCTGTCATGACAAGGCTCCATGCCTTTTTCATAACAATGATCCATGTCATTTTCATCACAATACTCCATGCCCTTGTCAGCACAAAGCTCCATGACGCATGTCATCAGAATGCTCCATGGCCTTCTCATCACAATACTCCATGCCCTTGTCATCACAATGCTCCAAGACCCCTGTAATCACAATGCTCCATGCCCCTTTTCATCAGAATGTTCCATGAGAATTGTCATCACAAGGCTCCATGGACTTCCCATCACAATGCTCCAGGACCTTGTCATCACAGTGCTCAATTCCCTTCTCATTACAATGCTCCATGACCCGTGTCATCACAATACTCCATGAACATTTTCAGCCCAATGCTTCATGACCTTCTCATCACAATGCTCCATGACCCATATCATCACAATCCTCCATGACCACTGTCATCACAACACTCCATGACCCCTGACAACACAATGTTCTGGGACTCTTGTCATCACAATGCTCCATTCCCTTGTCATCACAATGCTCCATGAACATTTTCAGCCCAATGCTCCATGACACTTGTCATCACAATGATCCATGCCCTTGTCATCCCAATGCTCCATGACCCCTGTAATCACAATGTTCCGTGACGCTTATCATCACAGTGCTCCATGACCCTTATCATCACAATTCTCCATGCCTGTGTCATCAAAATCCTACATGACCTTGTCATCACAATGCTCCATGAGCTTGTCATCACAATACTCCATTACCATTTTCATCACAATCCTCCATGAACCTTGGGATCACATTGCTCCATGCCCTTGTCATCACAATGCTCCATGCTCCTTGAAATCAAAATGGTCCATGACCTCTGTCATCACAATGCTCCAACCCCTTGTGATCACAATGTTCCATAACACTTGAAATCACAACACTCCATGATGACTGTCATGACAATACTCCATGCACTTGTCGTCACAATGCTCCATGACCTTTGTCATCACAATTCTCAATACACTTGTCATCACAATGCTCCCTGACACTTGTCGTCAGAATACTCCTTGAACACTGTCATGAAAAGGCTCCATGCCTTTTTCATAAGAATGCTCCATGCCCTTTTCATCACAACGCTCCATGTCATTGTCATCACAATACTCCACAAGCTTGTCATCAGAATGCTCCCTGATCATTGTCTTCAGAATGCTCCATGAACCCTGTCATCACAATGCTCCATACCCCTTGTCATTACAGTGTTCCATGACGCTCGTCATCACAATTATCCATGGACTTCTCATCACAATGCTCCATGACCTTTGTCATCACAATTCTCAATACACTTGTCATCACAATGCTCCCTGATACTTGTCATCAGTTTGCTCATTGAAACCTGTCGTGACAAGTCTCCATGCCTTTTTCATCACAATGATCCATGCCCTTTTCATCACAGTGCTCCATGCCATTGTCATCACAATACTCCACAAGCTTGTCATCAGAATGCTCCGTGACACTTTTCATCTCAATGATCCATGACCCCTGTCATCACAATGCTCCATGACACCTGTCATCACAATGCTCCATGCCCCTTGTCATTACAGTGCTCCATGATGTTCGTCATCACAATTATCCATGGTCTTCTCATCACAGTGCTCCACGGTCTTGCCATCACAATGCTCCATGCCCTGGTCATCACAATGCTCCATGTCCCGAGTCATCACAATGCTCCATGACCCTGTCATCACAATGCTCCATACCGCTTGTCATTACAGTGCTCCATGACACTCGTAATCACAATTGTCCATGGTCTTCTCATCACAATGCTCCACGCCCTTGTCATCAAAATGCTCCATGACACTTGTCATCACAATGCTCCATGACCACTGTCATAACAATGCTCCATGACCCCTGTCATCACAAGGCTCCATACCACTTGTCATTACAGTGCTCCATGACGCTCCTCATCACAATTATCCATGGTCTTCTCATCACAATGCTCCACGATCTTGCCATCACAGTGCTCCATGCCTTGGGCATCACAATGCTCCATGTCCCCGGTCATCACAATGCTCCATGACCACTGTCATCACAATGCTCTATACCCCTTGTCATTACAGTGCTCCATGACACTCGTCATCACAATTATCCATGATCTTCTCATCACAGTGCTCCACGATCTTGACATCACAAGGCTCCATGCCCTGGTCATCACAATGCTCCATGTCCCCAGTGATCACAATGCTCCATGACCCCTGTCATCACAATGCTCCATACCCCTTGTCATTACAGTGCTCCATGACGC
Source organism: Hyperoodon ampullatus (assembly GCF_949752795.1). Classification (NCBI taxonomy): domain Eukaryota; kingdom Metazoa; phylum Chordata; class Mammalia; order Artiodactyla; family Ziphiidae; genus Hyperoodon; species Hyperoodon ampullatus. The sequence goes on from NW_027640436.1 coordinate 455,361, forward strand.
TCGTCATCACAATTATCCATGGTCTTCTCATCACAGTGCTCCATGGTCTTGCCATCACAATGCTCCATGCCCTGGTCATCACAATGCTCCATGTCCCCTGTCATCACAATTCTCCACGTTCTTGGCATCACTATGCTCCATGATACTTCTCCTCACAGTGTTACATGTTTTGTCATCACAATTCTCTATGCACTTGTCATCGCAATGCTCCATGACCCCTGTCATAGCAAGCTCCATGTGATTGTCATCACAATGCTTCATGAACATGTCATCAAAATTCTCAATGGCCCTTGTTATCACAATGCTCCATGACCCTTGTCATCACAATGCTCCAAGCCCTTGTCATCAAAATGCTCCATTACCTTTGTCATCACAATCCTCCATGACAATTGGCATCACAATGCTACATTCCATTGTCATTGCAATAGACCATGACATATGTCATCACAATGCTCCCTGACACCCTTCTTCACAATACTCCATGACCTTCTCATCACAATGCTCCATGCCCTTGTCATAACAATGCGCCATGCCCACTGTCATCACAATAATCCCTGAAAATTTTCAAACCAATGCAACATGCCCCTGTCATCACAATGCTCCATGCCCTTTCATCACAATGCTCTATGACCCCTGTCATCACAATGCTCCGTGACTCCAGTCATCACAATGCTTCATGACCTTTGTCATCACAATGGTCCATGCCCTCGTCATCACAAGGCTCTGTAACCTTTGTGACCACAACACTCCATGAAGATTTCATCACAATGCTCGGTGACCCTTGTCATCACAATGCTCCATGCCTTTGTCAGCACATTACTCCATGACACATGGCATCAAATGTGCCATGCGCTTGTCATCACAATGCTCCACATCTTTGTCATCACAATTCTCCATAAACCTTGTCATCACAATGCTCCATGCGTTTGTCAGCACAATGTTCCATGACCCATGTCATCACAATGTGCCCTGCGTTTCTCATCACAATGCTCCACAGCCTTGTCATCACAATGCTCCATGCACCTCTCATCAAAATGCTCTCTCACCACTGATATCACAATGTTCCATAACTAGTCAACACAATACTCCCTCCACCCTGTCATCCCAATGTTCCATGAACCTTGTCACAACAATGCTACATGCTCTTATCATCACAATGCTCCATGACCCCTGACATCACAATGCTCCATGACCCTTTACATCACAATGCTCCATGACCCCTAACATCACAATGTTCCATAAACACTGTCATCAAAATGTTCCATGACCCTTTTCATCCAATTGCTCCATGACCCTGTCATCACAATGCTCCCTGCCCTTCTCATCACAATGCACCACGCCCTTGTCATCAAAATGCTCCATGGCCTATGTCATCACAAAGCTGCATGACCCTTGGAATCACAATGCTCCATGCCATTGTCATCACAAAGCTCCATGAAACCTCTCATCACATTGCTCCATGCTGTTGTCATCACAAAGCTCCATGACGCTTGTCATCACAATGCTCCATGCCCTTGTCATTGCAATCCTCCATGACACATGTATCACTGTGTTCCGTGCCCTTGTCATCACAATGCTCCATGCTCACTCTCATCACAATAATCCATGAAAATTTTCAGACCAATGCTCCATGCCCTTGTCATCACAATGCTCCATTACACCTGTCATAACAATGCTCCATGACCCCTGCCATCACAATGTTCTACGGCCTTGTCATCACAGGACTCCATGGCCCTTGTCATCACAATGCTCCAAGACCCCTGTAATCACAATGTTCCATGCCCATGTCATCACAAAGCTCCCTGACGCATGTCATCAGAATGCTCCATGGCCTTCTCATCACAATACTCCATGCCATTGTCATCACAATGCTCCAAGACCCTTGTTATTACAATGATCCATGCGTCTTTGCATCTCAATGCTCCATGAACCCTGTCATCACAATGCACCATGCCCATCATCATAATGCTTCATGCTATTGTCATCACAATGAAATCAAAATTCTCCATGACCTCTCTCATCACAATGCTCCAAACCCTTGTGATCACAATGTTCCATAACACTTGTCATCACAACGCCCCATGACGCTGGTCATCACAATTATCCATGGACTTCTCATCACAATGCTCCATGACCTTTGTCATCACAATTCTCAATACACTTGTCATCACAATGCTCCCTGACACTTGTCATCAGTATGCTCATTGAACCCTGTCATGACAAGTCTCCATGCCTTTTTCATCACAATGATCCATGCCCTTTTCATCACAATGCTTCATGCCATTGTCATCACAATACTCCACAAGCTTGTCATCAGAATGCTCCGTGACCTTTGTCATCTCAATGATCCATGACCCCTGTCATCACAATGCTCCATGACACCTGTCATCACAATGCTCCATGCCCCTTGTCATTACAGTGCTCCATGATGTTCGTCATCACAATTATCCATGGTTTTCTCATCACAGTGCTCCACGGTCTTGCCATCACAATGCTCCATGCCCTGGTCATCACAATGCTCCATGTCCCCAGTCATCACAATGCTCCATACTGCTTGTCATTACAGTGCTCCATGACACTCGTAATCACAATTGTCCATGGTCTTCTCATCAAAATGCTCCACGGTCTTGCCATCACAGTGCTCCATGCCTTGGGCATCACAATGCTCCATGTCCCTGGTCATCACAATGCTCCATGACCACTGTCATCACAATGCTCTATACCCCTTGTCATTACAGTGCTCCATGACCCTCGTCATTACAATTATCCATGGTCTTCTCATCACAGTGCTCCACGATCTTGCCATCGCAATGCTCCATGCCCTGGTCATCACAATGCTCCATGTCCCCTGTCATCACAATTCTCCACGATCTTGGCATCACTATGCTCCATGACACTTCTCATCACAGTGTTACATGCTTTGTCATCACAATTCTCTATGCACTTGTCATCACAATGCTCCATGACCCCGTCATAGCAAGCTCCATGTGCTTGTCATCACAATACTCCATGCCCTTGTCGTCACAATTCTCCATGACCTTTGTCATCACAATGCTCCCTGACACTTGTCGTCAGAATGCTCCCTGAAAACTGTCATGAAAAGGCTCCATGTCTTTTTCATCACAATGCCCCATGCCATTTTCATCAAAATGCTCCATGTCATTGTCATCAAAATACTCCACAAGCTTGTCATCAGAATGCTCCATGAACCTTGTCATCACAATGCTCCATGACCCCTGTCATCACAATGCTCCATACCCCTTGTCATTACAGTGCTCCATGACGCTCATCATCACAATTATCCATGGTCTTCTCATCACAATGCTCCACGGTCTTGCCATCACAATACTCCATGCCCTGGTCATCACAATTCTCCATGTCCCCTGTCATAACAATTCTCCACGTTCTTGGCATCACTGTGCTCCATGATGCTTTTCATCACAGTGTTACATGCTTTATCATCACAATTCTCTATGCACTTTTCATCGCACTGCTCCATGATCCCTGTCACAGCAAGCTCCATGTGATTGTCATCACAATGCTTCATGAACATGTCATCAAAATTCTCAATGGCCCTTGTTATCACAATGCTCCATGACCCTTGTCATCACAATGCCCCAAGCGCTTGTCATCAAAATGCTCCATTACCTTTGTCATCACAATCCTCCATGACACTTGGCATCACAATGCTCCATTCCATTGTCATCGCAATGGACCACGACATATGTCATCACAATGCTCCCTGACACCCTTCTTCACAATACTCCATGACCTTCTCATCACAATGCTCCATGCCCTTGTCATCACAATGCGCCATGCCCACTGTCATCACAATAATCCCTGAAACTTGTCAAACCAATGCAACATGCCCCTGTCATCACAATGCTCCATGCCCTTTCATCACAATGCTCTATGACCCCTGTCATCACAATGCTCCATGACTCCAGTCATCACAATGCTTCATGACCTTTGTCATTACAATGGTCCATGCCCTCGTCATCACAATGCTCTGTGACCTTTGTCACCACAGAGCTCCATGAACATTTCATCACAATGCTTGGTGACCCTTGTCCTCCCAATGATCAATGCCTTTGTTAGCACAATACTCCATGACCCATGGCATCACAATGTGCCATGCACTTGTCATCACAATGCTCCACATCTTTGTCATCACAATGCTCCATAAACCTTGTCATCACACTGCTCCATGCACTTCTCATCAAAATGCTCTCTCACCACTGATATCACAATGTTCAATCACTAGTCAACACAATACTCCCTCACCCCTGTCATCACAATATTCCATGACCCTTGTCACAACAATGCTACATGCCTTTATCATCACAATGCTCCATTCCCCTGACATCACAATGTTCCATAACCCCTGTCATCACAATGCTCCCTGCCCTTCACAACAGAATGCACCACACCCTTGTCATCAAAATGCTCCATGACCTTTGTCATTACAAAGCTCAATGACCCTTGTCATCACAATGCTGCATGCCATTGTCATCACAATGCTCCATGAACCCTCTCATCACATTGTTCCATGCCCTTGTCATCACAGGCTCCATGATGCTTTTCATCACAATGCTCGATGCCATTCTTATCACAATGCTCCATGCGCTTCTCATTACAATCCTCCATGACCCATGTATCACAGTGTTCCATGCCCTTGTCATCACAATGCTCCTTGCCCCCTCTCATCACAATAATCCATGAAACTTTTCAGACCAATGCTCCATGCCCTTGTCATCACAATGCTCCATTACCCCTGTCATAACAATGCTCCATGACCCCTGACATCACAATGTTCCACAGCCTTGTCATCACAAGGCTCCATGACCCTTGTCATCACAATGCTCCAAGACCCCTGTAATCACAATGCTCCATGCCCTTGTCATCACAAAGCTCCATGACGCATGTCAACAGAATGCTCCATGGCCTTCTCATTCACGATGTTCCATGCCTTTGTCATCACAATGCTCCAAGACTCCTGTAATCGCAATGCTCCATGCCCCTTTTCATCTCAATGCTCCATGAACCCTGTCATCACAATGCACCATGCCCATCATCATAATGATTCACGCTATTGTCATCACAATGAAACCAAAATGCTCCATGACCTCTGTCATCACAATGCTCCAAATCCTTGTGATTAATATGTTCCATAACACTTATCATCACAACGCCCCATGACGCTCGTCATCACAATTATCCATGGTCTTCTCATCACAGTGCTCCATGACCTTTGTCATCACAATACTCAATACCCTTGTCATCACAATGCTCCCTGACACTTGTTGTCAGTTTGCTCCTTGAACCCTGTCATGACAAGGCTCCATGCCTTTTTCATCACAATGATCCATGCCCTTTTCATCACAGTGCTCCAAGACCGCTGTAATCACAATGCTCCATGTCCTTGTCATCACAAAGCTCCATGATGCATGTCATCAGAACGCTCCATGGCCTTCTCATCCCAATGCTCCATGCTCTTGTCATCACAATGCTCCAAGACCCCTGTAATCACAATGCTCCATGGCACTTTTCATCAGAATGCTCCATGAGACTTGTCATCACAAGGCTCCATGGTCTTCTCATCACAGTGCTCCAGTACCTTGTCATCACAATGCTCCATGACCCCTGTCATCACGGTACTCCATGGACATTTTCAGCCCAATGCTCCATGACCTTCTCATCACAATGCGCCATGACCCCTGTCATCACAATGCTCCATGACCACTGTCATCACAACGCTGCATGAACCCTGACAACACAATGATCCGGGACTCTTGTCATTAAAATGCTCCATGACCATTGTCATCACAATGATCCATGCGCTTGTCATCCCAATGCTCCATGACCCCTGTAATCACTATGCTCCGTGATGCTTGTCATCACAGTGCTCCATGAACCTTGTCATCATAATGCTCCTTGCCTTTGTCAACAAAATGGTACATAATCTTGTCATCACAATTCTCCATGCGCTTGTCATCACAATCCTCCATGACCATTGGGATCACATTGCTTCATGCCCTTGCCATCTCTCTCTTGCCTTTCTGTTTTTTTTTTTTTTTTTTTTTTTTTTCTGTATGCGGGCCTCTCACTGCTGTGGCCTCTCCCATTGCGGGGCACAGGCTCCGGACGCGCAGGCCCAGTTGCCATGGCTCACGGGACCAGCCGCTCCGCGGCACGTGGGATCCTCCCAGACCGGGGCACGAACCCGTGTCCCTGCATCGGCAGGCAGACTCGCAACCACTGCGCCACCAGGGAAGCCCAACCTTTCTGGTTTTTACAGATATTCGGATGTCCCTTTTGACCAGTGGTAAGTGACAATTCTTTGTAGCGTGGATTTGTATTGCGCGCTTGCTTGATTGGCCAAAAAGGGTGTATGCGTTTTCTTCTGAATATATTCAGGAGAAAAGGCATACGCCCTTTTTGGCCAAGTGCATCTCTGTCCAAGTTGGGATGCTTTTCCTGTGCTTTAAAGGCGATTCCAATTTACCTCTTGAAATATATTTTGTGCAATTCTGCCTCATTTTCAAGGCCGCTCCATTGCCTTCCCTCAACAGATTTTTGGAAGAGAGTAGTACTTTATAAGTCTGCAGGTTTGTGAATTGCTGTGCCCCTGAGCTCCAATTTTCAAATCCCATCTTTGTGAGCTGGCCGCAAATCCACAATTTTGCTTCAGGACCTATACTGGTTCCAGGGGTGGCTCTATTTGTTCCCTGTGGGTGGCTGAGGCTTTGGTTAATTCTTCTTCCTGCCAGGAAATTAGAGTGACATGTGCCCGTCCAAATGCCTACATCTACTCTCTGATTGGTTCTCCCTCTTCCCTTTCATCCTCTGCACAATTAGCAAACTGTGCGAACCAGGAGGTTATAGGGGCTGACTCTCCTAAGTTGGGAGATTGATAGTAAAGCAGTTGGAATGCCAAAGTGGAGCACAAGGAGAGGAAAAATTAGGAGAGTTTTAGAAACCTTTCGCCATCACAGGGTGTCCATTTTCTAGGTTTCCCATACATGTTATAATTGTAGTGATATTCCCTTCTACCTGGAGATTTGGGACACATGGAATGGTGGCATGCATTACTACTTTAAAAGGTCTGCATTTTCTCTCCCAATCTCACCAGTCCTCTCAGTCCCAAGTGTCCAGCCTTATGTCTCATCCAGCTGTCTTTGCAGATAGGGTCATTCCAGGTTTCATCAGAACCCCTGAAGGAATTGTGTAAGAATTTTGCTGTTTTTGGGGGTTTTTTTTGAAATTCATTTTTATAATGGGGTTGAGCTGATCTTCACTGACGTGTTTATGCCAGTCTAGACACAATTGATTCCCTTACGGAGACATATCAATACATAAGTTATAAGATTCTTAGTAGTCAGATATATTCCTCTGTGGGGCATAGGGGTGTTGAGTCCCGTTCACTGAGGAAGGTGTAGGTCTTGTCTATTCTGTATTTGGTTTATGGAATGGTACCTGTGCTAATATCAAACTCTGGTTTTATGCATCACCCCACCTCTCCTTTCCCCTGAAGCAGGCATAAGAGATTTTTGCTAAATGTGAGACTCTGTTCTCTTTCCTAATTCAGTTCATGTGTTGTGATATTGACATTCCCTCTATAAGTGATATCTTATGATAAGATTCTTTTTCTGTGTGACTAATTTCCCTTAAAATCATCATACGTAAATCCACTCATTATGCTGCTACTGGCCTTATATACATTGATTTCATGTCTGAGTGATATTCCGTTGTGCAAAATTACCACAAGTTCTTTATGCATTTCTCTTTTTCCTGGGATATTTTAGGTGTACCAAAGTTGAGGTTCTTGTATGCAGAGCAGCCCTAAACTTTGGGGTGCCTGTGTCTTATTGACATTTAGTCTTCCCAAGTTATATGTCCATGAGTTGAAATCCCCTTGCTCTGGGGCTTTGTATTTTAGATGTTTTAAAAACAGCATACACTTCTTCAGAGTGGCTCTTGGATATTTATACCCCACCCATCAGCGTGACTAGGCTCCCTGTTTTCCATGGCCTCTCCTGCATTTCTGGTTTGTACACATTTTTTGGATGGCCTTTCTGAGCAGTGGAAATTGAGACTTCTTTGTTGTGTGGATTTGCATTTCCCTCTTGCTTGGTTGGCCAAAAACTCTGCATGTGTTTTTTTCCTGAAGATATTCACGAAAAAAACGCATACACCCTTTTGCCCAACCGCATCATTTTAGAAATTCTGCTGCTTTTCATATGCTTTAAATGTGAGTACAATCTACCTTTTGAAATCTGTTTCCTGCAATTCTGCCTCTCATTCAGATCCTCTTCGTTACCTTACCTGAATATATTTTTGCACGTTGGTTATCATTTATATCTTTGCAGGTCTTTGAATTGTCTGCTCCTGAGCTCCATTTTGCAACTCGCTTTTTTTGTGAGCTGGCCGCCAAACATTTGGATTACTTCTGGCCCTATTCTGGTTCTGGGGAGGCAGGCTGAGCCTTTGGTTAATTCTTCTTCCTAATGGGAAATTAGAGTGACATGTGCCTATCAAAAGTCCTACAGCTAATCTCTCATTGGTTCCCCCTCTTCCCATTTATCCTCTGCACAAATTGCAAACTGTGTGAAACAGAAGGTTAAAGGTGCTGATTCTCCAAGTGGGGAGATTGTTAGTAATGTGGCTGGAATGGCGAACCCCAGCACCAGGAGATCAAAAATGAGGTGCATTTTAGACACCTTTCCTGAGCACACGGTGTACATTCATCTCGGTTTCCCAGGCATGTTTTCGCTGTCAGAAGATTCCCTTGAACCTGCAGATTTGGGACCCATGGAATGGGTACCAGGCAGTATTACTTTAAAAGGTCTGCATTTCCTCACCCAGCCTCTCTAACATCTCTTAGCGTGCATAGCTTCCAGCCTTATATAATCATCCTGCTGTGGGTCTACATGTGTTCAATCCATGTTACATCGTAGCCCTTCAACAAAAGTTGTAAGAATTTTTGTCTGTCTCACTGTTTTTATAAATAGTTTTAAATTTATTTTTATATTGGTTACAGCTGATTTTCAAAGCTCTGTTTTTTGCTGCTGTACATCCACTTGATTCATGTACTGTGAGACAACAATAACTTCTTTTTCAGATGCTTACCAGTCATATGTATTATTTTCCAGTGACTTGAGTGGGCTGAGTGCAGTTCTTTGAGGTACCGTGTAGGCCTTGTCAGTTATTCAATTTGGTACTTGGAATGGTATCTTTGCTAATTTCAACCTCCTGGATAATACCTCACCATTCCCCACCTTTCCCATTTAGCAGCCTTATGTCTATTTTCTACATATTTGACTATGTTTCTGTTTTGTAATTTATTTCATGTGTAGCCATTTTTGATTCCACCTTTAAGTGACATCTTATGATATGTGTCTTTTTCTTTCTGACATATGTCACTTAGAATGATCGTATGTAACTCCTCCAGAGTTGTTACAACTGGCCTTATTTCATTGATTTCTGGATGAGTAATATTCCACTCTACATAAGTACCCCATCTCTTTTATCCATTTTATCCTTCCAGGGACATTTAGGTTATATCCAAGTTGAGGCCCTTTTTAACAGAGAGGTGGTAAACGTTCGGGTGCCTGTTTTCTGTCGATTTTTGTTTTTCCCAAGGTACACGCCCATGAGTGCAAGTGCCCTATGCTCTGTAGCTCATTTTTTAGATGTTTTAGCAAACACAATACACTTCTCCAGAGTGGCCGTTGGCAAATTACATTTCCACTATCAGCCTCACAGGGCTCCCTTTTCTCCTCGCCCTGTCCTGCATTTCTGGTGTTTACACTTTATGTGGATGGCCCTTCTGACTGATGTGAAGTGATACATTTTGTGATATTGATTTCCAGTGCCCACCTGTTGGGTTGGATAAAAAGTGTGTATGGCCTTTACTTGAATATATTCAGAAAAAATGCATACACCCTTTTTGGCCAACTGCATCATTGGCGATGTTCAGCCCCTTTTCTTGTGCTTTAATGGGGAGTCCTTTCTACCTCTTCAAATCTGTTTCCTGCCACTCTCCCTTGCTTACAAGTCCTTTTCTGTGACTTACCTCAAGACATTTTTCGACGATAGATATTTTCAACTCTGCAGTTTCATGAATTTTAGTGCCCCTGAGTTCCATTTTTCAACTTGTGTTTTTGGAAACTGGACACAAAACAGCGGGATTTCCTCTAGCCCTATTCTGTTTCCATGGGCAATTCTAGCCTTTGATGAATTTGTCTTCTGGATTGGAAATTAGAGTGGCATGTGCCTGTCCGAACACCTAAGACTTGTCTCTAAATTTTTCTCATCCTTCCGCTTCATCCTCTGGACAAATTCCAAACTGTGTGCAACAGGATGTTGACGGTGCTGATATCCCCAAGTGAGGAGATTGTTAGGAAAGATGCTGGAGGGTTGAACCCGAGCACCAGGCGATGAGGAGATGAGGTGCCTTTTCCAAACTCTTTCCGATCAAACGGTGTACCATCCTCTAGTTGTGACAGGCATGTTTTAGCTGTAGGAAGGGTCCCGTGCATGTAAGGAGAACACCAGGGATTTTTCCAAATCAGTGCCTCCCCGAACCCAAAACTGGGGAATTTTTAAGCTACGGCTACACGTATGTCCTGTAAGGGGCTTGGGAAATAGGCAGAGCCCCAACTTTAGATGACTGAAATCTTCAGGGTCAGAAGCACTCACCATCGGCCTTGCTTAGGTTACATTTTATCTGTCATTGATAGATGATGTCAATAAAAATATCTATTGTTTTTCAGTTTATTTCCCCTTATAGGTTATTGCAAAATATTCAGTGTAGCTCCCTGTGCTATACAGTAGTTCCTTGTTGATGATCTATTTTATACATAGCAGTGTGTATGTGTTAATCCCAAACTGTTAATTTATCCCTTCTCCTACCTTTCCCCTTTGGTAATAATAAATTATAAGATTTTATACTTCTCAGAAATGGGGGAGCTGAAAGAGAGGTATCATTTTCAATGGAAAAGCATTCAAAACAAGATTGAAGCTTCAGCCAAGAGTATTCGATGTACATCTATGGAAATAAATCACTTCATTTCTCTAATGTTGACCTGACAAATAAGACAGACGTCTTCACTGAACTTGCTTATAGGAAAGTGAGGGAAATATCAAATGTAAGTCTTAGAAACATCTTATTTTACCCGAGCATTATACACTGCTCTATGTTAACTACAGTTTGGCTCACACATCTGTTCATTGAAGTTAAAATGTTCTCAATTTCTGTTACTGATCCTCCAGAGTGGACCCCAACAGGAGTCCCCGTGCCCAGTGTCATTGGAGCCAACAGATCAAGACTGAGTTTGGTTCAGAAGCAAAGGAAACATTATTTTGAAAACAGAATGGAGAGGTGAGAGCGTGCACTCCCCCATGGGCTGTGGGCTGGGCTGCTGTGTAGGGTCCCCGGCAGCGTCAGTGGGAGGGAGGGGATGGAGCTCTCGAGGGCTGCATTGGCTGCAGCTCAGGCTCTATGCTGCGGAGTCTGCATGGGACCCCGCTAGCTGAGGTGTAGACCCAGCCATTCTGCACTAGGAAATCGGGTCTGAAGTGCCGGGTGTGGGACCTCTGCATGCGGAACCCTAGGAGCACGTGAAATTAGACAAAGCACAAAGGAAAAACAGGTTCGACTTTATTTTATTGCCCAGATTCTCTTTTTATCTCCCAGGAATTTTTAATGAACGTTGCCGGAGACGAACACCTCCTCTGCTTTTTGTTCCGTTCCTTATTCTTGGGGTGTTGAGGGTGCAGACCCCTCTTTTGTAACTGCTTCATGCTGTGGTGGGAGCCCTGATACATGGGGGGAGGGGGAAAACGTCTCCCCTCCAGCCTCCTGGTGAGGTTGATTGTCCCAAGGCCTCCTGCCTCACTTCTCGTCCGCCTGAGCACCAGCATTGGAAGTGTTACAGATTCTAATGACCTTTAAGGGTCCAGGAAAGAGAGGCGCAGGGATGCTGCGGTGGCAGGTTTCACCCCACCCCACATATGTTCGGCGACCTTAGGCTGACGGTTTTTGCCAGACTAGATGCTCTGACCAGTAGTCTGTGCTTTCTTTAATTAGGTCCCTGAATTAATGTACAAACAGCACCATGTGTCAGAGCCCTGCCCGCGCAACTCCCAGACAGTCCAGGGTCAGTGGTGATCCAGGACCATGACGTCCACTGAGTCAACGGCCTTTAGAAGTAGCCAGCAGTCCAGCCGGTCATATTGGCCACCATCACCGCGGTGTCTGTAGGGTTTTCTATGGTGAAAGCGTGATATACGTTTCCCCCGCCAAGCTTATTAGCTCCCCTCTGGGTGCAGTAAGTCCTGCAAGCAGTAGTCTGCTCTTTCGGGGCACAGTCTTGTCGTTTTCTGAGAGAAACTCCAGGTCAAGTGATGGTCACACGAGTCATCTTGGGGGCCCGTTGCCCCCGTTTATCTCTCTGGAGGTTGGAGTTGGAGGGCCTCCTCACTCGAGGTCAGTGTGTCCACAGAGCGACCCCTGCAACTTCAGGGCATGATGGGTGGTTAGGATCACCACGTGGGGTCCTTTTCCCTTAGGAGGGAGCTGGCCTTGCGGGCTGCTGATTTCCAGCTTTTTAGATACCCCAGTATCCTGGCCTGATGAGTCGGTGGGCAAAGCCCTTGGTGACCATAGTTTATCATACCTGAAGGGCATTCTTGTGTTGCTCCATTTCAAGTGGTCCCAGTTTTTGCACTAAGGCTCCAAGGGCGATTAACCTTTGACCGGGTATGTAAAGGTCAAAGGGTTTAGCTAAATTAGGGAGTTCCTGGGCAAGGGTCTGTATTGACTGCTCTTTCCATTCTTGAAAGGCTGCTTCTGGCTTCTATTCAAAAGGATCATCATCTTTTCGTGTCAGTGTTTCATGTAGAGGCCCAGCTATGACACTGTAGTTAGGGATCCAGATGCAGAAAACCTTGGCCTCCCCAAGAACCCCTAAGCTGTCTTCTAGTTTTAGAAGACGTAAGGCTGCAAATGGCTTCTTCCCTATCCTGGGATGCGTTTCTCCGAATATCTGTGAGAATGAAGCCCAGGCATGTCACCTTAGCCTGGGATATTTGAGCGTTTTTCTTGGACACCTTCTATCCTTTCTTGGCTAGGTAGTTCAGAGGCGTCTTTAGTAGGCCTGGCGATCAGAATGTCATCTGCATATTGAAGGAGGGTTCCCTTTTACAGAGGTTGAACTTTTAGGTCTTTAGAGGACATTTCCCCAATGATGGTGTGGGGATTTTTGAACCATTGGGGCAGGACGGCCCAGCATTATTGCTTTTGTTGCATGTTGTGTCCTGCCACTCACAAGCCAAAAATTCTTGTGACTCTGAGATGAATGGAATACAGAAGAAGGCATCATTGAAGTCTAATACAGAATGCCATGGCCTGGTGGAAGGTAGAATGACCAGCAGGGAGTAGGAAATAGGAGCTACTGGATGTATATCCTCGGTGGCTTCACTGACTGTCCTGATATACTTTACCAGGTCTCCAGCAGCCCATGGGGCTCTCGTGGTCAGGCCAATCTCAGGATATGGAGCTCACCTGGGCTGCACCCCTACCCCACAGCCCACGGGGCTCTCGTGGTCAAGTCCCTCCCAGGGTATGGAGCTCACCTCTGCAGCTACCCAGCAGCCCATGGGGCTCTCCTACTCAGGCCCTTCCCAGGATACGGAGCTCCCCTGGGAAGGAACCGCAGCAGGGCTGGACACACAGGAACTGTGCACATAGCCCAACTTGCAGAGAACCCCCTGCTCACCTGTCGCTCACAGCTGACACAGAATACCTCAGAGCAGGACTTGAACTAACAAACAGCAGTTCTGACAGGTCTGTGACCATGGCTATCACTCTCTGCAGGCTCTTTCTGCCTGGTCTTCCAGACACTTCCACTGCAGCCAGGGCACCAGGCCTCTGTCTCCACCCACCATCACTCCTCTCCCCGACTCCTGGGTTCCTCTCATTAGGATAGGGTCTTCTTGAAGTTGTTATCCACTCATGGACCAGATAAAATGATAAGAAAACAAGCCGCAGCTGCAGCCCCTTGTCTATCCTGACTCTCAAGAGCCCACACCTGTTCCTAGGGCCTGGCCCGTTTAGCAAGTTTCATTTTCTGCAACTGTGAGCCCCTGAGGGGTGAGGATTGGCTGATTTTGGCAGCCTGAAACTGCCTGCCAGCCCTCCACAGGTGTGCCTGAGTTGAGGGCAATATAAACAGCTCTCCAGTGAGCGACAGCCCTTGTAGCTGTGACTGACACCATATTCTCTGCCCCGTAGGCAGTGCCGGGGCTGTGCTGGTGGGAGGGAGTGAGGGGCCGTGGTTTTGTGGGTGGCCCAGTGTGAGTGGGGCTCTGCTGGATTTTCTGCAGGAGTTGCCAGGCTGCCACCTGCTAAAGAAGAGGATGTGTCACCGATACCTGCCGCTGGAATTTCTCCCCAGGCAGAGGTGAGGAAGTAAAAAAGCAGTGGGGGCCGTGGCAGGAGGGGTATCTCAGGCAGGGAAATGGAAAGCTTCCAGAAGAGCATCTGGGGCCAGGACCATCCTGACTGGCCTGCAGGCACCAAGTCGTCCTGTGTGCTGTCGCTGGTGTGGCTCCACAGCCCTTCCTCTAAGCTTGCAAGTTCTTGTACATATTCAGGTGTTTTACCTGGGAAGGGTGGGAAAAGTTCAAGAGCAGCTGGCCTGGGGCTCAGTTCACGGTTACTCACAGATGCCTCGGCATGGCCCCCCCTTTGCAATGATGACGCTCCTTGCATAGGAGTGGGCTGCTGGCTCTATGGGAGATGATTCCCCACCTCTGACCAATTTCAGAATTGTTTACCGCTGGAGCAAGTGCCCTGATAGGGTTTTCCTCTGTCTAACTCGTGGGTTCAGGTTTTTTTTTTTTCTTTTTTGGTTCAAGTTAGGTTTTATTCCTCTTTTATGTATTTATAGATATAAGCATGGAAATAATTCATTCATATAAATACATCTGTGTGAAGGGAAGAACTTTTTTCTGTTTTATTTTTAAATTTTATTTTTAAAAATTTTGAAATTTAATTTTATTTATTTTTTTATACAGCAGGTTATTATTAGTTATGTGTTTTATGCATATACATGTATACAGGTCAATCCCAGTCTCCCAACTCATCCCAACACCACCTCCCCTTGGCTTCCCACACTTGGTGTCCATACGTGTGTTCTCTACCTCTGTGTCTCTATTTCTTCCCTGCAAACCAGTTCATCTGTACCATTTTTCTAGGTTCCACATATATGCATTAATATACAATATTTGTTTTTCTCTTTCTGACTTACTTCATTCTGTATGACAGTCTCTAGATCCTTCGACGTGTCTACAAATGACCCAGTTTCATTCCTTCTTATGGCTGAGTAATATTCCATTTTATATATGTACCACATCTTTCTCCATTCGTCTGTCTGTGGGTATTTAGGTTGCTTCCATTACCTGGCTATCGTAAATAGTGCTGAAATGAGCATTGTGGTGAATGTGCCTTTTTGATTTATGGTTTTCTCTGGGTATATGCCCAGAATTGGGATTGCTGGATAATATGGTAATTCTATTTCTAGTTTTTTTAAGGAAACTCCATACTGTTCTCCATCGTGACTGTATCAATTTACATTTCCACCACTAGTGGAAGAGGGATCCTTTTGTCCACACCCTCCCCAGAATTCGTTGTTTGTAGATTTTCTGATGATGCCAATTGTAACAGGTGTGAGGTGATACCTCATTGTAGTTTTGATTTGCATTTCTCTAATAATTAGTGATGTTGAGCAGCTTTTCATGTGTGTCTTGGCCATCTCTGTGTCTTCTTTGAAGAAACGTCTCTTTAGATCTTCTGCCCATTTTTGTATTGGGTTGTTTGTTTTTTTATATTAAGCTGCATGAGCTCTTTATATATATTGGAGATTAAACCTTTGTCCATTGATTCGTTTGCAAATATTTTCGCCCATTGTGAGGGATGCTTTTTGCCATTCCCGTTTTTTTTAACAAAAAAAGAAAGAAAGAAAAAGAAGCAGAACACTAATGTGTGTAAAATATGCCTTTTGAAACTGTCGTTTTGAAATATGGACATCCTTTGAATTTTTTGGTCGATATATGATCCCAGGATTTGTTTTCAGGGCAGGTGTCATTTACAGGCCTGCAATGATTTTGAATATCAACTGACCATTAGTGTTGGGATTAAAGCTGCTGTTGTGTGAAACGGCCACAAGCTGGCAGCAGTTCTCCCTTACCAAATCTGGTTACTGGGGCAACAGAGCCTCAATGGAAGTCGTGTTCTAGATTGGAATTTAGAATGGAATGTGCCAGGAGAAAGCCCCTCAAGTTTGTCTCACTACTTCTTGTTCGTGTTTTTAATTTAATTTTTTATTTTTTATTACAGGTAATTTGATTACAGTGTTTGGCTTGTTGTAGGTGTGGAAGATGTGGCTCTTTTACACATACACATATGTCTGTTATTCCTGAAATCCTTTTCCCATGTACCTTATGACAGAATGTTGAGTAGTCTTCTCTTGGTATTCTGTAGGTCTTTGGTCATTATATATGTCACCTGTGTTTGTATATGTCTGTTAACCCCAATATCATAATGAAACAAATCCTCACACCTTTCCATTGGTGAACCATAAGTTTGTTAAATGAATCTGTGATTTCCCTTCTCCGTGGAAATATCTGCCCTGGTATCTATTTTTTGGTCACACCTATAAGAAATATGATATGATATGTGTCTTTCACTTTCTGACTTACTACAAGTCACGTGATTACATCTAGACACACCTACGGTGCTGCAAATGGCATTGTGTCCTTTTATTCCTTGGCTTCTATTCTGCCTTAGCGAGGTCCATTTTCAACAATGTGATTCCCTGAGGGCTGAGGATTAGCTGACCTGGGTAGCCTGACCCTGCCGGTCGGCCCTCCCCAGGTGTGCCTGGGTTGAGGTCAATATAAACAGCGCTGCAGGCAGCAATAGCCCCTGAAGCTGTGCCTGACTCCATATTCTCTGCCCCGTCAGCAGTCTCGGGGCTGTGCTGGTGGGAGGGAGTGAGGGGCCACGGCTTTGTGGGTGGCCCGGTGTGAGTGGGTCTCTGCTGGACTTTCTGCAGGAGTTGCCAGGCTTCCACCTGTAAAGAAGAGGATGTGTCACCTCTACCATCCACTGGAATTTCTCTCCGGACAGAGGTGAGGAAGGAAAAAAGCAGTGGGTGCTGGGACAGTAGGGGTATCTCAGGCAGGGCAATGGAAAGTTTCCAGAAGAGCGCCCAGGGCCAGGACCATCCTGGCTGGCCTGCTGGCACCAAGTTCGCCTGTGTGCTGTCGCTGGTGTGGCTCCACACCCCTTCCTCTAGGCTTTCAAGCCCTTGTACATATTCAGGTGTTTTACCTGGGAAGGGTGGGAAAAGTTCAAGAGCAGCTGGCCTGGGGCTCAGCTCACGGTTACTCACAGATGTCTCAGCATTGCCCCCAGCTTTGCAATGAGGACGCCCCTTGCATAGGAGTGGGCTGCTGGCTCTATGGGAGATGATTCCCCACCTCTGACCAATTTCAGAATTGTTTATCGCTGGAACAAGTGCCCTGATAGGTTTTTCCTCTGTCTATCTGCTGGGTTCAGTTTTTTTTTTTCTTTTTTGGTTCAAGTTAGATTTTATTCCTCTTTTATGTATTTATAGATATAAGCATGGAAATAATTCATTCATATAAATTCATCTGTGTGAAGGGAAGAACTTTTTCCTCTTTTATTTTTAAATTTTATTTTTTAAAATTTTGAAATTTAATTTTATTTATTTTTTTATACAGCAGGTTATTATTAGTTATGTATTTTATGCATATACATGTATGCAGGTCAATCCCAATCTCCCAACTCATCCAAACACCACCACCCCATGGCTTCCCACACTTGGTGTACATACGTCTGTTCTCTACCTCTGTCTCTATTTCTTCCCTGCAAACCAGTTCATCTGTACCATTTTTCTAGGTTCCACATATATGCATTAATATACAATATTTGTTTTTCTCTTTCTGACTTACTTCATTCTGTATGACTGTCTCTAGATCCATCGACGTCTCTACAAATGACCCAGTTTCATTCCTTCTTATGGCTGAGTAATATTCCATTTTATATATGTACCACATCTTTATCCATTCGTCTGTCTGTGGGTATTTAGGTTGCTTCCATTACCTGGCTATCGCAAATAGTGCTGAAATGAGAATTGTGGTGAATGTGCCTTTTTGATTTATGGTTTTCTCTGGGTATATGCCCAGAAGTGGGATTGCTGGATCATATGGTAATTCTATTTCTAGTTTTTTTAAGGAAACTCCATACTGTTCTCCATCGTGACTGTATCAATTTACATTTCCACCACTAGTGGAAGAGGGATCCTTTTGTCCACACCCTCCCCAGAATTCGTTGTTTGTAGATTTTCTGATGATGCCAATTGTAACAGGTGTGAGGTGATACCTCATTGTAGTTTTGATTTGCATTTCTCTAATAATTAGTGATGTTGAGCAGCTTTTCATGTGCGTCTTGGCCATCTCTGTGTCTTCTTTGAAGAAACGTCTCTTTAGATCTTCTGCCCATTTTTGTATTGGGTTGTTTGTTTTTTTAATATTAAGCTGCATGAGCTCTTTATATATATTGGAGATTAAACTTTTGTCCATTGATTCGTTTGCAAATATTTTCGCCCCTTCTGAGGGATGCTTTTTGCCATTACCGTTTTTTTAACAAAAAAAGAAAGAAAGAAAAAGAAGCAGAACACTAATGTGTGTAAAATATGCCTTTTGAAACTGTCGTTTTGAAATATGGACGTCCTTTGAATTTTTTGGTCGATATATGAACCCAGGATTTGTTTTCAGGGCAGGTGTCATTTACAGGCCTGCAATGATTTTGAATATCAACTGACCATTAGCGCTGGGATTAAAGCTGCTGTTGTGTGAAACGGCCACAAGGTGGCAGCAGGTCTCCCTTACCAAATCTGGTTACTGGGGCAACAGAGCCTCAATGGAAGTCGTGTTCTACATTGGAATTTAGAATGGAATGTGCCAGGAGAAAGCCCCTCAAGTTTGTCTCACTACTTCTTGTTCGTGTTTTTAATTTAATTTTTTATTTTTTATTACAGCAAATTTGATTACAATGTTTGGCTTGTTGTAGGTGTGGAAGATGTGGTTCTTTTACACATATACATATGTCTGTTCTTCCTGGGATCCTTTTCCCATGTACCTTATGACAGAATGTTGAGTAGTCTTCTCTTGGTATTCTGTAGGTCTTTGGTGATTATATATGTCACCTGTGTTTGTATATGTCTGTTAACCCCAATATCATAATGAAACCAATCCTCACACCTTTCCATTGGTGAACCATAAGTTTGTTGAATGAATCTGTGATTGCCCTTCTCCGTGGAAATATCTGCCCTGGTATCCATTTTTCGGTCACACCTATAAGAGATATGATATGATATGTGTCTTTCACTTTCTGACTTACTACAAGTCACGTGATTACCTCTAGACACACCTACGGTGCTGCAAATGGCTTTGTGTCCTTTTATTCCTTGGCTTCTATTCTGCCTTAGCGAGGTCCATTTTCAACAATGTGATTCCCTGAGGGCTGAGGATTAGCTGACCTGGGTAGCCTGACCATGCCGGCCGGCCCTCCCCAGGTGTGCCTGGGTTGAGGTCAATATAAACAGTGCTGCAGGCAGCAATAGCCCCTGAAGCTGTGCCTGACTCCATATTCTCTGCCCCGTCAGCAATCTCGGGGCTGTGCTGGTGGGAGGGAGTGAGGGGCCACGGCTTTGTGGGTGGCCCGGTGTGAGTGGGTCTCTGCTGGACTTTCTGCAGGAGTTGCCAGGCTTCCACCTGTAAAGAAGAGGATGTGGCACACATACCTTCCACTGGAATTTCTCTCCGGACAGAGGTGAGGAAGGAAAAAAGCAGTGGGTGCCGGGACAGGAGGGGTATCTCAGGCAGGGCAATGGAAAGCTTCCAGAAGAGCGACCAGGTCCAGGACCATACTGGCTGGCCTGCAGGCACCAAGTTGGCCTGCTTGCTGTTGCTGGTGTGGCTCCACACCCCTTCCTCTAGGCTTTCAAGCCCTTGTACATATTCAGGTGTTTTACCTGGGAAGGGTGGGAAAAGTTCAACAACAGCTGGCCTGGGGCTCAGCTCACGGTTACTCACAGATGCCTCGGGTCCCTTTCACTGACGAAGGTGTAGGTCTTGTCTATTCCATAGTTTGTGTTTGGAACGGTACCTGTGCTTATATCAAACTCTGGTTTTATGCATCACCCCACCTCTCATTCCCCCTTAAGCAGGCATCAGATTGTTTTCCAAAGGTGAGACTCTGTTCTCTTTCTTAACTGAGTTCCAGTGTAGCCATGTTTACAGGATCTTCATAAGTGATATCTTATGATAAGTTTCTTTTTCTGTGTGACTTATTTCACTTAGAAGCATCATACATCAATCCACTCATTTTGCTGCTACTGGTCTTATGCCATTGATTGCATGGCTGAGGGATATTCCATCGTACGGAAGTACCACAAATTTTTGAACCATTTTTATATTTCCTGGGATATTTAAGGTGTACCCAAGTTGAGGTTCTTGTAAGCAGTGCACCCTTAATTTTGGGTTCGCTCTGTCTTATTGATTTTCAGGTTTCCCAAGGTATATTCCGTAGACTGGAAGTGCCCTTGGCTCTGTAGCTCTGTTGTTTACTTGTTTTAGGGAACACAATGCACTCCTCCAGAGATGCAATTGGCAGTTTACAACCCGCCCATCAGCAAAACAAGCCTCCCTGTTCTCCAGGGCCGGTCTTGCCTTTCTGGATTTTACACATTTTGTGGATGTCCCTTTTGAACAGTCGGAAGTGATACTTCTTTGTAGTGCAGATTTGCATTTCCCGCTTGATTGCTTGGCCAAAAAGGGCGTATGCGTTTTCTCCTGAATATATTCAGGAGAAAACGCATAGGCCCTTTTTGCTCAAGTGCAACATTGTTGAAGTTGTGCCCCTCATCCTGTGCTTTAAAGTCAATTCCAACGTACCACTTGAAATCTGTTTCCTGCTATTCTGCCTAGCTTTCAAGTCCACCTCGTTGCCTTCCCTCAACAGATTTTTGGACAATAGTTGTCTTTATTACTCTGCCCCTTTGTGAATTGCTGTGTCCCTTAGCTCCATTTTTCAACTTGTTTTTTGTGAGCTGACAGAAAGTCCAAAATTGTGGTTCAGGACCTATACTGGTTCCCGGTGGGGGGCTGAGACTTTGGCAAATTCTTCTTCCTGCTGGGAAATTAGAGTGACATGTGGCCGTCCAAATGCCTTAGAGCTACTCTCTCACTGGTTCTCCCTCTTCCCTTTCATCCTCTGCCAAATTGGCAACCTGTGCGAACCAGGAGGTTAAAGGGGCTGTTTCTCCAAGTAGGGAGATTGATAGAAAAGCAGTTGGAAAATCAAACCGGAGCACCAGGAGAGGGACTATTCGTTGAGTTTTAGAAACCTTTCATATTCACAGTTTGTCCATTCTCTATTTTTCCCTTACATGTTATATCTGTAGTAATAGTCCCTTCAAGATGGAGAGTTGGGAACAATGGAATGCGTGTCATTCATTATTGCTTTAAAGGGTCTGCATTTGCTCACCGAATCTCACCAATCTTCTCAGTCCCAAGTGTCCAGCCTTATGCCACATCCAGCTGTCGTTGTAGATTGGGTCAGTCCAGGTTTCATCAGAGACCCTGAAGGAATTGTGAAGAATTTACATTTTTTTTTGTTCTGTTTTTAAATTCCTTTTTATAGTGGGTTTGAGCTGGTTCTCGCTGCCATGTTTATGCCAGTCTAGACACACTTGATTACCTTACGCAGACATATCAATAAATAGGTTTTAAGATTCTTACTAGTCAGATATATTCCTCTGCGGGAAATATGGGGTTTTGAGTCCCTTTCACTGAGGAAGGTGTAGCTCTTGTCTATTCCATAGTTAGTTTTTGGAACAGTACCTGTGCTTATATGAAATTCCAGTTTTATGCATCACCCCACGTCTCCTTCCCCCTGAAGCAGGCAAAGAGTGCTTTCTAAATGTGAGACTCTGTTCTCTTTCCTAACTCAGTTCAAGTGTAGCCATGTTTACAGGATCTTCATAAGTGATATCTTATGATAAGTTTCTTTTTCTGTGTCACTTATTTCACTTAGAATCATCGTACTTGTATCTACTCATTTTGCTGCTACTGGTCTTATGACATTGATTTCATGGCTGAGGGATATTCCATCGTATGTAAGTACCACAATTTTTTGAACCATTTTTATATTTCCTGGGATATTTAAGGTGTACCCAAGTTGAGGTCCTTGTAAGCAGTGCAGCCCTAAATTTTGGGTTGGCTGTGTCTTATTGATTTTCAGTTTTCCCAAGGTATATTCCCTAGACTGGAAGTGCCCTTGGCTCTGTAGCTCTGTTGTTTACTTGTTTTAGGGAACACAATGCACTCCTCCAGAGAGGCAGTTGGCAATTTACATCCCGCCCATCAGCATAACAAGGCTCCCTGTTCTCCAGGGCCTGTCTTGCCTTTCTGGTTTTTACACATTTTGTGGATGTCCCTTTTGACCGGTGGGAAGTGATACTTCTTTGTAGTGCAGATATGCATTGCCCGCTTGCTTGCTTGGCCAAAAAGGGCGTATGCGTTTTCTGCTGAATATATTCAGGAGAAAACGCATACGCCCTTTTTGGCCAAGTGCATCATTGTCGAAGTTGTGCCCCTCTTCCTGTGCTTTAAAGGCGATTTCAACGTACCTCTTGAAATCTGTTTCCTGCTATTCTGCCTCGCTTTCAAGTCCGCCTCGTTGCCTTCCCTCAACAGATTTTTGGACGATAGTTGTCCTTTATTACTCGGCCAGTTTGTGAATTGCTGTGCCCCTGAGCTCCATTTTTCAACTCGTTTTAGGGAGCTGACCGCAAGTCCAAAATTTTGGTTCAGGACCTATACTGGTTCCCGGTGGGGGCCTGAGACTTTGGTTAATTCTTCTTCCTGCCGGGAAATTACAGTGATATGTGCCCATCCAAATGCCTAACAGCTACTCTCTCATTGGTTCTCCCTCTTCCCTTTCAACCTCTGCCAAATTGGCAACCTGTGCGAACCACGAGGTTAAAGGGGCTGTCTCTCCAAGTTGGGAGGTTGATAGTAAAGCAGATGGAAAGTCAAACCGGAGCACCAGGAGAGGGACTATTCGTTGAGTTTTAGAAACCTTTCATATTCACAGTTTGTCCGTTCTCTAGGTTTCCCGTACATGTTATAACTGTAGTAATATTCCCTTCAACCTGGAGAGTTGGGACCCATGGAATGTGTGCCATGCATTATTGCTTTAAAGGGTCTGCATTTGCGCACCCAATCTCACCAATTCTCTCAGTCCCAAGTGTCCAGCCTTATGCCACATCCAGCTGTCATTGTAGATAGGGTCATTTCAGGTTTCATCAGAGACCCTGAAGGAATTGTAAAGAATTTCCCAGTTTTTTTGTTTTATTTTTGAAATTCCTTTTTATAGTGGGTTTGAGCTGATTCTCGCTGCCATGTTTATGCCAGTCTAGACACACTTGATTCCCTTACGGAGACATATCAATACATAGGTTTTAAGATTCTTACTAGTCAGATATATTCCTCTGCGGCAAATATGGGGTTTTGAGTCCCTTTCACTGAGGAAGGTGTAGGTCTTGTCTATTCCATAGTTGGTTTTTGGAATGGTACCTGTGCTTATATCAAACTCTGGTTTTATGCATCACCCCACCTCTCCTTCCCCCTTAAGCACGCATAAGAGTGTTTTCTAAATGTGAGACACTGATCTCTTTCCTAACTCAGTTCAAGTGTAGCCATGTTTACAGGATCTTCATAAGTGATATCTTATGATAAGTTTCTTTTTCTGTGTGACTTATTTCACTTAGAATCATCGTACATGAATCCACCCATTTTGCTGCTACTGGTCTTATGACATTGATTTCATGGCTGAGGGATATTCCATCGTACGTAAGTACCACAATTTTTTGAACCATTTTTATATTTCCTGGGATATTTAAGGTGTACCCAAGTTGAGGTCCTTGTAAGCAGTGCAGCCCTAAATTTTGGGGTGGCTGTGTCTTTTTGATTTTCAGTTTTCCCAAGGTATATTCCCTAGACTGGAAGTGCCCTTGGCTCTGTAGCTCTGTTGTTTACTTGTTTTAGGGAACACAATGCACTCCTCCAGAGAGGCAGTTGGCAATTTACATCCCGCCCATCAGCATAACAAGGCTCCCTGTTCTCCAGGGCCTGTCTTGCCTTTCCGGTTTTTACACATTTTGTGGATGTCCCTTTTGACCGGTGGGAAGTGATACTTCTTTGTAGTGCAAATTTGCATTGCCCGCTTGCTTGCTTGGCCAAAAAGGGCGTATGCGTTTTCTCCTGAATATATTCAGGAGAAAACGCATACGCCCTTTTTGGCCAAGTGCATCATTGTCGAAGTTGTGCCCCTCTTCCTGTGCTTTAAAGGCGATTCCAATGTACCTCTTGAAATCTGTTTCTTGCTATTCTGCCTCGCTTTCAAGTCTGCCTCGTTGCCTTCCCTCAACAGATTTTTGGACGATAGTTGTCCTTTATTACTCGGCCAGTTTGTGAATTGCTGTGCCCCTGAGCTCCATTTTTCAACTCGTTTTAGGTGAGCTGACCACAAGTCCAAAATTTCGGTTCAGGACCTATACTGGTTCCCGGTGGGGGGCTGAGACTTTGGTTAATTCTTCTTCCTGCCAGGAAATTACAGTGATATGTGCCCGTCCAAATGCCTAACAGCTCCTCTCTCATTGGTTCTCCCTCTTCCCTTTCATCCTCTGCCAAATTGGCAACCTGTGCGAACCAGGAGTTTAAAGGGGCTGTCTCTCCAATTTGGGAGGTTGATAGTAAAGCAGATGGAAAGTCAAACCGGAGCACCAGGAGAGGGACTATTCGTTGAGTTTTAGAAACCTTTCGTATTCACAATGTGTCCGTTCTCTAGGATTCCCGTACATGTTATATCTGTAGTAATATTCCCTTCACCCTGGAGAGTTGGGACCCATGGAATGTGTGCCATGCATTATTGCTTTAAAGGGTCTGCATATGCTCACCCAATCTCACCAATCCTCTCAGTCCCAAGTGTCCAGCCTTATGCCACATCCAGCTGTCGTTGTAGATAGGGTCATTCCAGGTTTCATCAGAGACCCTGAAGGAATTGTAAAGAATTTCCCAGTTTTTTTTTGTTTTATTATTGAAATTCCTTTTAATAGTGGCTTTGAGCTGATTCTCGCTGCCATATTTATGCCAGTCTAGACACACTTGATTCCCTTACGGAGACATATCAATACATAGGTTTTAAGATTCTTACTAGTCAGATATATTCCTCTGCGGGAAATATGGGGTTTTGAGTCCCTTTCACTGAGGAAGGTGTAGGTCTTGTCTATTCCATAGTTGGTTTTTGGAATGGTACCTGTGCTTATATCAAACTCTGGTTTTATGCATCACCCCACCTCTCCTTCCCCCTTAAGCAGGCATAAGAGTGTTTTCTAAATGTGAGACACTGTTCTCTTTCCTAACTCAGTTCAAGTGTAGCCATGTTTACAGGATCTTCATAAGTGATATCTTATGATAAGTTTCTTTTTCTGTGTGACTTATTTCACTTAGAATCATCGTACCTGAATCCACCCATTTTGCTGCTACTGGTCTTATGACATTGATTTCATGGCTGAGGGATATTCCATCGTACGTAAGTACCACAATTTTTTGAACCATTTTTATATTTCCTGGGATATTTAAGGTGTACCCAAGTTGAGGTCTTTGTAAGCATTGCAGCCCTAAATTTTGGGGTGGCTGTGTCTTTTTGATATTCAGTTTTCCCCAGGTATATTCCCTAGACTTGAAGTGCCCTTGGCTCTGTAGCTCTGTTCTTTCCTTGTTTTAGGGACCACAATGTACACCTCCAGAGAGGCAGTTGGCAATTTACATCCCGCCCATCAGCATAACAAGGCTCCCTGTTCTCCAGGGCCTGTCTTGCCTTTCTGGTTTTTACACATTTTGTGGATGTCCCTTTTGACCGGTGGGAAGTGATACTTCTTTGTAGTGCAGATTTGCATTGCCCGCTTGCTTGCTTGGCCAAAAAGGGCGTATGCGTTTTCTCCTGAATATATTCAGGAGAAAACGCATACGCCCTTTTTGGCCAAGTGCATCATTGTCGAAGGTGTGACCCTCTTCCTGTGCTTTAAAGGCGATTCCAACGTACCTCTGGAAATCTGTTTCCTGCTATTGTGCCTCGCATTCAAGTCTGCCTCGTTGCCTTCCCTCAACAGATTTTTGGACGATAGTTGTCCGTTATTACTCGGCCAGTTTGTGAATTGCTGGGCCCCTGAGCTCCATTTTTCAACTCGTTTTTGGTGAGCTGACCGCAAGTCCAAAATTTTGGTCCAGGACCTATACTGGTTCCCGGTGGGTGGCTGAGACTTTGGTTAATTCTTCTTCCTGCCGGGAAATTACAGTGATATGTGCCCGTCCAAATGCCTAACAGCTACTCTCTCATTGGTTCTCCCTCTTCCCTTTAATCCTCTGCCAAATTGGCAACCTGTGTGAACCAGGAGGTTAAAGGGGCTGTGTCTCCAAGTTGGGAGATTTATAGTAAATCAGATGGAAAGTCGAACCGGAGCACCAGGAGAGGGACAATTCGTTGAGCTTTAGAAACCTTTCATATTCACAGTGTGTCCGTTCTCTAGGTTTCCCGTACATGTTAGAGCTGTAGTAATATTCCCTTCAACCTGGAGAGTTGGGACCCATGGAAAGGGTGACAGGCATTTGTGCTTTAAAGCGTCTGCATTTGCTCACCCAAACTCACCCATCGTCTCAGTCCCAAGTGTCCCTCCTTATGCCACATCCAGCTGTCATTGTAGATAGGGTCATTCCACGTTTCATCAGAGACCCTGAAGGAATTGTAAAGAATTTCCCAGTTTTTTTGATTTGTTTTTGAAATTCCTTTTTATAGTGGGTTTGAGCTGATTCTCGCTGCCATGTTTATGCCAGTCTAGACACACTTGATTCCCTTACGGAGACATATCAATACATAGGTTTTAAGATTCTTACCTGTCAGATATATTCCTCTGCGGGAAATATGGGGTTTTGAGTCCCTTTCACTGAGGAAGGTGTAGGTCTTGTCGATTCCATAGTTGGTTATGGAACGGTACCTGTGCTTATATCAAACTCTGGTTTTATGCATCACCCCACCTCTTCTTCCCCCTTAAGCAGGCATAAGAGTTTACTCTAAATGTAACACACTGTTCTCATTCCTAACTCAGTTCAAGTGTAGCCATGTTTACAGGATCTTCATAAGTGATATCTTATAATAAGTTTCTTTTCCTGTGTGACTTATTTCACTTAGAATCATCGTACCTGAATCCTCCCATTTTGCTGCTACTGGTCTTATGACATTGACTTCATGGCTGAGGGATATTCCATTGTACGTAAGTACCACAATTTTTTGAACCATTTTTATATTTCCTGGGATATTTAATGTGTACCAAAGTTGAGGTCCTCGTAAGCAGTGCAGCCCTAAATTTTGGGGTGGCTCTGTCTTATTGATTTTCAGTTTTCCCAAGGTATATTCCCTAGACTGGAAGTGCCCTTGGCTCTGTAGCTCTGTTCTTTACTTGTTTTAGGGAACATAATGCACTCCTCCAGAGAGGCAGTTGGCAATTTACATCCCGCCCATCAGCATAACAAGGCTCCCTGTTCTCCAGGGCTGTCTTGCCTTTCTGGTTTTTACACATTTTGTGGATGTCCCTTTTGACCGGTGGGAAGTGATACTTCTTTATAGTGCAGACCTGCATTGCCCGCTTGCTTGCTTTGCCAAAAAGGGCGTATGCGTTTTCTCCTGAATATATTCAGGAGAAAATGCAAACGCCGTTTTTGGCCAATGCATCATTGTCGAAGTTGTGCTCCACTTCCTGTGCTTTAAAGGCGATTCCAACGTACCTCTTGAAATCTGTTTCCTGCTATTCTGCCTCGCTTTCAAGTCCGACTCGTTGCCTTCCCTCAACAGATTTTTGGACGAGAGTTGTCCTTTATTACTCGGCCAGTTTGTGAATTGCTGGGCCCCTGAGCTCCATTTTTCAACTCGTTTTTGGTGAGCTGATCGCAAGTCCAAAATTTTGGTTCAGGACCTATACTGGTTCCCGGTGGGTGGCTGAGACTTTGGTTAATTCTTCTTCCTGCCGGGAAGTTAGAGTGATATGTGCCCATCCAAATGCCTAACAGCTACTCTCTCATTGGTTCTCCCTCTTCCCTTTCTTCCTCTGCCAAATTGGCAACCTGTGTGAACCAGGAGGTTAAAGGGGATGTGTCTCCAAGTTGGGAGATTGATAGTAAAGCAGATGGAAAGTCAAATCGGAGCACCAGGAGAGGGACTATTCGTTGAGTTTTAGAATCCTTTCGTATTCACAGTGTGTCTGTTCTCTAGGTTTCCCGTACATGTTATAGCTGTAGTAATATTCCCTTCAACCTGGAGAGTTCGGACCCAAGGAATGGGTGCCAGGCATTTGTGCTTTAAAGGGTCTGCATTTGCTCACCCAATCTCACCAATCGTCTCAGTCCCAAGTGTCCCTCCTTATGCCACATCCAGCTGTCGTTGTAGATAGGGTCATTCCAGCCTTCATCAGAGACCCTGAAGGAATTGTAAAGAATTTCCCAGTTTTTTTGTTTTGTTTTTGAAATTCCTGTTATAGTGGGTTTGAGCTGATTCTCGCTGCCATGTTTATGCCAGTCTAGACACACTTGATTCCCTTACGGAGACATATCAATACATAGGTTTTAAGATTATTACTAGTCAGATATTTTCCTCTGCGGGAAATATGGGGTTTTGAGTCCCTTTCACTGAGGACGGTGTAGGTCTTGTCTATTCCATAGTTGGTTTTTGGAACGGTACCTGTGCTTATATCAAACTCTGGTTTTATGCATCACCCCACCTCTCCTTCCCCCTTAAGCAGGTATAAGAGTGTTTTCTAAATGTGAGACACTGTTCTCTTTCCTAACTCAGTTCAAGTGTAGCCATGTTTATAGGGCCTTCATAAGTGATATCTTATGATAAGTTTATTTTTCTGTGTGACTTATTTCACTTAGAATCATCGTACCTGAATCCACCCATTTTGCTGCTACTGGTCTTATGACATTGATTTCATGGCTGAGGGATATTCCATCGTACGTAAGTAACACAATTTTTTGAACCATTTTTATATTTCCTGGGATACTTAAGGTGTATCCAAGTTGAGGTCCTTGTAAGCAGTGCAGCCCTAAATTTTGGGGTGGCTCTGTCTTATTGATTTTCAGTTCTCCCGAGGTATATTCCCTAGACTGGAAGTGCCCTTGGCTCTCTAGCTCTGTTCTTTACTTGTTTTAGGGAACACAGTGCACTCCTCCAGAGAGGCAGTTGGCAATTTACATCCCGCCCATCAGCATAACAAGGCTCCCTGTTCTCCAGGGCCTGTCTTGCCTTTCTGGTTTTTACACATTTTGTGGATGTCCCTTTTGACCAGTGGGAAGTGATACTTCTTTGTAGTGCAGATTTGCATTGCCCGCTTGCTTGCTTGGCCAAAAAGGGCGTATGCATTTTCTCCTGAATATATTCAGGAGAAAACGCATACACACTTTTTGGCCAAGTGCATCATTGTCGAAGTTGTGCCCCTCTTCCTGTGCTTTAAAGGCGATTCCAACGTACCTCTTGAAATCTGTTTCCTGCTATTCTGCCTCGCTTTCAAGTCTGCCTCGTTGCCTTTCCTCAACAGATTTTTGGACGATAGTTGTCCTTTATTACTCGGCCAGTTTGTGAATTGCTGTGCCCCTGAGCTCCATTTTTCAACTCGTTTTTGGTGAGCTGACCGCATGTCCAAAATTTTGGTTCAGGACCTATACTGGTTCCCGGTGGGTGGCTGAGACTTTGGTTAATATTTCTTCCTGCCGGGAAATTACAGTGATATGTGCCCGTCCAAATGCCTAACAGCTACTCTCTCATTGGTTCTCCCTCTTCCCTTTCATCCTCTGCCAAATTGGCAACCTGTGCGAACCAGGAGGTTAAAGGGGCTGTCTCTCCAAGTTGGGAGGTTGATAGTAAAGCAGATGGAAAGTCAAACCGGAGCACCAGGAGAGGGACTATTCATTGAGTTTTAGAAACCTTTCGTATACACAATGTGTCCGTTCTCTAGGTTTCCCATACATGTTATAACTGTAGTAATATTCCCTTCAACCTGGAGAGTTGGGACCCATGGAATGTGTGCCATGCATTATTGCTTTAAAGTGTCTGGATTTGCTCACCCAATCTCACCAATTCTCTCAGTCCCAAGTGTCCAGCCTTATGCCACATCCAGCTGTCGTTGTAGATAGGGTCATTCCAGGTTTCATCAGAGACCCTGAAGGAATTGTAAAGAATTTCCCAGTTTTTTTGTTCTGTTTTTGAAATTCCTTTTTATAGTGGGTTTGAGCTGATTCTCGCTGCCATGTTTATGTCAGTCTAGACACACTTGATTCCCTTACAGAGACATATCAATACATAGGTTTTAAGATTCTTACTAGTCAGATATATTCCTCTGCGGGAAATATGTGGTTTTGAGTCCCTTTCACTGAGGAAGGTGTAGGTCTTGTCTATTCCATAGTTGGTTTTTGGAACGGTACCTGTGCTTATATCAAACTCTGGTTTTATGCATCACCCCACCTCTCCTTCCCCCTATGCAGGCATAAGAGTGTTTTCTAAATGTGAGACACTGTTCTCTTTCCTAACTCAGTTCAAGTGTAGCCATGTTTACAGGATCTTCATAAGTGATATCTTATGATAAGTTTCTGTTTCTGTGTGACTTATTTCACTTAGAATCATCGTACCTGAATCCACCCATTTTGCTGCTACTGGTCTTATGACATTGATGTCATGGCTGAGGGATATTCCATCGTACTTATGTAACACAATTTTTTGAACCATTTTTATATTTCCTGGTGTACTTAAGGTGTACCCAAATTGAGGTCCTTGAAAGCAGTGCAGCCCTAAATTTTGGGGTGGCTCTGTCTTATTGATTTTCCGTTTTCCCAAGGTGTATTCCCTAGACTGGAAGTGCCCTTGGCTCTGTAGCTCTGTTGTTTACTTGTTTTAGGGAACACAATGCACTCTTCCAGAGAGGCAGTTGGCAATTTACATCCCGCCCATCAGCATAACAAGGCTCCCTGTTCTCCAGGGCCTGTCTTGCTTTTCTGGTTTTTACACATTTTGTGGATGTCCCTTTTGACCGGTGGGAAGTGATACATCTTTGTAGTGCAGATTTGCCTTGCCCGCTTGCTTGCTTGGCCAAAAAGGGCGTATGCGTTTTCTCCTGAATATATTCAGGAGAAAACGCATACGCCCTTTTTGGCCAAGTGCATCATTGTCGAAGTTGTGCCCCTCTTCCTGTGCTTTAAAGGCGATTCCAACGTACCTCTTGAAATCTGTTTCCTGCTATTCTGCCTCGCTTTCAAGTCCGCCTCGTTGCCTTCCCTCAACAGATTTTTGGACGATACTTGTCCTTTATTACTTGGCCAGTTTTGAGTTGCTGTGCCCCTGAGCTCCATTTTTCAACTCGTTTTTTGTGAGCTGACCGCAAGTCCAAAATTTTGGTTCAGGACCTATGCTGGTTCCCGGTGGGTGGCTGAGACTTTGGTTAATTCTTCTTCCTGCCGGGAAATTACAGAGATATGAGCCCGTCCAAATGCCTAACAGCTACTCTCTCATTGGTTCTCTCTCTTCCCTTTCATCCTCTGCCAAATGGGCAACCTGTGTGAACTGGGAGGTCAAAGGGGCTGTCTCTCCAAGTTGGGAGGTTGATAGTAAAGCAGATGGAAAGTCAAACCAGAGCACCAGGA
This sequence comes from Hyperoodon ampullatus, assembly GCF_949752795.1. Classification (NCBI taxonomy): domain Eukaryota; kingdom Metazoa; phylum Chordata; class Mammalia; order Artiodactyla; family Ziphiidae; genus Hyperoodon; species Hyperoodon ampullatus. The sequence goes on from NW_027640436.1 coordinate 487,260, forward strand.
GACGGACTATTCGTTGAGTTTTAGAAACCTTTCGTATTCACAGTGTGTCCGTTCTCTAGGTTTCCCGTACGTGTTATAACTGTAGTAATATTCCCTTCAACCTGGAGAGTTGGGACCCATGGAATGGGTGCCATGCATTATTGCTTTAAAGGGTCTGCATTTGCTCACCCACTCTCACCAATCCTCTGAGTCCCAAGTGTCCAGCCTTATGCCACATCCAGCTGTCATTGTAGATAGGGTCATTCCAGATTTCATCAGAGACCCTGAAGGAATTGTAAAGAATTTCCCAGTTTTTTTGTTTTGTTTTTGAAATACCTTTTTATAGTGGGTTTGAGCTGATTCTCACTGCCATGTTTATGCCAGTCTAGACACACTTGATTCCCTTACGGAGACATATCAATACATAGGTTTTAAGATTCTTACTAGTCAGATATATTTCTCTGCAGGAAATATGGGGTTTTGAGTCCCTTTCACTGTGGAAGGTGTTGGTCTTGTCTATTCCATAGTTGGTTTTTGGAACGGTACCTGTGCTTATATCAAACTCTGGTTTTATGCATCACCCCACCTCTCCTTCCCCCTTAAGCAGGCATAAGAGTGTTTTCTAAATGTGAGACACTGTTCTCTTTCCTAACTCAGTTCAAGTGTAGCCATGTTTACAGGATCTTCATAAGTGATATCTTATGATAAGTTTCTTTTTCTGTGTGACTTATTTCACTTAGAATCATCGTACCTGAATCCACC